>NC_080723.1:14452510-14822510 GCF_019097595.1 Hemibagrus wyckioides | reverse complement strand
AGGATGAACTTGACTGGCCTGCACAGAGTCCTGACCTCAACCCGATAGAACACCTTTGGGATGAATTAGAGCGGAGACTGAGAGCCAGGCCTTCTCGTCCAACATCAGTGTGTGACCTCACAAATGCGCTTCTGGAAGAATGGTCAAAAATTCCCATAAACACACTCCTAAACCTTGTGGACAGCCTTCCCAGAAGAGTTGAAGTTGTTATAGCTACAAAGGGTGGACCGACGTCATATTGAACCCTATGGATTAGGAATGGGATGTCACTTAAGTTCATATGCGAGTCAAGGCAGGTGAGCGAATACTTTTGGCAATATAGTGTATTTCTGTAAATCTGCTTAGTAACAATGTCTACTGTTAAAAGCACTATACAAATATAGTAAATTGAACTGAAGAAAACATATGTGTATGCATACAATAGATGTATAGTTTACTTAAAAACTGTAAGGTTCCCATCAAAATGTGATGTAACGTTTCTGATTGTATTAAATTAATGCAGTGAAACCATGTATGGTAGAGTAAAGCAGTGGTAATGAGGCTGTTCTAAAATGCCAGTGACCTGGGTTTGATCCTCAGTTCACATCAGAGTGCACTGTATGATTTTATTCAGGGTTATGAAAATACATGATCAAATTATGTTAGATGCATGAAAACAGATTGTTACTGTAAAGCAATTCAGTCGTGTGCAACCAGTGTATGCATTTCAATTAAGTAAATTCAGTGAGCATTTTGTCAGTATAGACTCTGAAGCAGCTAAGGAATGACATCACTTCAGTGTGCATGTGCAAAATCTTCAGTTAAGGTCTTGCCAGCTTCCATAATGTAGATATTTTTTTAGGTTGAAGTCACTGAGCATGCCAAAACAGTTTAAGCTCAAAAGAACATTATAACCACAAGAACAATAATCTAACTATAATTGTTTTGGGGCACAAGAGCAGTAACCTATAATTGTTGACTTGTTGAGGGAAAGCCAAGAGAGCAGAACTAGCTATGCTCTCCAGGTGGGAGGGATGCCATTACGCTTTCCTCTATCAAATGTGGGTGTCTGTGCTATCATGTATACTAAAGAGAGCAGTCAGCACAGAGTGTGTTCAGATTCCCTGTAATGGGGGATGAGCAGTGGTTTGACAAGATGCAGTGATTGGCTTTATTTGTCTTAGAGGAGACACATTTTATCCTGCCCGCTGCCCAGTGGGTATCTGTTATGAGATAGAGAAGAGATATGTAGCTAGTGTGTTCAAACTGGCTAAATTGGAAGTTGACCAAATGAAAATGTTAACAAATTATCAGGGCTACAGGACTACAGGAGGACCACTGCTGTATTCTCAATTACGCATTTTAATTATAAGCCATAAAATTGGATAAAGCCATCTGCCATTGTCATTAAACAGCTTTATTCAGCCTCTATTTGTGATAATGTGTCAGGTCCTTGGTTTATGACTAACAAGTTGTAAGCATTGTACACTACATAGAGATGTTGAGTCATTACTGTAATTTACTCCTGTTATTTACAGTTAAACTGACTTAATAAGTGATGTTATTGAAATGTTCAACGATTCAAGTTACTTTCCAGACATATTTACATTTATTTGCCCACTAAACTACTGTAAGGGTTAACAGTGAACTTAAGTATGTAGAGACTGAGTATAAAGAAATGAGGGTAGTCTACAATAATTTATTGAGTGCTGCTCTAGATGGGGATTTTTCTCAGTCCAAATCACCCCTAATACGCCAAGTCACATACACCATGTCACACACAATGATCCATGGAATGTTGATAAAAATCTTTCATTTGGGAATGAACAGAGGCCACTCAGGAAGCAGGACAGAACCAGGCTCTTTGCTATGGCAACACAACCGTCTGTGCTACCTGTGAACTGCAAGGTTAATAGAGGATATTTACACGTTACACATGTTTTAAATGCAATGTAAATTAATAGTAAATGGATGTTACCTTTTATTTGCGTATTCAACTTACTTTAAGCAGGAGTTCAATTAGGGTTTAGTAGAAAGGGGAACACTACTCGTTTCTTGGGTATTAATAATGTTGGACCTGTACCATTCTGTTTATATGTTATTATATGGCATCCACTTTTATGGCATAAAATGTGATTAAAACAGATATACCTGGATTTTAATGCTTGTAATATTATGTGTTGTATTTCTTTTGATTAACCAAGAATGCAATTTTTACTGTAGCCCAAGTAAAACCAATTGGATTAAATAAGTATGTAAATAAATAAATAAATTGTACTTTATCAAGCAAACATTCATGACACACTGAGCAATTCTTCTGAAGTCATTAAACGTAGATTGATGTTTTTAATTATAGTCCCCACACATATGCCACTGCAGTACAAATCCAATTCACAAAAGCCCCTCTGCACTTCAAATATTTTTTCCTCCATGTATATTTGATGAGTTTCATTTCAGGAGCAGGATGGAGTAGACAGACCGGACCATCATTTCCTGCTCTCCTGCCTGTAGAGCGTGCTGAGATTACTTATTCAAATCACCAGAAACTTCTTGCTTCTGGTTAATAGTAATCATGCGGAATTATTGTCGTAGAGGAATTCAGTTCTTTTGAGGATGGCGTAGAAAGGATTCCAAAAAATTGTCATGGTGCAACCACCATACGAAGGTTTATTCCAAGTATGCTTCTGTGTACATATTTGTGTATTTGACCATGCATAAAAGCCTGTCATTGTGCTGTATGGGGTGTTTTTTTTTTTTCTAAGCCGAGAGCAAAAGCCTGGTTTCCTTACATCAACATTAACTTGAAGTGACACATAATTCACAAACGGATGGATGCATGTGCCATTGTGGAAATGGGATTTAAATTATGCAGAGGCTTCTGAATGTGCTGCACCATGTGGTATGCTAACATTTACTAGCTGCCATCAACAACGGCAGGAAGAAATATGGTGGCAGCTGGGGGAAACGTGTGCTAGAAAAGGGATCAGGGGATTTTTACTATGATGAAAAAGGCACATATGATCTAAAAACAAAACAAAAAAAAAACCTTTCCTCCTGAACAGAAACTTCTAAAAGTAAAGTGCATAGCCAAGCAAAACAACTAGCTAGTCTGATTAGCAGTGGCAAGTTCATTGACGTATGTCATTGCTGGCATCTTTATACCTGTCCACCCAAATTGCTCTCAAATCCTTGTCACAAGATCCAACCCAATTTTCATGGCTGCTCCGAATCTGTTCTGCACCAGGAGCGAACCTGTTCTGTTTGTATTTACTGCATCTGAAAATAGCCCTGAAGAAGTTTTTTTGGTACAGTGTGTTGCTTACTTGCTGCTAAGAGTTGCCTTCGGTTCATTGAAGCCCATTAATCATTAGTGGTGTACTTTGTGCTCCTGACCATTCCATTGTTTTGGTGACAGTATGATGTATCTCATGTCTCGGAATTAGAAAGTCTGTCTAGAAAGAACCAAAGCCTCAAATGTTCACAACTGACAGAAATGTCAGTGTTACCAAAAGATTTTGCTTGGACCACTTGACTTAATTATCTGTAAATGTGTGTGTGTGTGTGTGTGTGCTTGAATTTGAATTCATGCTCTGTTGAGCTCCAGTAAGAACGAAACCCACGCGGCATGCTATTAAACAGTGATGTGGAAGCTCTACATCCAGCATGCTGAGTGTGTGTGTGTGTGTGTGTGACTGAGTGCCCATTTGTCTTGCATACTGAGTGTACTGCAGCCCTTATCAAGCTCTGCAGTCCCACATGAATCCACACATGTTAAACAGAAAGCTGCCACTAAAGCACAGCTTTCTCTCTCTCTCTCTCTCTCTCTCTCGCTCCCTCTTGCTGTCTGAATTCATGCTCTCATCTTTCTCTTTGTTTTTCCAATGAGAATTTAGAACAAAGCATCACTATGCTAAAAGAGGCTGTGGACAATGGCCATCATAGCCACGAGGAGTTAAAGTGAATATTTTGTTCACGGGCCATTCTCCTTCGACAATGTCCTTTTTTTAGACGCGGTGCCAGGCTAATTACCATGTTAATTGCATGCTAATTGGACAAGAACAATACATTCATGGTTCATTGTTAACTTTTTTTTTTTTTTTAATTTTGGGGTTTCAGTTAAAAATGGGAGTGATTTAATGACAGTGCATTAAATGTGGCATTCCTTGACAGCTGAAGACACTTTATAATAGAAAGCAAGCGACTGATTGAGTCCTGAAAAGCAACAGACTACAAGCTGCTCTTTCGGTTTCAAATAGATACATATCCGTTGTGTGGGAGGGGAAAGTAGAAATTATTTTCTAACCAAAGATTGTAGAAGTATGCAGACACATCTGCATCATTTTGGATGCTTTATTTTACATAGTTTAGTGACAAGTTAGCGAGTGAGCACATGATGACTGCATCTCTGTGGTTTAAAATGTTCTGGTGGAAAAGAAGAATAGTTACAAGAGCAGGATCGTGTAAAAATGAAGCTGGGTCCTTAAATTCAGTTATACAACAGCACAGTTGCAATGTCTTTATTAATGTGCTAATTTGAATATGTTATTGTTTCTATAGTAACCACTTACACTAGCCTTTGTATGATGACTCTCCACATCCCTGATATGATCAAGTTTTCCATGAAGAAATGGTTATTAAGATTTTTTTTGGAAGGAGTCTCAAGTGTCAAGGCTTTGTAACCGTCAGGCTTTGTTTTTTCACCATAACAAGCTCTGACAAGCTCAATTTTTCTCAAGAGAGAAAAAAAGAGAAGCTTTTGACCGAACAACAGTTTATACAGTAGCTGTTATAACATAAGTGATGACAGAAGAAACTTGTCAGATGTTTCACAACATTAAACTAACTGTGAATGAATAAAAAATATAATGTGGCATTTTTTTTAATGGATAAATTTGCTCGTGTTGGAAAACTGCTGTGATGAGAACCATAAAATACTTTGAGATGTGTGCTGTTATCCGAAAATAATCAATTTGGGCTGTTAACAGTAAATCCACTACATAATACATAACATCACACCTCCCTATTGTTTATAACAGCATGTCTACATATCAGCAAAAGTAAAAAATTTAAAAAATCCGCTAGTCAGATAATTGTCACTGTGTTCTTAATCCATTTTTTTTTTACCATTTTTTTACTAGTATTCCATTCTGGAAATCGACTTAAAGGACATTCCAAATCAGTATAAACAAATGGATTATTTTATATATACAGTTGTGTTCAAAATAATAGCAGTGTGTTAAAAAAAAAGGTGAGTAAAGCTCAAAATCCTTATAATAACTTTCATTGGGAACACTGCACATTCAACTCTAAATGAAAACATGAAGCATTTCCTCTTCAGCATAATGCAACATGACCTCTTTAAGTATTTTAATGTGCTCAAACTGATCCATGATCCCTGGAATGTGATAATAGACCCAACACCGTAGTATGAGAAACATCCCCATAACATGATGCTTGCACCACCATGCTTCACCGTCTTTAAAGTGTACTGTGGCTTGAACTCGATGTTTGGGGGTCATCTGACAAACTGTCTGTGGCCTGTAGACCCAAAAAGAACAATCTTGCTTTCATCAGTCCACAAAATATTGCGCCATTTCTCTTTAGGCCAGTCAATGTGTTCTTTGGCAATCTGTAACCTCTTCAGCACGTGTCATTTTTTCCACAGTGGGACTTTGCGAGGGCTTCTTGCCTATAGCTTGGCTTCACATAGACATCTTCTAATTGTTACAGTACTCACAGTTAACTTTAGACTTTCTTTGATCACTATGTAGCTGACCATTGGCTGAGTCTTTGCCATTTTGGCTATTCTTTGTCCATTTGAATGGTAGTTTTCCATTTTGTTCCATGACTTTCTGGATTTATTTGCCATTTTATAAACAGAAAGCTGCCACTAAAGCACACTGCATTTGATATCATTTTAGCTGAGCAGCCTATAATTTCCTGCACTTCTTTATATGTTTTCCCCTCTCTAATCAACTTTTTAATCAAAGTACGCTGTCCTTCTGAACAATGTCTGGAACGACCCATTTTACTCCAATTTTCAGAGAGAAATGCACAGTTCAACATTTGCTGCCTTTGTCCTTAAATAAGGGACACTTGTTTGACACCAGTTTTTTCACAGAATAATTTATTGAACTCCACACTGCTATTATTTTGAACACACCCTTTTCAATTAATGATTCAGTTACACAGAATCAGCCACATGCATGTCATTACTGTTGGGTCTGTTGGTTTTCTGTTACTCTACTGCACCTACTAGTAAAATATTTGCCATGTAGAAATATAATTTCTACCAAAAAAAGTGATTGATCTGGATAGTGATGTTGGACTGCTATTATTTTGAACTGTATATATATGCATAAAGTCTGATATAAAATTATTCAGGACACTGCAGTCTTTCAGTGTGAGATGTTTTTACCTCTGATGGGATTACCTTACACAGAATCTTAGTGGTTGAAGATAATGGTTTCAAATATTATAAACAAGCACATGGAGCATCTCAGAGAGCAGAAATGGGTTTGATATCACCATTTACTTAAAATAACTGTTTTCTATCAATATATTGCCTCTAATATGCTAGATAAAAACAAATACTACAAAGCCCTGAGTGTCTAAATTTCATGGAAGCCATTAAGCACTATTGTGGAGTCTGACATGACAAAAGCATTCATTGCTGAACATGGACACAACAAAATAGGTGGAAATTACTTTTTTTTTTTTGCTTCTGGCAAAAAAGAATTATTCAAGACCTGAGAAAGTTGAAAATATTTGCTGAAATTATTTATTGTTGCTTATTCTTATTACAATTGTTTATATTTATATGTTCATCCTACCACATTTCTATTCGAATCATCAAATTTTGCAATTAACACCATGTTTCAGATTTATTTTATGAGTGGAAAATCTCTGTTAACTAAAATTCTCACGCATGCAGAATCTCTCCATATGCCATTCTGCTCACTACACTGAACCCTGACTTGTGGCATTTTCATAAAATAATCCATCTCTTCTATTCCGACAGGGCTACTTTCGAGGCACAGAGCTGAACAGAGAGGGCAGGAAGGAGGTGATGTTTATATATAGGACCAACGGTAAATTATTCAGCCCCTTCTTCACTGTTGACATTTGTGCTTAATGGCGATGCACGTGGGTCTGGCTGAGAGAGAGAGAGAGAGCGAGAGAGAGAGAGACAGAGAGAGGTATTAAGGTTAGCGGTTTCTTTCCAGGTCATTTCTTAGTAGTTTGAAGACTACTGTCACAATATATCTGGTTATTATCTACACTCGAATGGCATTAAGGCATTTGGCAGATGCCTTTATCCGGATGCCTTTATTCAGAACAAATTACAGAAGTGATTTGAAGTCTTTACTAATAGATAAATACACTAGTACACAAAGTCCAATGCGGAGGTAACATAGTTAAAAAAAATACACAGATAACACAATATTTGATCTCTGTTTGCTGGTAGACTTTTAATCTAGTGCTAATATAACTGCCCTTTTTTTGTACTTTTGTATACTTTTGTATGTATAGAATATTGAATTTTTATTTATTTCTCTTGTAATCTGCAAGCAGTCTCTGGCAAAATTATTTTCTTCGGAATGAATAAAACTCTATCTGATCTTATCTCATCTTAATTAAAGCATTTCAGGAAGAGAAGAGTCTTGATGCGTGCCTTCCTTGAACCTTGTGAGACAGTGGGACCAGTCAAGCGGTGCTAGAAGTTTGTACGATATGAAATTAAAATCTTGAATTACTGTAGATAGCAGATCAAGGGATTTTAATCACAGATTAACTCCACAGGAGACTTAGCAGAACTGGAAAATGTAAGCTTTAAATTTGACTCCAGGTAATTAAAAGAGGTTTTATTGCATTTTAATGTGACCACTGAATTTGTAACTAGGTAACATTTCAGAATTTAGTGCTAAGTTGTATAACAAGTCAAAAGAGATCATTAGAAAATTGCTTATTAGGAAAAGAAGTTTTAGGAAATTCACTTAACGCTTTACTTTTATTGCACTTTACTAAGTGAGAACGAAGACCTTATTGTATCAAAGACGTTTTTTTATTCAGAAGTAGTTCATTAGCACTATGAACTATGAACACCTTGTCAAGATTTCATATTAACACTAATAAGAGTCTCGATGCATTCTTGGACCCTGAGAAATGGTGGGACCAGTTGAGCAGTGCTAGAAGATCGGAGGGAGCGTGGTGCAGTGCTGGTCCCTTTTTGGCTTTGCAGGCAAGCATCAGTGTTTTACATTTGATGCAGGCAGCTACGGGAAGCCCCGAAGAAGCCACACTGTCTTTATAGCCCATTGGGTAGCTTGCTAGCCAGCTCACATTGATATGTACAATCCCATTACAGGTGCTTTATGCAAAATAGCCATGCTTTCTTCATTTTCATCTTCATCTGATGGGTTTTTATATCTTAAGTCAAAAATTATATTCCTGAAAAATATCTTGCTGATGATGTCACTAACTCTACCGTAGTAGCTGCGGAAGAGGAATTCTACCTGGTGAACACAGAGTAAACACAGTAAAATGTCTCCATGCCATTGTAGGAAATATAGGAATTCTTGGAAAGCTGCTTGACCAATCAAACGACCAAATTAGAGCTAACCGCTGTAATAAATTTCAAGTTCAAATTTTATTAGTCATCTACAATATCATACACAGTACATGCAGTGCAATGGGGTTTTTTTTATGACTGTCTGTGTTATAAAAATAGAGCCAAATGCTCAGCGTAAATGAGTACACCCCCTTTGAAAAGTAACATTTTAAGCAGTATCTCAATGAACACATCTCAAAATGTTGACAAGACTAAGTTTTATATACCATCTGTTTAACTTATAACATGAAAGTAAGGTTAATAATAATAGAATTTAGAGAACAAAATTTTCAGTTTTACTCAAATTAGGGTGATGCAAAAATGTGTACACCCCACTGAAATTCTCTGGAGCAAAGCTAAATTTTGAGACTACTCACCAGAGGTGAGTCTAATTATTCATTACACAGGTGTCCAGCAAACAGTTGACTATGAAAGGGTGTTACTTAAAGAAAACCCCTTCCCATTTCATGCTGTCAGCAATGGCACCACATGGACTAGAAATGTCACCAGACCTGAGAAAGAAAATAATTTCTTTACACCAGAAAGGTGAAGGCTACAAGAAGATCAGCAAAGCTTTACTTATCAGTCAAAATACTGTAGAAAAGTGGTACAAAAATATTAACACAGAGACGTCCAGGTCGTCCACGGAAGTTAATACCTCAACGGGATCGTCTTCTGCTGAGAAGGGTTGAAGAAAATCGGCATGGAAGTTCACTGCAGTTATCTAAAGAAGAAGAAAGCCAAACTGGGGTGACTGTTTCCTGTGACACAATACACTGCAGAGGAATGGCATGCATGGGTGCCGTCCATGAAAGAAGCCTCTAAAGGCCAGGCACAAAAAAGCCCACCTAGAGGTTGCCAAGGCCCATGCTGAAAAGATGAAGACTACTGGAACTCTATACTCTGGTGTGATGAGACCAAGATAAATATTTTTGGAACTGACGGCCTCAAAACTGTATGGCGTCACAAAGGTGAGGAATACAAAGAAAAATGCATGTTGCCTACAGTAAAACATGGTGGTGGCAGTGACCTTTTGCTGGGCTGCAAGAGTGCTGCTGGTGTCGGGGAGCTGCATTTCATTGATGGCTTCATGAATTCACAGATGTACTGCTCTATACTGAAAGAGAAGATGCTACCATCACTCCGTGCCCTTGGTCGTCGTGCACTTTTCCAACATGACAATGATCCTAAACACACATCTAAGGCCACTGTTGGATTTCTGAAGAAGAACAGGGTGAAAGTGATTCAGTGGCCAAGTATGTCTCCTGATCTGAACCCAATCGAACACCTACTGAATGGGGAATTCTGAAGAGAGCATCACTCTTCATCCAGCATCCAGTCTCTAAAAGAGGTCATTGTTGAAGAATGGAAAAAGATAGATCTTGCAAAATGTCGCCGACTTGTTCATTCCATGCCTAGAAGACTTGGTGCTGTCATTAAAAATCATGGAAGCCATGCAAAGTACTAGATGTAGTAGTTTTGTACTCATTTTTGCATCACCCTAATTTGAGTAAAACTGAAAAATGTGTAACCTAAGTTATACTATTAACCTTACTTTCATGTTATAAGTTAAATAGATGTTATATAAAACTTAGTCTTACTATAGTATTACTATATAATAATATTTACTATGAACTAACTGTATAAGAAATATTATTATTGCACTTCACTATATACTAAGATGATTACTCCAATGTGTCCACAATAACATGACAACCCATGCCTTCAACTTCAGGGTTCCTAGAAAATTTGATCTGAACTTAGATTAAAGCGTTCTGTAATGTGGATTTAACATCCACACACAGTGCTAACAGTCCTACCTACCTGCCTATATATACAGCTCTGGAAAAAAAAATAAGAGACCTCTGCAAAATAATCAGTTTATTATGTATTTTTGTCTTACAGGTACATGTATTGGTGAGATGAACAGTTTTGTGTCATTTTTTGTGAACTGCTGACAATATTTCTCCTAAATTCAAAATAGAACTATTGTTATTTAGAGTGTATATTTAAAGGAAATGAGAACACATCAAAATAACCCAAGATCATGCAGTATTTGCAGAGCTTTAATAACTCAAATAAAACACAATGCAAATAATTTGTAAACAAATCAGTATTTGGTGGAATAACCCCGATTTGCATGCGTTTTGGCTCCATGCTCTCCAACAGTTTTTCATATTGCTGTTGGGGAACTTTATACCACTCTTTTTGCAAAAAAGCAAACAGCTCAGCTTTGCTTGATGGTTTGTGACCATCCATCTTCCTCTTGATGACATTCCAGAGGTTTTCAATAGGGTTCAAATCTGGAAGATTGGGCAGTGGTCTCTTCTTTTTTCCAGAGCTGTATATATACATATATAGCTTCTTAAGTGGCTAAAAACCTCCTCAAACAATCTGTAGGATAACACTTTGGTGTACTTTTATATCTTTGAGGTATTTGTATTTTTTTTTTTTATTTATCATTTATGCACTTAAATCCCCACATAGATTTGAATGTGGTTTTTTTTTTAGTTAGTTATGGAACATTCTAGCACTTGTACAATCCAACATAGTCTCTAGCCTTCCAGGTTATGAATCATTATCACCATATTCTCCAAATAATTGTTGTCATTGCACTTTGTGTAAGACTGCAAGAGCACTCTGGCTCGGTGACAGTGGTCCTAGTGGAGCAGATCTTTCTTGCTGTGTCTCTGCATCTCTGCTTCTTCACACTTGCAGTTTGCACAGCCTTTACAGCAACTGCACATTGGCTTGGTCAAATAGACTCAGGCAGATCAACTTGAATGTGTGTTTGCTGTCTGAGCTGTACGAACATCTTGTTTAGCAGCAAGTCTGTTGTTTTCTGGTGTATTTTCTGTTACATGATCCTGTTATAAGCCAGTCTTTCTGCAGTGTGTATACTGTACAGCGCAGTCTTTCTGCATTGAGCCCCAGAACTCTCTGTATCCCTCATTAATTGATATTAAATTATGCAAATCTGCTCTTTAATGGAATCTAGCTCTTTCTAGAACGTTCCTTGACGAAACGTGTCCTACGTCCGTGATCATTTCCTCACATGTCAGGATTTCCATAACTTTGATTTATGAAGGTCTTATTTTTAGAAAGATGGATTAATCATTTTCTGTATTATTTTCCCTGCACCATTAATCTACAAATCCTGTCCTTTGTGTTTTTATTTGTTTGTTTGTTTGTTTGTTTGTGTATTTGTGGCAATGCTGTACATAGAGCTTTGCTTCAGTTTTTGTAGTTAGTATGAATCTCATTAAATATCATCATTAAACATCTAGTCTAAAAACAATCAAGATTAAATATTAAAAATGTTTCTCTTCTTCCTTCTTCTTCTTCCTAATACAGTTAATTAAAACATGACCAGAAAAATAGATAATCTCATCTATCCTCTCTACAGCTTATCCTGCACAAGGTCACAGGGAAGTTGGAGCCTATCCCAGGGGAATAGGGGCAAGGTGGAAACTTATCACAGGATACAATCAAATACATTCACATACCACAGACAATTTAGAGACACCAATCAGACTACAATACAACTTGGGGGGGGGGGTTGGGGGCACAGAGGGCACATAGGAAACCCTCAAATCCCAGAAAGAACATGCAGACTCCACACGCACAGGGCAGTTGCAGGAACTGAACCCCCAACCCCGAAGGTGCAAGGCAAACATGCCACCAGCCCAGACATTTTCTTTTTAATCTTATTAAGAAAATATACTCTGTGTAATGAAGTACAATTTCTAATTTACTTTCCTTTAATGGCAATCTTTCAGCTCACTGAACCCAGCAAAGTCATTTTATAGGACAAAATGTTATTACTGAGCACTTACTCACGAATGTTATTATTGTTACTGCTCTGCAATCAGGTATTTAGCATCTAATACAGCAGCAAATGATCCATTTTCATTTGTGTGAGAAACACTAACTACAGGTGTATCTCTGTTTTCTAAACACCAGAAACATTAGGAAATATTATTTTCTGACTACAGTACATGCATTGCAACTATTAGGACAAAAAAATGAACAAATTAACAAAACAATGTCTCTGATTTAGCAATAAAAAATGAAACAATTTTCTAAACATTGTCATATGGTGACACTTTACTTAAGGATAGTGTTCTTATGGCTAATGACCTTTATAAACACTTTGTGACCATACATTAGCAGGAGATTTTGTTATGACATTCTTGGGCTGGCTTACATAAGATTGTCTAGACAGCATCCGGTTACATACTGTACTACTCAGTGTACTTCTGATCAAATGTCAAACTAAACAATCTTTAATTGAAGGTCATTTAAAATATTCTATACATATCACTGTCATAACACTCGTATAAAGCAAGAACTTGGAATTATCAGTTTCTATCACCCAATTCTGTTGTTTTAAGATATTTACCCATACTTATGAACTTTAATAAGCTTGAGGAACTGCCAGTGCATTCTGTTTTAATTTCAGTATCATTGATCTATTTTTTATGACAATCTATGAGACAATTGTAGGATCTCATGTCGCAATTTCATGTGGATAGAGCAGGCAGTCCTCATCAGGGACTCAAACACTGCACCAATTACTTCATGCTAAACAAAGAAACACTGAAATCAAAGTCCACCTTGTCAATTACTTTTTATGTGAAGTAGCTTGCTTAGTATGCAGCCATCTTGTCATTAAAACCAATTGGTAGACATATTGGACATATTATTGCCCTCCACATCTTGGTATTTCACAAGTATTTGTTTAATAATAATGTAATTGACCTGGTTGGTTGGTTGGTTGGTTGATTGGTTATTTAAGTAGGTGGTTGGATAGTTAGTTAGTTAGTTAGTTAGTTAGTTAGTTAGTTAGTTAGTTAGTTAGTTAGTTAGTTAGTTAGTTAGTTTTATTGTCCACATGGTGGAAATTTGTCTTTGGCTACACCATACATTATATACAATTACATAAACACATCAAACTAAAAACAACAAAAACAATGACTCAGCATTTAATATTATAACAGCCATTGCCACAAATCACATCTGATAAACATTTTTCCTTGTCTGTGGTTGGTAACAACTGAAATTGAGAACAAATGAGCTTAGGAAATAAAAATTGCAGTTTAGCTGCATTACAAGCATATGCTCTGGCTGTATTGATTTGCATCTGGCCAAGTGTCACCTCACTCAGGTCATATTGTATCAAAAGTAGTTGTTATGACAGCTGGTACCTGTATGAATGTTGTTGTCCTTCAGCTACTCCATGTTCAGGGTCAGCAGATCATACAATCCGCATATTTGATTTCTCATAGGATTTACACCAGATGCACTAACTGATGCAACCCTCCTTTTTTATCAGGGCTTGGGTCTCAGAGTTAACCTTATCAGTGGCTGGGTTGGTTCCCTGCCTGGGAATCAAACCCCAGCCATAGTGGGGAGAGCACAAGGATCCTGCCACTGGACTACCAAGGACACTCGGTGGGGATGTGGCAGCTTAGTGGTTCAGATAAATGATTAATAGTTAGAAGGTTGTGGGGTTTAATTCCCAGGTTCACCAAGCTGCCACTACTGGGCCCCTGAGCAAGGCCCTCCACCCTCAATTTCTCTACTGTGTAAACAGATGAGATCAAATGTAAGTTACTCTGGATAAGGGTGTCTGCCAAATGACACAAGGAAGCCTGTTGGAATAAGCCTTTATAAATGTTTATGTAAGTTTTGCCATATAAGTGTTATGTGTTCTACCTAATACATAACACTCTGTTATTGTATATGATCATTTTAACAGCATTGTTTAAAGCAAGCAAATGAATCAAATGCCGGAAGTATGACTTTAGGCTTACCATGACATCCATTCAGTGAGGTCCACTGCATGAAATAGGTCTCCATCTGACACAGAAAAATGGCTCAACATACTTTACTTCACATAAGGAAATCTTTTCCCAGCACTTTACTTCACATAAGTAAATGTTTTCCCAGGCACCATTTCATATTCCTCTATAGTAGAATCTCCTTCACTATTTCTCCTCTGATGCTGGAAGAACTTCAGAGCTCTTGTCACAAATGGCACATGAAAGCCATAAATCTGCTTCACGATATTTGGCTTAGTCATAAAGACACATTTAAAAGCACAAGGTCACTAGAAAGCCATATTGCCTACTATTGCTCTGGATAACCTGTTGTCTTTTCTTCATCTGTGAGTTTTCATAAGCCAATATTGTGTGAGCGAGTGAGTCAGTGGACCTATCAGTCTTAAAACATGTATTTTCATCTTTGCATTGCTTTCAGGCTGGCTGAACACAGATTCTCTTCATATTTGATGCCCACATCGAAGTGCATTTACAAGCAGAGTTAATACACTCCTCGACTGGCACAGCTCAAGATAGATGGAGTGTGTGCCAAGGTAAAATATGATGCATATCCTCCCACCAACAGACTCCTTCTCAGCAGTGGATAATAAGAAATCTGGGCTTGTGTTCCTAAAGGATGCAGGTAAGTGGGTGGAACTTGGGTTGGATCAAATGGCACTCTGCCTACACTGATCATGGTCAGATCTCGCTGTTAGAAGAGAAGAAAAAGAAGCACATTTTTTTCACCATTTTATGATATACAGGACAGCTGTGGTAATAGAGAATGCTGGGACATTGTGCCATTAAAATGCCACCATGCTTGCACGAATGATCTATCAGGGAATCCAGCTGTAATAGCAGCCTCATTTAGTGCCATTCTGGTTGGCTTTGCTGATCTAGCAAAAGGAAGGCATGGTTAATGGAGCTGTAATGTTCTGTCCTGCCCAAAATATGGTTCAGATTCTGCTGTACAGGGAATGAAAAGAAAGGGATTGGTTTGGCAATCACAGGCTGTGGTAGAAAACAAACTGCCTTTGTTTTGGTATATCTCCATTTCCCTACTCTTTTCCATTTCTTGTACAGGTTTCTGTGAAGGAAACAATTTAAGTACATTTTGTCGGGGCTGAGATGGAATTTTCCACATGATGCCAAAAATCTATCAATAATATCCTACTGTTTCCCAGACACATGGCCGTTTTTCAAGAGCGCAGTGCGGCTATTGATTTTTCCCCAGGGTGCCTGTGATCATTTGAATTTCAGAGCCTTTTAAATACACCAAGACTTTCTCTCGGTGTGAGAAATCTTTCTATCAATAGATATAGCACAGTATCAGGAAAACAACAATCTGTAATCCTACAATGGTTCAGAACTGGACATTGTAAGAAATTTGTATTTTTTTTGGTAAATAGGTGTTTGGCTTGGTTGTAAATGACAAATGTAATCCACTGGGTTAATAAACAGTGCTTTTAGAATAAATACTGATTGATTGAAGAATCATGCTGAATAGAAAAGACACGTTTCTGCTACACAGGAGACAACAAGCAATTTGTGTAGGGAAGAAAAACAAGCACTTTATGAAATTAATTACAGTTCTCAGAATGGTGTCCAGGGACCCCTAAATTTCTGAAGAATAGCCAGGGGGTTCACAGTGATCAAATTCTGTTACAGTGTTGGAACTTGCAACTCAATATTATTATAGTTATTATGTCCATAAATCATGTCAACTGGGATCTAATGACACTTTTTAATACAAAATTTAAAAAAAATCGACCCCTTTTGGGGTAAAAAAAAAAAAAAAACTACCTTAATAGGGCAAAAAAAGATATTCAAATAATCATACATGTACTTTCAGTGCTCTCCAAATTGCCTATTGCAGATGAGCCTATCTATGACTCTCTGCAAACTGTGCCTACCCATAAACCTCCTCTTTGTGTTCAGATACACATACACAAACACAAATCTGTGCTAATGTATAAACCAGATTTTAGCTATTAGTAGTTGGAATGGTTTCCTGTGTTGCAAATGCTTGGGTTGAAAAAAAAAACACTCATTCACATGTGTTAACTAGTGAGAGTTGTTGTTGGCAGAGCTTGATTCTCCAACCACCTAATCTACTAACTAATTCAGCATTGCAATGTTTAACACTCCACATCTAAGTGTCTGCTTTCGACTTACATGGAGAAACAAGAGCATTTGATGAAAAACCTGCAGTGCTTCTCTAAATCTTCTGTGGTCCCCACACTAGCAACTCTAGCCTATAATTTCTAACCCCTACCAGCTAGCAAAAGCAAAAGAGATATTAGAAAGTGACAAAGAGATGGCTTTGGATAAGGGTCTGTCTGGGTTAAACTGCAGCTGGATCCTGAGAGGTACTGACTCTGAATAGCGTCTCTATTGCTCTGAGTGTAAGACACAAATTGGGAGATAATCGGAGAAAGAGTGGATAGCTTTAATATCTGCCGCATTGTGTCTTGGAATTCCCGTGTGTCGCTTAAATTCAGTTTGTGATCCTTCTGCAGCCTGGTGGGAAATAGAGCGACTCTGTACAGCAAAGCAAAGAGCACTGCGGCTGATAGAGTGAAGAAAAAATCAAATACTCATAGTGAGTCTCAGAAAAGTGGTGTGAAACTGTCATCAGGATATTGTCAGAGAACATTCAAAGGGACTAAATGTCTCATATCAGGGGTGTCTGTGCAATCTTCTGTCTGGTTGCAGGTTTTCATCGCAACCAAGCAGGAGCCAGAAGTGGTCGCTGATTGAAGGCCAAGATCAGCTGATTAAGCCGGAGGAAGCAGGTCTGACTCCTGCTACGTTGGAACGGCTCTTTGTAGATAAGATTGGGAAACCTTATTTCATTTGGTGTATTTCCTTAATCAATTAACACACCACATAGCTTTTATTAAATCCACTGTTTCCTACGTAATAATAATAATAATAATAATAATAAGGGAAAACAATGGGGATATTATAAAAATAAAGAAAGCTGAACATTGCAGCAGACAGATAAATATTAATGTACATTATAGTTGTAGGAAATCTCACAAACCACTCTCAGAATAATCTAAAAAAAAAAAAAAAAAAGCATTCAATATCCATCACAGTCACCGAGGACAAATCCCCCCAAACCACCAGAGGGCACCGTTATCCATTTCTTAATCTTTGAATCAATTTCCTCCTTTGATTATGCTCACCTGTTTTGTATTGGCTCATTAGTCAACCTATTTACGATACATGTTTGGTTGCTGGAGTGTTGCACATCATATGTTTATCTGTGTTTTTGATTACTGCTGGCACTGTGAATCATTTTTCCAGTTTTCTCAGTCTAGTCTAGCCCTTTGTGTTCTAGTTTGTTTCTTCTTTCCCAGTCTTTGTTTGTTCTTTTACTTATCCCACATTAAAACCTTCTGCACTTGCATCCGCCTTCGCCTCCATGTCGTGACAATATCTCATTCTTTCAAGATGTTCTAAGAATGTTTGATGTAAGGAATCATGCAGCAAGATGATGCACTGACAACCACCAGTGCTGATTATGTTTCCTATAACACCACACCATTTACAGTTACATTTGGAATAAAAGAGAATATCTATATATTTAGGCTCATTGTGCAAGAACAATGTAATTGAACTGTGACTTCCTAACTGAATGCTATTGGTATACGTTGATCAAATCCACATTCTGGTTGTGAGCATTGTAAAGAGCTGGTTTATAAATTTTCTAACATTATAGTATGTATTTCTGTGTGGTTATACAAACAGTGTAAGAAACGTTGAAATACTAGCAGTAGTTTTTTTATTAACTATAACATTTATAGCTATAGGGGTGCACAGAAACAGCAGGATATGTAACAATACCGAAAAGATTAAGAAGATTTCAAAGTGTGAGGAAAGAATAGACGTTGTGTGCAATATTTATGCGGAGCGTCTGCAAATCTTAGTTCTTGTTTTATATTATAGCAATAACAGTCATTCCCACACTTTCTCTTAAAGAAAAATGGTACTGGGAAACTGTAATCTATAACCTCCCATGTCCTGAACACAATAATATAAAGCTGTGATTTGCCTTAGAGATGGCTGGAACTACTGCTGGAACAAAAAATTAATCAATACCTTCTAGATTTGAGAAACATACCATTTAAAGACATACACTGATTCTTACAGAGCAACACATAGTATTAACAGATGGATGAACAGACAAAAAAATACATTCACCCAGCAAGAGGGTTAAGGTAGCAGAACTAGACAATAGTTTTTTCATACAAAGAGTGTTCCAATCACTTCCATGGCCACAGGTGTATAAAATCAAGCACCTAGGCATGCAGACTGTTTTTACAAACATTTGTGAAAGAATGGGTCGCTCTCAGGAGCTCAGTGAATTCCAGCGTGGAACTGTGATAGGATGCCACCTGTGCAACAAATCCAGTCGTGAAATTTCCTCGCTCCTAAATATTCCACAGTCAACTGCTGGGCTTGGCCCCTTAGTTCCAGTGAAAGGAACTCTGAATGCTTCAGCATACCAAGACATTTTGGACAATTCCATGCTCCCAACTTTGTGGGAACAGTTTGGAGCTGGCCCCTTCCTCTTCCAACATGACTGTGCACCAGTGCACAAAGCAAGGTCCATAAAGACATGGATGACAGAGTCTGGTGTGGATGAACTTGACTGGCCTGCAGAGTCCTGACCTCAACCCGATAGAACACCTTTGGGATGAATTAGAGCGGAGACTGAGAGCCAGGCCTTCTCGTCCAACATCAGTGTGTGACCTCACAAATGCGCTTCTGGAAGAATGGTCAAAAATTCCCATAAACACACTCCTAAACCTTGTGGACAGCCTTCCCAGAAGAGTTGAAGCTGTTATAGCTGCAAAGGGTGGACCGACGTCATATTGAACCCTATGGATTAGGAATGGGATGTCACTTAAGTTCATATGCGAGTCAAGGCAGGTGAGCGAATACTTTTGGCAATATAGTGTATGTAATGCTGGTATCTGGTAACATTATTTAAGCAGCAACATTATTCTAACAACACTCAGTATCATATCACATGGCTTAAGCACATTACAGGAATTTATTTTTGTAACCATACGCCATATCCTGTATAAAACCGGTGAATTTTTTTCTATATGTCCCAGTAATGTTCTCAGTTGAACATACCAGTCCTTTCCATGGTTTATTAGGGTCCAGTTCCCCCAAACTGTAGTCATTACCATCACTTACATTTACAACATCCTTTCATTTCGTGCTAGAGGGACTTGTTCGACCTGCTGTAATAAATAACTAATGAGCTACTTCAGCTTCAGCTCAAAAGATATAGCTTGTGACTATAAATCTGTAAACCTGTAAAAGGCCATTTTTATTTTGTGTACTCATCTGCTTTAAAAAGGAGGGGAAAAAATACATGGCTTAATTATTTTTGCACTTTTAATTAACTAAATAGAACCCCCAGAAAATGTCAATCAGCTTATGTGTAGGATTTATTTATTATCTACAAAATACATTTTGCAAATAAATAATGCAATAGATTTAATTAGGCTGGTGCCAAAATATATCTCGCTCAATTATAAAAAAAAAAATAATAATAATAAAAGCAGAGTACGGAACTTCTTCATGTCCTTATCGCTTAAAACTTTCACTAACATGACCTGCAGCCTGCTCTTCTCTGTCAGCTAGTGTCTATTCTCAGAAACTATGATTAATGCAATGCTTAGGCAGAAACGAAGGACGATATATATGCGCTAACCATTTACATCAGAGCAACAAATTAACTTTATACTCCCTAAAAAAGGCAATTAAGGCTACTCAGAGTTTGTGTTCAGCCAGCAGATCATCGGCATGCCCCCATCCAGAGTAGCAAATTAATGAAGTGTAAACCATGTAAGGTTCCTCTTAGGCTGCATTCAGACATTAGCCCATAAATAGTAGAGAGGAGAAAAAAGAACAACTGACAATCTTGTCCGTTTACAGTAAAAAGCAGATCTTAGATCAGTACAGCCTCTGGTTCTAGGGTTTTTCCATTTTTGGCGAACACAGTTTTAGATCAGAAATCATCTGTAATATTAAATTCACAATGTAGGAGCAGCATTATATCATTCTCTTCTATTCAACACCTCTTAATTATGTCTCTCAGGAGCGGTTGATGTAAATGTGTTAGCAGAGCTAACCTGAGCATCCTTCATAGACAAAAAAAACAAGACAATAAAAATAAGAAAGAAAAGACTTTTTTGACATCCACATCATATTCTTTTCTGTTAAAGAGTGAGAAAACATTTGTTTTTTTGTGGAACAAATGTTCAAAAGAAAAATAAGATGCAGAATGAATCTTTCTTTCTATCCAGACTTTCGATTCATGCAACCTAGCAGTGACAGTCGTGTCAGGTGACACAGATAAGACAGTAGAAGGGGGGAAAAAATGAAGGCTTTATTTGTCACATACATATGTTACAGCACAGTGAAATGATTTTCTTTGCATATACCAGCTTGTTAGGAAGTTGGGGTCAGAGCACTAGGTCAGATATGATACAGAAGAGAGAGTTACTGTGACTTTCCTATCAACAACCAAAGCCTTACTATTTAAGCCACCACTGACCTGCCAGGGTGATATGATGCTCATCTCTAAATGTTTCATTGTTGAGATACTGATTATATCATACTGATAGTGAGATATTGAATGTTTTTTCATTGTTGAGGTATTAGAATGTAGCCATCTTTGTGTACACTATGACCAGCCATGTGTCTAAATAGAAGTGTTTTCTATTCCTGTATTATGTGTACTACACATTTCATATGTTCTTTTGTCCATCATCTCATATGGCCAAGCACTTGTTTGGGGAATTACATCATGAATGCTTTGCTCCCGGATCCTGTTTTATCTCCACTCAGAGATCCAGAACATGGTTTTGAGGCTTAAAATGATTGGGATATTACATTACACAGGCTCAAATTGTATTTGATAATTGTAGACTACATCAGTATGTGGTTGAGGAACGATGCTGCATGACTCGAATGTTGTGACTGGAGCATTGTGAGAGCTGTGTAGCACTGAATGATCTGGATAAGTGAACCAGCAGAGAATCTGTGAGTGATTCATATAGCTGTAGATATACTCTGGATGCATGTATTTCACATGGTGTTGACTGAAGTTGGGAGTTTTATCCTGGTGGCAACATCCTGGTGGCTTCTAAATGGACGATCAAACGATTTAGTGCTATAATTCAGAGAATTTTGGTGCGTTCTGAAGTACTTTACAGGCATTACTTTCATTTGTTCAGAATAGGCAACTTAAGTAAAACAAAATCACACTGATTTCTTTTGCATTTGAATCCATTTTAGCTTGGATCTCACTTTTAATCCACATATTGCAAGGAATAATTCTTTAATTTAGACTGTTATGTAATTGCCAGATGATGGCCAATTACGATAATTACTCAAATAATTGCCCAGAACCCGAAAGCAAGAAAACTGCAGAGCCAGTGAGTGGGCTTTTTCTGCAGCAAATCAGTCTATAAAACACAGCAGTTTCCAAACCTACTTGATTATTTGAAGATTGTAAATCTTTTAAAAGCAATCCAAATTAATATCTCAATCACACATCCATGAATTTTTCCCCAAGGCTAGAAGAGGAATGGATAAATCCTGTGGTATTTATTTGGTACATAGAAACTGACTGATTTCTTAGTGCAGCTCTGTGACCTTTTCTGGCTGAATTTACACTGTTCCTTCAGTCATCATGGACAGCTAGACACGTTCCCAATGGCCATAAATGTCACTCAGCGTACTCAGAAGTTTCCATATTTTCAGTGCTGCACAACAATAGCAGAGGTGGTGGAGGCAGGCTGACATTTCTGCTCGCTCTCACTGTTCAGCAGTCATCCAGAGACAGAAAGAGAGGGAATGAGAGAAGAAGAAAAGAATAGAGAAATAGAAACATCTGTTAATGAGAGGGAATTGGTATGAACATGTGGGGTGAGAGAAAGAAAAGTGTGCAAAAGAAAGAAAAGGGAGCTTTATGGTTTTATGTTGGTAAATGACATGATGAAGGACAAGTGACAGTAACTGATCCCGGATCAGCACACAGCACCAACCACTGCTAATGACACTCCCAGAAATAAAAGATACTAAACTGTAGCTTTCGTGTTCTATGTAGAGGTACCCTCATGGGCAGTGTACCGTTAAAGCTTTACTTGAAACAGTAATTACAGTCCATTTCCATCCATCTATTTTCTGTAGTGTTTTATCCTACACAGGGTTGCAGGAATCCTGGAGTCTATCCCAGAGGACTCAAGGCATAATGCAGGGGACTCAGGGGGACTTACATCATGAGAAGGACACACTCACTCATTCACATACTATGGACAATTTATGTCAATTGCCTATAACTCATGTCCTTGGACTGGGGGAAACCAGAATACCCAGATGAAATTCCATAGCACTGGAAGAACATGTACACAGAGTGGAGGCTGGGACTCATACCTCAACCCTGTAAGTGTGAAGCAAACTTGCTAAGCAAACCACTAAACCAATAAGCTACCCCAGCCCATTTATGTACCTTAAATCATTTTTAAAGGTACACTATAATCCACATTTCCAGGTGAAAGCAACACATTAAATGTTCAAAAGATGTACCACCCCAGAGACACAAAAGGAAAGGTTTGGTGTTATTTTTTTCTGACAGTTCCGAGACGTCCTTATAAGACTCCTATTATGTTTGACAGTATAATTCCAATGCAATTTTATTGAAAAGGTCATTATTTTCACACATTTCATTACAAAATGTAATCACATTGTCAGACCAAAGAACTAGTGCCTTCTAGTGGTAGATCTCTTTAGGAGCCTGTATACTTGCAGGTGCAATGATGGCATTCATCATCACATTGGAACCGGATCTTGTTATATCCCATTAAACTACAATTACACTCATAATAATTTGCATGTGAAGGTTTGGATCCTGTTTGAGTGTGCATGAATCACACAACTTTACCCTACTACTACTGTAATCTGAATGTTTTAGTGCTAACTACAGGGTAGTATACATAACAGATCTCTTATTAAACCAGAACATTGAAATATCACCTCATGAAGCAGATTCTGCTCAACGGCACTCAAGCCCAAATTTATGTTCTGAAACCAGAGCCACAGATCCCAGATCAGTGAAAAGTGGTTCATGCTCTGAAATCATGTTGCATCAACTCTGTTCGTGAATGCTGATTGGTCTTTGTGCTGTGTTTACCCTTAGAAGCAGGTGGCCGTCTCAAGTGGGACTAATGCGCCATGGATTTGGGTATGATCTCTCTGTTTTGGCCACGAGGAAGTTGCAGGGAATCAATAGGCTCTTTGTGAGGGAGGAAAGTCTGCCTCATATGCATAATCAAACCAGTAAACTGGCCAAGTGAAAGGCTGTTAAGAGGCCCGCCTGCTTCCCTGAGCTGCCATAATACCAATAAAATTGGCAAACTCTTATTTCTTTATATATGCAACTAAAAGACGGCTGGAAGCAAAAACACAAACTTTAATGCTTACCCAAAGTCTTTATAAGTAAACAATACTAAACTAACCTGAGTATGTTATTTGACCTCAATGTTTTAATCTTAACTGATAGTAATGTCTAAATTTATCATGTGTTTATGAAAGCCCTTTGAAATTATTGCACAGTGCACATACATTATTTCCAATGGTAAGGCAGTGTAAGCCAACAAAGATGGTCTATGGGGAATTTTGTGTGCGTTCTAGGAGAGTCTAGCATCTACTGATGCGTTGTTCACAAACGAGTCGGCTTTTTGGGTCTTGAATGTTGAGAGCAGACTTGTTTATGCGACCCTTTTTTCCCCCTTTTCTATTACTCTTGCTGTGTAATGTAATCAAAGTGCTCCAGTTGACATGCCGCTGTGTGTGTGTGTGTGTGTGAGAGGCAGCATGACAGAGAGGATCTACTGAACTGCTGCATGCTGAAGATGTACTGTCTGTAGTCATTGTAGAAGAGGAGATCAATTATCAGGATAAATGGAAATAGAACGTCTTAATGAAGCACATATGCAGCAGGCACAACAACATAAATGCAGGAATGCTCACTGTGTCTGTCATTACACATTCATGGTAGCTTTCTGAATTTACAGTTGGTAAACAATGTAAGGTTATGTTATTTTAGTAATTAGCTGGATCATATAGATGGTACAGTTTCACTGATAACAGCTTACATGGTAACGGAACCCGAATAATAAACATACATAATAACTAAACATGTCCTTATTAAACAAATGAGGAAAAACACATAAATGTTAAAACTGTGACATTTTCTGGAAAGTGACATGTCCTTCTGGGATTTTGTAATTTTCTGATCGCAGAAAACATCAAATCAATCGCTGTGATATTCAAAGGTGCTTGGTATTTTTCTAAATTACAGCCAAAGCCCTCTTCAATTCATGTGCGTCGAACATGAGTACAGCTATTATAGAAAGTAATTAGATGTGTCTTCACTAGTAGGAGTTAAAAAGAAGAATCAGGTGAAGAATCAAAAAAGTGTTTTTGGCCAAAAAAAATCCCTGAGAAATCCTGGAGGGACTGTGTACCTGTCAGAGCTGAGGTTATTTATTTAGGTCTTCTGCCTCAGGAATGTCTTCAGGATGAAGAATTATATTTTGTGGTTTCTTGGTATCAAGCTGTCATTTGGAGGGAAACTGAGAGAACAATTTTTATAGCTGTTATAACATGAGAAAGTACATTTCATTGAGGTTCCACATCGTTAAATGTAATTCCAAATGGATAAAATATGGTACGCATTGTGTCATTCTGTAATATATTACCAAAAGTGCATTGTAATTGGTGATGAATGTGATGTTATAGGAAAAATCACCATCTTCTTGATTACGTTCCTATAACAGCATGTCCCATCATTTTGTATACTTTAATCTGTCTCATTCTTAAGTGTCCTTTGTCAGTATGTACAATGAAAGCAATATGATATGATGCAGTCTAGCATTGCTGGTTTAGAGAATAAGCATCATGCACGGTATATTTTACAAATTCTAAATCAAAAAGAATAGCCTTTGCTTCAATGACACCTTGTATCAATGCTTGTGTGGCTCTATATAAATCCAATGAAAAAAATGCCAAAATTCAGAGGTTTTGAAAGCTTTACCTTGGGATAAAAAACTTTCCTGGACACAAGAGCACCAGCACTTGTAATAAAACTGTAATAAAACTGTCAGTTTCGCTTTCTATCTCCCATATGAACTGTGCTAAGGTCAGACTGTGGTCATATTTACAGCTCTTAGTCTCTGTATTCATTAAAGCGTTGACTTCCACGTGCAATTCCATTTTCCTGCTTGGTCTCGTAAAGATTTGAGACGCAGCTGGCATGCAACATGAATCACTTCTCTGTCGTTTGATGTGTTAATAGAGTTTGGCGTCCAAACAAAGAAGCGTTCTAAAGCTCTGTGTCTTTTTGACATGTCAGACAACCTAGTTTTCAGCGACGCGAAGCGGAGTTACATAAATATATAAATATAAATATAAAACACACAAATTACATAAAGATCTGTCAGCGAGTCACTGCTACCAACACCACCTCGTTCAGCTAACAAAGTGTTGTTTTGAAGGCTAACATGGCAGATATGACTTAGCCAGAGCGTAACTAATGCTTTAAGTAGGACCTGTTTAAACGACTACTCATCTGTGATGGAACATTCTCCTTGATTTCAAATTACACCTCACTCGAACATAATTTGTTCAGGGGCTTGAAAAGATACACTATCCTTGAGAAATTGCATGTTATACCCTACTGACACTGTGCTATTTACAGAATTCTGTGTATGGATGCAAATGTCACAGATGTCACTGTGGCTGAATTCTGGAAAACAGCCAAAGGAGAAAAAAAATCAGACTCAAAATTGTCATTTTTATGCCAATAAGATATTTGAAATTTCTATTTTTGGGTGGCGCAGTGGAAAGGGTTGATAATTCACAGCTCTCCAGTTTAATCCTGAGCTTGAGTTTTTGTGTGACATTTCTCTGCATGTTCTTCCCTCACGGTTTCCTCATGGAAACCCATTCCACCTTACTCCAGGTTCCTTCCACCTCCAAAAAAAAAACATGGCAGGAAGTAGATTGCCTTCACTTAATTGCCTCTAGATGTGAATGTGTGCACACGGTGGCCTGAAATGGACTGGTGGAATCACATCCAGGGTATATACCAGGCTCACACCCAGTGTTCCCAGTACATATTCCAGATCCATCATGACCTTGACCAGGATAAAGCAGTCGGATCAAATAGAGATGATAAATCTGAGACTATTAGTGAAAATTCACCCTTTTTTTTGCATTCTTTTTTCAATTTAACCCAAAGTCTACATTACAAATGATATTTTCAGCATCAATAGTAAAAAATATATATATAATCTTGGAAATATTTACATGAATTTCATATTTTCTTAGTATTTGGGATTTGCTTTTTCCCCTTATTGTGTAACTAGATGATCTTTGTTAGAACGCATCCATCACAGTGTTATCTGAAAACTTGCTTCAATTAAACAGATTAAACTCATAGTAAATCTGACCTGTGATTAGGTAAAATGTTGAGAGAGAGAGAGAGAGAGAGAGAGAGAGAGGGAGATTGTAACTATATCATACCATATTACATGGATTTTTATTTTTATTTAGGCTCCTTTCTGACTTAACCGGAGAGGTGCTCAGTGTTGACCTGAAGGATGTGAGTTCAAATCCCACCACCTCAATGCTGCCACTACAGCGCCCTTAACCCCTCAACTGCTCGGTTGTATAAATGAGGTAAATGTTTGTTGTTTTGGATAAGGGAATCTACCAAATGGCATAAATAACTAGTGTAAGAGCCAATTTAACAAACAGCAGGAAAATCTTTAGACTGGAAATCTATATATAGATTTAAAGATCTGCCTAACACTTAGCTAGCTAAGTATGCTATTCTCATGACCGGATCAAGAGTTTTAGATAGTATTGTGCCATAGTGAAATGAACATAAGCCTAATCAGTTCAGTTGAGTTTGTGATCAGATACCAGCTGTCACAATCAGTGCTTACACAATCTGTACAGATGATGGAGTACAACGTTTTAAAACGTTCAAATTGCCAGCCATTTAGTCAACAGTGCAGAAGTGATTGAATTAATCAGTCAAATTTTCTCACTGAGGTTTGTGTGAACAGAGATCAGAGACGTGAAGAGACGGAAACGTTCAGGAACGTAAAGAGAAGAAGACGAGGCTCTTGATTATATGCCATGAGAGAATTTTAGCTCAGGTGATGAGACAGAGACTGAAGTTGATGGTGTTTGTAATCAAAGTGAAATCTCATTTCATATTGTAGCCTTCTAAGCCATTAAAAGTTTTTCTATGAGTAGATTATTTTTACTTGCAACAAGAAAAGGATGATTACATTGAGGAAAACCTGCAGTTTCCATAAATATATCAAAGAAAATGACAAAAAAAAAATATTCCCAGGCTGATCCATTATCATAAACCCAGATTATGATAATTAAGACAACATTCAATTTTTTTTAATATCATTTCCTCATGTGCATGTTTCTAAGTTGCCATATCATCACTGGATTCATCACAAGTTGGCCTCAAAAGGTAATGCAGCATTAAAGCACTGGCATTAAAAACTCATTGTGGCTGCAGATTTTCTCTCAGGGATCCACACCTGATTCCTTCTCTTATTAGTTTGCTTTAATCAGCTTCTATTTGGGGCTACACTGGCTCCTATAATAAGAATAAGAAGATCCTTGCTGCAGTATAAGGAAAGAATTAAACCTGAAAGAAAACCCATGATAACCTCCCAAACCATAGTAAATTAAACAATACACTACTGATTTGCAGATCTGGGTAGGGCAGATGTAGGATGAGATTTGGGACATACCCTGTCCTCTTTTTGCATGTAAAATTAAAGGTTTTCCATCTCCTAATAGATCGCCCTCTACTGGACAGATCAGTGAAGTGCAGTGAGTTTACCTCAGACAGCAATGGACTAAACAGACGACTCAGCCAAAAAAAGAGATGATTGTATAATAGCCAACTGGAGCTCTTAGACAGGCAGACAATACTGGTAATACAGCCATTGTGGGATTTTCAAGTGTGCATAATCATCACAGGCTGAGTGTTGGCTGTGGTTAGAGAACAGTGAGTCCTCTAGCAGTGAGCACTCATATAACAGGTGCATCCCTTCCACCCCACCTCTCTCCACCATAAATTAACCTCCATTTTCATATAATGAAACAAATTGGAGATGAACTGATTTTGGGGGGGGTTTTTCCCCCAGTTTATTAAATCGTGTTATCTTGCCCTCGGTGTAACATAGATCCAATGAATAAATTTATACTGGCAGAGAAATGCAAACATTTGGGATAATGCTTTGTGGAATTAGAATCTGAACAGGTTTACTAACTGCTGTATTGAGCTCAATAACATCGATTTCATTTCAGCTTTTGGGAGTCATGCCATTTGATCTAAACACTGAAACACAAAATATACACAAGTCACATTAGTCCTTAGTTACAAAAATGTTCACTGGCTTTTTTAAGTCATCCTGAACTTTTTACATCATGTGTGTTAAATGCTTTTTATAGTGCATTTGCTTAAGATTGCTCAAGGGCCCACCACTGATAATTGACGTTGTGTAATTCTATGTATGCCTCCAATTTTATTCAGATTAGAAAAAGGATGGTCTTCAAAACATTGTCAGTTTCGGGATTCACTTTGGGCTTAGTGGGTTAGCATATTTGCCTTGCACCTCCAGGGTTGCGGGGTTCAATTTCTGCTTCTGCCTTGTGTGCATAGACTTTGCAAGTTGTTTTTGTGATACAGGTCTCTTCCCCCAGTCCAAAGACATGCATTGCGGGCTGATTGGCATCTCTAAATTGTCCATGGAGTGTGTTCAGTTGTGCCTTGCAATGGGACTCCTTTTTTGTTTTGATATAAATAAGTCTGTTAAGCATTCTGTCAACAATAGTGATGAATAAGGCACGAACACAAGGCCAGTTTTGGTTGTAAGGTTGTGTGATTTACACCGATCAGGCACAACATTATGAGCAGTGAGAGGTGAAGTGAATAACACTGATGATCTCATGGCACCTGTTAGTGGGTGGGATATATATTAGGCAGCAAGTGAACATTTTGTCTTCAAAGTTGATGTGTTAGAAGCAGGAAAAATGGGCAAGAGTAAGGATTTGAGCGAGTTTGACAAGGGCCAAATTGTAATGGCTAGATGACTGGATCAGAGCATCTCCAAAACTGCCGCTCTTGTGGGGTGTTCCCAGTCTGCAGTGGTCAGTATCTATCTGTCTAACTAAATGGTCCAAGGAAGGAACAGTGGCGAATCGGCCAAGACTCACTGATGCACTTGGGGATTGAAGGCTGGCCCGTGTGATCCGATCCAACAGATGAGCTACTGTTTTGCTGAAGAAGTTAATGCTGGTTCTGATAGAAAGGTGTCAGAATACACAGTGCATGACAGGTCAGGGCTGTTTGGCAGCAAAAGGAGGACCAACACAATATTACACAGGTGGTCATAATGTAATGCTTGGTCGGTGTAAGTCTGAATGTTGCGTATCAGTTGGTGTAATGGTTTGGTGTTAACACTAGTTGGCGGTAAATGGTGTTTGCAGGCGGAAGATCAAACCCAGGGAGGAAGAAACATTGTGCTTCCGGTGTTGATTGCGCGTCGTGTCCTGCAGATTTTCACTATAAACAATGTCTATTGAAATCGAGTCAGCAGAGTAAGTAAATAAATGTGTGAATTCTCCATTTGCACGGTGTGCTTTTGTGTTGTCTGCACGAAGAACTAAATTAAAGAGGTTAAAGCGCTCTCCTGGAGCCGATCAGGCCTGAGCGTGGGACGTTAGCTTTGTAGCATTAGCATAGTCAGTTTACTAGCATGGCTAATAATGAATGGGTTGTTTTGTGTTCCGTGTGCATGGGGCAGTAGGCACGTGTTTACGGAATGCAGTTTTAATCGTTAAATTTGAGTTAATTGTAAAATTGCTGTATTAATGCGTGTCGCCGTCCTGGACCGGTGTGTAATTGTGATCTGGTGGCTAGTGAGCTGGCTAACTCAGCAGAGGCATTAGCCTGTTAGCTTCAGTAGCTGCTGTGAAGGCGACGTGTATGAATCGTTGTGAATGGAGAGAAAAACAGAAATAGTGTCCACAGCAGCAGCAGCTACGTGTTTAACCTTCTTAATTTTGTTACTGCACTGTCGTGTTGTTGTTTCATTAAACTTGTAATGGTTTGTAACGGCATTGGAATTATTTGTTTGATATGGGAGTTCTCTGCACTCTCCGGTTAATTTACAGCTTTAAATTCAAGAAACGTTGATTTGTGTAGATCAGGATTGTCTGTATACAACAATTAGATACTCTATATGTTGGCAAAAGTTTTGGGACATCCCTCCAAATCATTGAATACAGGGGTTGGGCTTGGCCCCATAGTTCCAGTGAAAGGAACTCTTAATGCTTCAGCATACCAAGACATTTTGGACAATGTGGGAACAGTTTGGGGATGACCCCATCCTGTTCCAACATGACTGCACACCAGTGCACAAAGCAAGGTCCATAAAGACATGGATGAGTGAGTTTGGTGTGGAGGAACTTGTTTGGCCTGCACAGAGTCCTGACCTCAACCTGATAGAACACCTTTAGGATGAATTAGAGCGAAGAATGCGAGCCAGGTCGTCTTGTCCAACATCAGTGCCTGACTTCACAAATGCACTTCTAGTGGAATGGTCAAAAATTCCCATAAACGCACTCCTAACTCTTGTGGAAAGCCTTCCCAGAAGAGTTGAAGCTGTTATAGCTCCAAAGGGCGGGCCGACTCCATATTACATTCATGTGCATGTAAAGGCAGAAATCCCAGTTTTGGTCTGGCTCACAGTCTCCGCTCTAATGCATCCCAAAGATGTTCTGTTGGGTTGAGGTCAGGTCTGTGTGCAGGCCAGTCAATGATTTGGAGGGGTGTCCCTAAACTTTTGGCAATATAATGTAAACCTGTATAACAGATCTATCAGGTGGGTGAATCAGATTGTGTTAAGGATTGTATTAACTTGCTATATAATATTCACTCTAGAAACCGGTTGTAAATCTGTTAATGTATGTTTTACCACAGCACTGTTGAAGATCTTGATTTATTTTCTCTGACAGCTGCAGGGTTTACATCAGAGCCTTCTGTCTAATATCTTGTAGTATCAGTAGTAACAACTCAATCACAGGGACTTATCAGATGGACGCAGGTTTTCTCTTCTGATGTAAGAGTCAGTTACTAGAGTTAGTGTTCTACTAAAGTCTTTGACCACATGCATGTTCTTTTTTTTATTACAATTCCTGTCATGTTATAGGAAAGTAATCAATCTTGGATTGATTACCCCCCTACTGCCCCCCCACCCCCGGACAAAACTTCTCCTCTTTCACATATTGTTTATTAACCTCCTGACTGTTCCATGGACCATTTACTCTTTCGTTCTGTGGTGGTTACTGACAACCCCACCCAAAAATACCCAAAATGTACACCCCACCCAAAATATACAGATTATTGACATTTAAATGAATGAAGAGAAAAACAGAATGTATACCACTGTTATGAACTGTTACCACAAACACCTGTGATGTTTTTAAATTAGATTTCAGTATTAGTGTTATTGGGTCTAATACTGGTTACAAACCTAAGGAATGGTGTAAGTATTTTTTATCAATCCAATGGCAAGCATGAGACAACAAGACCCAAAAAGGTTAAAGCAATCACTGTGTCTCTGAAGTCTTATTCTAAGTTTGTGATTGTTTTTTTTCCTGCAGCGTGATTCGTCTGATCATGCAGTACTTAAAGGAAAATAACCTGCACCGCACTCTGGCGACGCTGCAGGAAGAAACCACCGTGTCCCTTAATACTGTAGACAGTATAGAGAGTTTTGTGGCTGATATAAACAGCGGTCACTGGGACACAGTGCTACAGGCTATCCAGTCCCTCAAACTCCCAGACAAGACACTGATCGATCTCTATGAACAGGTGAGATTTGCTAATAGAGGAAATTAGTGCTTCTGTTTACAACACTTGTATCTAGCTTGACAAATGGTTGTGCTGGTAAATTAACGTGTGGTGCTGTGGCAGGTTGTGCTGGAGCTGATTGAGCTGAGAGAGCTTGGAGCTGCCAGGTCTTTGCTGAGACAGACCGACCCCATGATCATGCTGAAACAGACTCAGCCTGAGCGCTACATTCACCTGGAGAACCTGCTCGCCCGCTCCTACTTCGACCCCAGAGAGGTGGGTTCTGACACTGAGAGGAAGCTTTTATGCTCTGTAGTGAACACAGTCGCACCGAGACATCACCTTCTCCTGTACAGCAGTTCAGAGTTTAGTCACAGTACAGATGGATAAATTGCTGCTGTCAGACTGCTTTCATATTTGCCTTTGACATGACAGTAAATAAAAGTGCTTGTGTGTTTGTAGGCATACCCTGATGGCAGCAGTAAGGAAAAGCGCCGTGCGGCTATCGCTCAGGCTCTGGCGGGGGAGGTCAGCGTGGTGCCACCGTCTCGTCTCATGGCCTTGCTTGGACAGGTGAGGAACAAACCACATTCATTGCCTTACTGATAGACTACAACTGATATAAGCAACTTAAAATTCTTTGTATTTAAGAATACAAGTGTAGCTGAACAGGTCTTTTATTTGTTACTACACACTAGGGCTGTCCGATTCCTTTAATTGCTTTTAAGTTTTAACAACTTCTAAACTAATTAGATTATGAATATATTTGTATAATAAAGAGCCTATGAGGTTATACTTGCACAGACAGACAAATATGTTAGCAGTAGTCAGTCCCTCCTAGAGCTTGTGCCTTTAGAAATGACCACAAAGGCAATTAAACTCTATGATATTCTTAGGAAATTTTTTCACAGATTTGGGCCAATCATCACAACACACATGCAGCCAAATTCCTCTTCAATTCATATGAGTTGAACATGAGTACCGCTATTATATACAGCAACTACACGTGTCTTCACTGGTAGGAGTTTAAAAGAATAACCATGCGCTTGCAATTTGGAAAATTTATGTAAATTATCCAACAAAAATACCTCACAAAAACTGCACAAGTTGCATCACAAATTTTGAAAAACTCTGCTGCAAAATGAAGCATTTTTGGTCACAGTAATCACAGAAAACTCCCAGAGGGATTGAGTAATGTAGAGCCACAATATATCCACCTCACATAAAAGCACTAAGCTGAGAACTGACCTGAATGATAAAAAAGCATCACGTTATTCAGAGACTCATATTTATTTTGCTAGTGGTGGAAAATAAATAGTGGAAGATGTTGTGGTCTAAAGACTTCTACTTGTTTTTCACTGTAATTGTAAGATGGCTAGCGTGAATGTCTTCCATCGTTTGGAGCATCATCCTCAGAAATGAACAAGAACACATGCTGGATTACCATAAAATAAGCAACAAACAAGCTAGTAATGTGTCTTAAGTTGAATACATGAGCACCATTAATAAGTACTAACGCTAATCTTTACCTCTTATAGTTTGTTTGAATTTGAACAACCTCTCCTTTAGCCCCTCCTCTTTATTTTTTAAAGTATGGTTTAACTTTAGTAATATTCCCCCATCTCTTATTCAGTCTCTGAAGTGGCAGCAGCATCAGGGTCTCCTGCCTCCTGGTATGACCATCGACTTGTTCAGAGGCAAAGCTGCGGTCAAGGATGTTGAGGAGGAGCGATTCCCTACTCAGCTGAGCAGGCACATCAAGGTATTGTCCAAAATACTGAAAGCAATAAGCTCACTGGAAACGGATCTCATTGTACTAACAGTTAAAATGTTCTTTCAGTTGGTGACAAAAAGTTCTAACTGTGTAATTGCTGGGATTGTTTGATCGTGTTGTATGTGCTTGTGTAGTTTGGACAGAAGTCCCACGTGGAGTGCGCCCGCTTCTCTCCTGATGGTCAGTATCTGGTCACTGGTTCTGTCGACGGCTTCATTGAGGTGTGGAATTTTACAACAGGCAAGATCAGAAAGGTACACACACACTTCTCTCATGCTTCAGGTTCTCACACAGAGATTTTGTTCTAGCTGCATGTATTCATGTTTTACTAACACTGACCTAACATGTGTGTTATACAGGATCTAAAGTACCAAGCGCAGGACAACTTCATGATGATGGACGACGCCGTGCTGTGCATGTGTTTCAGCAGAGACACTGAGATGCTGGCTACAGGAGCACAGGATGGCAAAATAAAGGTCAGTTTAAACAGTGTTAAATTCTGTGCTGCACATGTTCTCATGATCGTATTTAGAGAGACACTGAAAAGGTTCCTGTGACAAATATTTAACGGGCGACATAACAAAGATGGACAGTTTCGTTTAACACATTTGGGTTTTGTCCTGTGTTTGTAGGTCTGGAAGATCCAGAGTGGACAGTGTTTACGGCGATATGAACGCGCTCACAGTAAGGGTGTGACGTGTCTGAGCTTCTGTAAGGACAGCAGTCAGCTCCTCTCAGCCTCGTTTGACCAGACCATCAGGTGAGTCCGTTTTAGAAGGTTTTTGTTTTTATTGTCGAAGACGCATGTATTGCCTTATCACAATCCTGAAAGTAAAAGGTAAAATTTGTTGAAGGAAGGTGTTTTGTGTGTGCGCGCAGAGTTCATGGTCTAAAGTCAGGCAAGTGTCTGAAGGAGTTCCGAGGCCATTCTTCATTTGTCAACGAAGCCGCATTCACTCCGGACGGCCACCACGTCGTCAGTGCCTCTTCCGACGGAACTGTGAAGGTGCGTATTCTCTCAAATCCTTTAAATCCTCTCTCCCACCCTCAGTGATCTACAGTAGTATACAGTCACTGAACTAGACGTGAACTGGAAATTTTGCAAGGACATTAATATAACGTAGAATATTTATTATCCTTTTCGCTTGGTCAGATCTGGAATGTGAAGACTACAGAGTGCACAAGCACATTCAAGTCTCTTGGCACCTCAGCTGGCACAGACATCACTGTGAACAACGTCATCCTGCTTCCCAAGAACCCTGAGCATTTTGTGGTGTGCAATCGGTCCAACACCGTGGTCATTATGAACATGCAGGGGCAGGTAAGACATATTCCATTACAGCTAAACCAGAAGGCCACTTCCTGCGAGGTTTCCATCACAGTTATTAGTACACTGATATTAATGGCATATGGGTTTGGAAGTAAGGGCACAGGGGGTAGGGTATGGAGAGACCTGAGCTGTGATCATCCTTTATTTCAATCATTTTCGGGTGCAATTCTCAGCCATTTCATTGTTATTAACTAAAATGAAACAAAATCAAACGCACCATAACACATGCTACAGTTATGGCTACTTCTCTGATACAACACAGCTCCATAAATATATAAAATAATCTGCAGACCTGTAGTTTCCCCAGCTGTGATGCAGGACTGTCTCTCATTGGTATATAAAAATAGTAAGCATGTAAATAGGCTGCCAAAAAAAACTACACGCCTCGCTCATGATGCGTTCATACTCTATAGCTGTGTCCAGATATCTCTACTACTCCACTGTACAGTAGGAGAAAAGAAGCATAATGAAGGAGTCATATGTCCAGATTCTCAGTATTCATAAAACAGTGACTGAGAAATAACCATATGACTTGCTGATTCCGCCGAGAATCCTGTTTTCCGGAGCCAGTGCACACTGTGCTATCCCATAAGGCAATGGGACTGACACAGAAGAGCTTTCAGAATAATAAATAGTGCATGCTGACTGTTTTTAAGTGAAATGCTATAGATATTAAATGCTGGTCATCATGGTTAAACCATACATGTTTAACATCACCCAAGTAAATTGTTAAAAAAACAATTGTTTTATTTATTTGTTTATTTAACAAAAAAAGCTTTTGCCTTTAACCTGACATCGTAGGTCACATGATGATGCCATTATGATGGCTGTAGTTCGTACTACACACACATACTGATCAGAATGTACTGTTTCAGTGGTTGAGCTGTAGGTACTGAATCAAATGCTGTAAGTACCGTCACGGTACATGACTTTGGATGCAGCTTATGAATCTCCTGATGCTCACACCCTTCTACTACCCTACCTATTGAAATTTATTTTCAGGAAATCGTATCATTTGTGTTTAATAATTTTAATGTAGTTGTAGTTTACCAACATGGTGCCAAGTATTGTGGTGCATTTTAAACGTCTTGGGGCGTTACATGTACTGTTATTTTTTTGCTGAGCGAGGTAATTCTTAACTTCTTGAAACGCTTATGCACTGCAGATTGTGAGGAGCTTCAGCTCTGGTAAGCGAGAAGGGGGAGATTTCGTCTGTTGTACACTTTCCCCCAGAGGAGAGTGGATCTACTGCGTGGGAGAGGACTTTGTGCTTTACTGCTTCAGCACAGTCACCGGCAAACTGGAGAGAACCCTGACTGTAAGTCTCCGTTTACACTCATCATGTGTTTAAACACTGACATGTACAAGTCATAATGGGTTAGAATTTACATCATTTTGGGGTTTTTTTTTTTTTTTTTTTACTCATAATGGTGTTGTAGCTGGTGAGGGAAACAGAATTATTTAACCTAACCTAACCTGGGATTTCTGTCAGGTCCATGAGAAGGATGTGATTGGTATCTGTCACCACCCTCATCAGAACCTGATCGCCACATACAGTGAAGATGGCCTGCTCAAGCTCTGGAAACCTTAAGCACCAGACTGGACCAATAGTTTACTCGGATATGGACTGTGCTTACAATCGATATTTTTTTTGTATATATTATTTTTTTGTTATGTTTTCTTAGTGCAGGTTTTCATATGCATGTTGAAGAGAACAGAACAATTCCCTTCAGAAGTTCCTGTCAGTCTTGTGTTTATCTTGTTGTGTAACAGTAGATAACTTCTTATTCTTCTTGCTTTTTACATGAATGATTTTCAACTCCAATTAAACAATTTGACCACAATTCGCTTTCCTCCTTTTCTTTACACCAGATGTACAACTCTATACATTTTCTATTAAAAAACTCCATGTATGACTATAACTCAGTGTTGAAGCAAAACATCCAAATGAAGAATATAAGAATATATTCTGTACAGTGTACAATTCATCACTGGTCTGTGATTTCTTGAACAAAAGAAGAGAAAAGGATGAAGTGCTGGTTGAGTAGTAGTGTTCCTGCCTACAGCAAGCTAAAATATTAATTATCTGATGAGGCAAAAAGGGAAAAATGTGAAACTGTGGGACAGAGGATCTCTAAAACAACTGGCCCTGAGGCTTGGAGAATTAGCATGCCTTAAAGCGTACTGAACTCGGGGGACTGATGAAGCAAAAAGAAAAAGGCCAGTCAAGATTCAGACCTCTAGCCAAGATGATAAAACTTGTGAGGGTGTGCTGTTAAATTAAAATCTTGAAACTCTTCCCATTGAAAGGCACAACCCACTTTGTCATGGTGCTTCTGTGTCTCAGGGTATGTGGATTAAAGCACTAGTCTTCGATGCGAGACCAGGTGGCATGGAAAACTCATGCAAGGCTCCCAACATACCAACATTCTGTCCTTTTCTTTCCTCTGGTGAAGTGATTATTTACCCGAAAGTGTCTTTCACTTTAATAAATACAACTACGATTATAGAGGAACTCGGCTGCACTACTGTAGAGCAATAAATCATTTCACTGCTTTATAAATAATGCAAAAATCTTTCATATATGTATTGCACACATAAATATAAGAGTTATGAAATTGTCATTTTGCTTTCAGGATATTTAATTATTTAATGATACTGTAAAACATATGCAAACAGCTTATAAACAAGAACTACTCTAGGATCGAGAGTTTCCATTTGACAGCCTGACGCATCTTGGGTGGTGTGAGGATCTCTGCATCTGAGAGGGAGAAACACACAGCTCTTTAATTCACAGCTCAGATAGTGTGTGATAAGTGTGTTGTTTTAACGAGGACTCACCCTGCTGGGGAGCTGTGACGGGTCTGGGCTGCTGAAACGAAGCCATGATGCTGTTGGCTGTTGAATTGGGGCCTGTGATCTAAAACAGAGAGGCAGTGGATTTCAGATTCATGAGATACAAACAGAATATCAATAATTAATAAGAAAGATATACTTCAGAATGCCATTCTGTTCTTTATCAGACCATATGCTTGTTCTAAGTCTGGTTTATACTTCAGAACCACTTTAACAAGTAGGGAGATGTGAGCTGTCCATAAAAGGGGCAGGCAGCAAACAGCAAGACATGAAAAGTGAAAAGCTCCTGTTTTTTTGTCTGTTCGAACAGTGGGAAGTGGGATGAGCCGTTTTTTTTTTTTCTGAAGCCTTATCAGAGGAAGAATTTACAAAATCCAATACAGCCATTCTCAGTGTGTGATCTGGGAATCCCAAGGGGTCTCTGAAGCATAGGCATAGATTTTTGTTTTTTGTTACAATGCTGAAAATCACAACCCACATTTATCAAAGTTATATTAATAATTACGTTAATGTACCTTTTAATGATAATTATTTGTCTATTAGCCTTGAATTGAAACGGTTCAAATGAAATTCTCAGTCATTTATTCAGTAAATTTACGAATGGAAAACAACATCTCTGGCTTCAATTAATAACGGGCATAAAATATGAATTATTGGATTATCTGTATAAATAAATGTGTGCAATGCTGTCTGAATTAAATTACTATTTTCTATATAATGTGTATTAATAATAAATGGTGTTGGTTGCAAGTCTTATGTGCAAATAAAGATTACTGTTATGCAGCGGGCATTTTGACGCACCAGGATATCCAGTACATCGATCTTGACAAGCTTATATTTCAAACGCCTCAGCTACCTCTAACACTAAACCTAAGTGCTTGTGTGTATTACTCTTACTGGAGTATGGCTTTGTTGAATTCCTTCGTGCCAGATCTCAGGGATGCTCGCGTCGATGAGCTGGAGCAGTTCACTGTAGTCTGACTGCAGGCTGCTGGCCAGCTTGTCAAACTGAAACAGTACCAGTGCCTTCAGGAGGCTGTGGATCTCCTCTGTGGAGAGGGAAAAAAAAAGAACACATGCTACAGTTATGGCTATTTCTCTGATACAACACAGCTCCATACAAAAGCAAATAAATATATAAAAAGGCACATGATAAATATATAAAATAATCTGCAGACCTGTAGTTTCCCAAGCTGCTGTCAAAGCCTGTCTTAAAAAAACATTTATCTGACAAAAGTCAAGAGCCTCTGGCTGTTGTGACGTTTCTCATCTCTGCTGCTAGTGGCAGAAATTAAAGCTGACCAGTACCTCAAACACAGCGGTCCAGCAAAGGAGGTCAAACCAAGCAAAGAGACAGTTCTTTATCTATAACTCATGAACTGGGACAAATCCTGCAGCACTTTTCACTCAGCTGAGCAGAACTAAAAGTGATTTCCAGTCTTACCTCTCATCTTGTCAACGACATGGATGATCTGGATAATGGCATGGAGAAGGGCGATGTCCTCGAAGGGGCTTCCTTCCTTTAAGCTGTGCTTCTTTCCTTCTGCTTTCCTGCGGTTCTTAGATGATCTCCTGAGTAAAAGAGCTGCGATTAGCCTCAGGCTTTCATGACGAACAAGTTACAGAGGAAACAGACATGATTTTTCCTCATTAAGCTCCAGGAAAAAATACCTCTGAAGTTTCAGACCAAGGTGTTTTTTCCCTCAGATATTTCAGTAAAATAAACTAAATTTGCTAGTAATGTCATGGCCAAGTGGAAATGTTGTGCCTAATACACTATGAAAGAAATAAAACATGCTGTTCACAATAAAGACATTCCTGGCACCTACACTTACTGTCCAGTTTATTAGGAACACCTGCACAATTCTTGCAATTATCTAATCAGCCAATCATGTGGCAGCAGCATAGCTCATAAAATCATACAGATACAGGTCACAACAAAAATCAGAATGGGAAAAATGTGACTTTAACCATGGCATAGTTGGTGGTACCAGATGGGCTTAGTCTGAGTATTTCATAAAATGCCGATCTCCTGGGAATTTCACATACAACAGTCTCTAGAGTTTACACAGCCTGGCTGGTATATGGAAGAATGGCTTCACTTGGTCAGTTTTTCCAGGAATTCCTCAGAAATGCTCTGCTAAGTTTATGACAGGATGCACTGCCTTCAAAGTGTTCAACTATCCTGTGCATGAATGGGATGTATATCAAAGGGGTGAGAGGCAAGAATAGTGCGATCAAACAAACAGGCTGCATGAACGAACAGTGCTGGAAATGTTTTTCTCTCTCTTGTTAGGCCATGCTAAGATGAGTATAACATCTGACCCAAATTCATTACTTCTGAATACTCACGAGGAGATGCGGGAGTTGCTGTGCGAGTACTTTGATCCGACACGGCTGCCGGTCATGACGCTGCTGGCTTCTGAATAGAGATCAGCGTCTGCACAGTCCAGGCCGTCCTCATCTGCAGCAGAGAGAAAAAACAGTGGAAGAAAATAAAAAGGCATCTCTAAATAGGTCCTGTGTGTTCCATCTAAAAGTCTACAATAAACTAGAAATTTTATGGCTTCATAGTTTATAGTGGTACTTACCAACAAACTCCAGTCTTGCCTTCTCTTTCTGCTCTCTCACTACAGCCAGTCTGTTTTTATGGCGTGTGAACAGAGCCCTCTGGGAGTCCACAAAGGCCATCTGAGTACTATGAGCTGAGCAGAATTGGACAAACATCAAGCTTGAGGTGAGAACAAACACATAGTAAATGTTTAAGACTTATTAAAGCTAAGGGTGAAAAATGTATAGTACCATCCAATAGTGCAGGTTTCAGGTTGGTTTCAATTATGTCAGGTCTGTTGTAAAGGTAAATCTGTAATAAGGAAATAAACATTAGATTAAAAATCCAAGTAAATAAAATAAAAAGATAAGAAATGTAGTTTTAGATTAAAAGTTTTACATTAAAAATAAAAATGCACAAATGTAAAATTAAAGCCACAAATTACTCACTAGCCTAAGAGCTTCCTCCCAGGCAGCACCCTCAATCAGGGCAGAAATAGCCTCCTCACAGTCCTGAAAATACCACCATACACTGCTTTTAAATTAATACATACAAAATACTACCACAATTTATATTTATTTCACCATGATATGTAAATATATGCATATATGTAATGTACAAGGTCATAGAGTCCAATACAGAAATGTATAGAAATGAGACGTTTATATTCATACATTTTTGGAAGGAGTCTCCAGTGTCAGCATTTTGTAACGGTCAGAGATAATTTTAACTTTTACAAACAGGACTTCTCATTACAAGCTGCTTTGTCTGTCTCATTAAACTCAAAGAAGAAAATAGATGCTAGTGACGGTTTATAGCTGCTATAAAATAAGTGCTATCAGGAACTAATATTCCACCACATTAAACATAATTATAATCATAAATTACATGACAAATTGCAGAACAGCCCATTAAATAAAGAATCACGCCAATATTTCCTCTGTTATATCCAGGTGATCTTATCCGCAAAGGGCCGGTGTGGGTTCAGCTTTTCATTCCAATCAAGCAGAAGCCACATCTGTTTAATCAGTTGAACTTGGCTTTCAGAGTACTATGAGGTCTGGCTTATGCTTGTTTGGAATGCAAACTTGCACTTCCACACTGGCCCTTTATGAATAGAATTGGACACCACTGGTCTTATCTCTCTCTACCATACCTCTAGAATGGGTCATTACCATAGACGTATTTCCCAGCAATAAGAAAACGGTAAAAACCCTGACACATTTATATAGAACTATTTATCTAATTACCAATCCATGGTCAGTGTGAATTAAGCCCTAAATCTGTATAAATTGCCCTTTCAGAAATTGAACAATTTTTTTTAGAGATCATGTGGTTGGGTGACTTTCCAATTAAGTCAATGTATCTCCAAGTAAAAATATCATCTGGAAAAAATGTAATGGTTCTAGTGTTAGAAAGTGGGATAAAGCTAAAAAAAAAACAACCAAAAACAACTTGAATGGCATCCCAGGACTGCAACGGCTGTTTTAAACTCATGTTTTTGCCTGAATGCCTTTAATAGGGTTTAAGTAAACAGGTTTTCTGTTCTTTTCTCAGTATAGGGAAAAACTAGGAGATAGAGATTAGGATGAAAAATGCATAACATGGAGGAATATTCCAGCAGCCAGGGCCAAGCAGCTACACCACAGCAAGAATCCTGGAGATAAAAAGCAGTGAGGGGAAATTTAAGGAGCTGATAAGATTACTCTCACCTTAGCATACTGCTCCAGCAGCAGAGCAGCCTCTGTATGTCTTCTCATTTCTAGAAGCTTCTCTAAAAGATAAAAAACATTATAAAAAAAAACCCAATAATCTATTTTACTGCCATTAATCACAATAACACCATTTGTGCACTGATTGTAAAGATTCAGGATAATCAGCTTTATGCATTTATTTTATTTGGTATATTTTCTGAGGTATTAGATCCTAACTAGCATGGGCTATTATGAGGTTAAATGCTTTGCTGAACACACACACACACACACACAATACCTGCTAGATCTCGTGCAAGCTGTGTCAGCTGTGTGGGCGGCACAGGGATGTGTGTCGCCACAGCGAGGGCGTGTCTCCAGCTGGTGCAACTGATGAAGGCCTGCAAAGCACGGGGCATCTCTCCACATCGCCATAGCAACAACCCTGCCAGCTCAGCCTGCTGATCCTCCAACAGGTGTTCAGCGTAGGCCACACTTAGCGCCTGATGACATCACAGACAGGTTAGAGTTATTCGTGAACTCAACACCCTTCAGGGATGTGATTATTCAAATGAGCACCATATGTGAATGCCTTCTAAGCCATTAAGTCAAGCCATTGTGCATGGAATCTGAATATCAATGGTGGCTATAGAACATATGGTCTCTTATGCAAGTGTCACCCCTTTGACCTCTCCCTAACACCCTCAGACTCTTCAGAAGCTTCAGTACTGCTTTCATGGCTATAGCACCTATAATATAATAATGACTTCACACAAGCTTCGGTTTCTAGTGTTTCTAGGGATTTTTATTTTGATTTTATTTACACAAAATATGAAATATGAAAATGCTAATTATTTTTCAGACATTTGTTGGTTGCATAAGTATTGACCCCTGGCTCAATACTTGGTAGAACCACTTTTGTCTTCTGGAATGTGTCTCTATCTGCTTTGCACATCTATCTGGATCTTAATATTTTGAATCATCTCACTTTATGTGAACAAAAATGGCAGGGATAATTATGCAAGGCGCTGTTCCATCCACTGTCAACAGTCTAAATGATCATGATTTATAATCCTCTGATAATCATCTAAAAACAGTCAAGGTGCTGTTCAATGCATTCTTGCTATTACAATTACATCACATCAATTCAGAGCTTCTACCTGTGTATCCTGAATGAAATAGAGCTAATGTACGGAGGCTAGGTTCTGTAGGAACCTTAAAGGATGGCATCTGTGTTACCTTTGATGGAGTCACCCAGATGCTGGATTATGTCACATATTACTAATATCTGCCAACTGATATATTAAGACCATAATACAAACTAGCAATTCATTCAGATTTTCCTTCAAAGATCATTTAAACACAGTACACAATTTCACAAAAGATCCCATAAGCAAGTAGACAGTGATAGTAGGGAACATTTAAGCCACGGATCTAAACGTATTATATAATCAGCATTTATAGGAGAAGTAACCTGGTATTGCTGACTGTCTGCAGAGTAGAGCTGCAGAGCTTCAGTGTACAGCTTCTGATCCTTCACCAAGTTTAATAACTCAGTGAAGTGCTCCTCATCTGAGAGAGAGAGAGAGAGAGAGAGAGAGAGAAATCTTAAACTCTTGTGTTTATATGTTTTCTATTTGTAATCTTAACCTTCATTCAGACTGTGTAATCTCTCACCACACTTGCTGAGGTGATGCAAGGCCTTCTTGTATCTCTTCAGGTGTTTGTCTATAGTATAGCGCTGGTAATTTGGTTCAAGGGTTTTCAGCATGTTCAGGAAGGAAAGATATTCTTTGGGGTCCTAGAGATGATAAAAGATAGAAGAGAAAGATAAGATTTCCCCTCAGCTCTTCTATTAAGTTATGTTTTTACAAACGGAAACATTTTTTTACACGGAAAAATCCCCAACCTTCTGAGACTTTTCTGCTACCATCAGCACCAGGTCGAAGTCATAGGTTCCCAGAGAGTGCTCATACAGCTCATTAACGTTGACCAGGAATAAGAGATACTTCAGAGCCTCCTCTGCACTCACTGCCTTTTCTGCACTGGGTGGGTTTACTAATAATAATAATAATAATAACAACAATAATAATAAATCAGAAGGTTAACATTCACAAATGCAAACATATAAAATCTGGAGTGATTACAGATTTGAATAATTTAATGATTTCGGCAAATTATAATACTGGCTGATATTTTATGCACACAAAAATTAACACAGACAAAATGTTTACTTAAACACAAAGCAACATAGCTTGCAAAATCATTTGCAAATAAAAGAAATTATGATTTATCATAAGTATTAAACAAGGTTATATTTTTTTGACTGACTCTACAAAAACGTCAATATTATGGGCTATTTTGTATAGAATCATGACATACTACATAACATAAATTAAAGTTCACTTGCATAACAAGTATTTACAAATAATTTCATTACCCCCGTGTTATCCAAGATGTTTGTGTCTTTCTTTCTTCAGTCGTAAAGAAATTATGTTTTTTGAGGAAAACATTTCAGAATGCCTTTTGTGGTTAAAAAGTATACAATATTTTTATTTTATTTATTTTTCTAAGAAAATGACCAATAGTTTGGCTAGATAAGACCCTTCTTCCTCGGCTGGGATTGTTCAGAGTTCTTTGAAGCTGCATTTTGGACGTTCAGACTCGTGGGCACCACTGAAGTCCACTATACGGAGAAAAATCCTGAAATGTTTCCCTCGAAAAACAGAATTTCTTTACAACTGAAGAAGGATAGACATGAACATTTTGGATGAGAAAGGGGTGAGTAAATTATTTGTCAATTTTTGTTCTGGAAGTAAACTTCTCCTTTAAGTCCATTTCACTAACAGGTTGTTATACTACAAAATGTGGAAAAGGTTCAAGGTAATAAATACTGGGGCTGTAAACAGCAGCCTAAAATACGCATTTACTCATAAGCTCACATCATAATCGCACAATATGACTTAGTGTTCCATTATTCCCAGTGTGTTGCAAAACTCAGTGTCCTGTGCTCACAGAGAGCTCTTACTGCCCTCTAGCGGCCAAAAAATAAGGAAGACGCTACTGAAATGTCACCATTCTCACTCGTGCTTACATAAAGTATTTTATGTATTGTCAACTCTTATAACCCTGAGTGTTTCCATTATTACATAGCAATGAGTAGCTGTCATTTACATATACTTTTTTTTCAGTTTCATTTCACCTTTTTCCATGATAAACTGTCTACTGGAACCCTTTAGAAACACACTAATCAAAAATCTTTACAAACTTTAACTTTACAAACACACTAATCAAAAATCAGACACCGGGAGGAACTATTATTTGTTTTAAAAGCTGCAGTATTTACATACATATTGTGTATAATGAATATGAAAGACTTTATGCATCCTCATTTATTTATTTTTTTTTAACACATCACTCATCCCCTAATTCTTACCACGCAATTCATGGACCTTCTGTAGAGCAATCTCTAGTTCTGGTGTCGTCTTCCTCACGTGGGATGTTAAAATGCACAAGCAGTATCTGTGAGAGGAAAAAAAAAAAACAATCGAAATGCTCATTAGTGGTCAGCTGAAGTATGTGGTCATACTATAAATGTTTAGTCATAAACAGCAAGTCATATAAATGCACAATTCGGTCCTTGTCAAACTCGTTCAAACTCCTTACGCTTGCCCATTTTTCCTGCTTCTAACACATCAACTTTGAGGACAAAATGTTCACTTGCTGCCTAATATATCACACCCACTAACAGGTGCCATGATGAGGAGATAATCAGGGTTATTCACTTGTCAGTGCTCATAATGTTATGCCTGATTGGTGTAAGTAAGTAAGTCACTCTAGATAAGGGCATCTGCCAAATGCTGTAAATAACACAAATCATTTACTTATAATTTTATTGAAGAGTACAGAGAAAAAACTCTGTCTTTTTTCCTCACAGGAAAAGGCTGATTTTTTTTATTCATGGAATATTACTTTAGAAGAGCATAAGCTCCCTGGTTTCTCTTTCACCACTGTGGACTAGGTTTGATTCCTGGGCAGGGAACCAACTCAGCCACTGAGGTGTTAACTCTCAGTGTCAGTTCCAAGCCCAGATAAATAAAATAGGAGGATTGCATCAGGAGCGGCATCAGGCGTAAAACCTGATCCAAATCAAAATCGGATGATCCTCTGTGCTAACTCTGAACAGGGAGCAGCCAAAGAAGCCAAAGAGCAGCCAAAGAAGCCAAAGAACAACTTTGAAAGAACATACTTATGTGGATCAAGAGTCTCCATGGCAGATCGCAGAGCATCACAGACAGTGTCGACTTTCCTCCTCCCATGACCTTCTCTCGCTGTTACTGAAGCAGACTGGCATGCAGAATTCGCCGGACACAGGTACATTGTCTTGGTAGTATCTTCTTCTCTATCAATTAAAAAGTCCTATCATGCTTACAATGAAATTTACACAAATACAGCATGACACTGTACGCGCAGAAAGGCACTTACTTGAGCTCTGTAAGAAAAAGGTTGATGTAGCTGACTGAGGCAATCTGTTTCAGAAACAGTTCTGCATTCTCCAAGAACGCCTGTGAATCAAAGAGTATAAGGTTACTACACTAAATCAAATGAGAGGAAATCACTTGAATGAGATCACTCACGCTGGGATTGTGGTCGTAGATTAGGTTCAGGTTGATCCGCAGCTTCCTCATGCATTCGAATGCATCTCTAAATTTCAGCCTGGAATATTGAGAGACCTTTCAAACTCTTTTGAACTTGATGAAATTTCAACATTTACTTACTCTGAAAAGGTGAACTCATGAATGTTATGCTCTTTACGATTTATTAAAAAACCACATACTCATCGAGACACTTCCTGACTTGAGCCAACACAAGAGCTCGATGGTGGATGGTTTCTAGGTTACCACGGGGCATCTGGAGAAAGAAGAAAATGCGCACAGCCTGTTATCAAGGATAATCTAAAATGATCAGGAATTCACATCCCAGTCATTTTCTCTTAAACTCAGTGTGTCATCTCTACACCTACAGATACAGTTAATGACTTTCTGTCTAGAAAACAAGTCTGAAAAATAGGAGCTGACAGGCAGCAGGAATGATGGGTGGGCACGAGTTGAGTTCAGTACTAAACCTGGAGGATGAGTCTGGTGTCCTGAGGCACCACAGTAACGATGCGAGATCCTCTCTCCACCCTGCGCACACTCTCATCATTTTGAGCTGCTTCTGAACTCAAAGCCGTCTGCATATCTGCAGCAACAGAGTTTAGAAAGAATGTGAAGTTGAAAGCTCCATCATCTATTCTTGCTCAGAGATACAATATTGCACGATGAATAATGACCGTACTGTTACTCCTAAACAACAGTACAATATCGCATTATTCCATTAAATAACCATGGCAAAGCCAGATCTGTTTTTGTTTTGTTATTCCATCAATATACATGTATAGAGTGGACTAAAATATAAGCAGTGTCCCAAATGATGTACTAGTTTATACACTATGGACTTACTCAATGCAATACCATCTAATGAATTAATAGTAAAGGTTTTTTAATAAGCTGGAAGCCGTTTCCCAGTTGATAGCAAACGACATCAAATCACACAAAGTGAGCTAATTTAAAATACATCTCTAAGATGCCTTGTCCACCAGCATGTCATCGAGCATACCGAATTTTTTTGGGCATCCAGAAGTATGTGGTAGCCCCGCCCCTCTTCCACTGTGTATCCAGAGCTATAACTGTTGCATGAATAAACTGCCCAACATTCTACACTCAAGGAAATTTTCAGTATGAACACACTACTCACGCTATTTAAACTACAAAATGGCATATGTTTGTGGTCACCTGACCATCATGATCCGTGTGTTTGTCTAGATTTAGTCCTCCGTTTCTGGGAAGGTGTTCCAAACTGGGTTGAGGTCAGGGCTTTGTGTAGGCCACATGTCTTCATGGAACTCACTTTGGCCTCTTAGTTTCAATGAAGAGAATTGAATAATCTACAGCATACTAAGACATTCTACACAATTGTCTGCTTCCAGCAGTTTGGGGAAGATCCGCATATGGGTGCGATCGTCAGGTGTTCTCAAACGTCTGGCTATAAAGTGCAGCTTTATACTGTATAATGCTCACTAGCATGCTCAATGCATGGGGTCAATGTAAGCGTTACTCTTTTTACAAGTACATTTACAAAAAGTTGAATAAAAATTACAAAATACTGTGAACAGGCCAATTTTCAGCACTGGTGAATTCTCATATCTCACCTGTTCAGAAGGTCTGGAATAAATCTCGACAACAGCAGCTCTGATACCCAGTTCTCATACACCATTGTTCCTATTCTAACTACCACAGGGTCTTGTACATCAGATGCACCACATAAAACACATTTTAAAATAAACATAATGTGTAATGTTCGATAATGTACGAGTCTTGCCATCACAACAAGGTGAGATGTTTTCTTCTTCATGACAGAGAGAACCAGAAGAGGCTTGTGATAAGAGGAACTTGTTTTGCGGACATTTAGATTCGCTATTAAAGTATTAAAATGGGCAATATGTTGCTCTTCAGTGAATAAAACGTCATCGTTGTTGTTCTGTTTTTTAACATTGCTGCTTTATAGGAAGGAAGTAAACAATAAGTCATACTTGGTCTCTTACCTTTGATTGACAATGTGGTCAGGCGGAAGCAACGGCAGGTGTGTGAGTGTGTGGTGAGAAGAAGGAACTCGTCATTCACCACAAAGGAGGAAATATTAGAAGCGATCTGTGGAAGAGAACGGTCTTTTAATCAGATATAAACGTGACTAAATCTCTTCATCTCTGTCTGTGTCAAATCCATGTTATTTATGTAGTGCTGTTTCTTTCTCCCAAGAAACTCTTTTGAATGAGGTTAATTAACTGACCTGTTAACTAAAATAAAATATCCAGCAAGCCGTGACTAGCCAGGCTGTTAAAATCTTTACTTGTGGTGTTGTTATAAAGAGATTTTAGATCACTCATACATACCACACTGTTACCGATGTAGAGATGGGATCTTTCGGTCAGACCTACTAAATGCTCCTGCAGAGAGACACAATACATCCGAATGCATACGTAACAAGGGACATAATCAGAGAATGACAAAGCAAAATGTCTTTCCTGTATTGTTACCTCTCCGTTGATGGTACACAGAGATGTCTGAACGCATGGCTGCAGAAAGTTAACACTGAACTCTAAAGAATCCTTCCATTCGGTCACTGCTATCTCTGCAGAGTCTGAACAATAAAGAATTGCATAATTTCTATACTGCTGGACTAATTATAGTATCAAAGCAATTCAAAAATATATGTGGTGATTAAAAATCCACTGTTAGCCACTAAAATTATTAGAAATATTATAAACACTCACACACTTCCTGCCCGTGAGTGATGCAACGGCATAAATGACAATTAAACCAATTGTTTTTGTTTTATTTTAGTTCAGTTTGGAGGCAGTGTGTGTGTTTGGAGACATTTAATTATAATTATTATTTAATCTTACTACATTAATTTAGTTTAGGTATGTGATTTGTAGTTGTACTTTATATTAGTTATAATAACTCTGTGTTATCTGTGAGCGAGGACACTCTTTGCCATTTTTCATATTCCACTGTTAAAGAACAGAATCAAGAATAAGCCGTAGTACTATAGGATCTTTTACCCCATTTTACTCTCCTGATCTGTCCATCCTCCAGCTGCAGAGCCAAGATGTCGCTCTTAGAGCTGTGGCACAAGCTGATCACATGACCTTCAACCTTAACCTCGGACCTGATTTAACACCCAGACAAAATTACAGGGATGAAACCAAAACAGCAGCATTTCAACCCTGATGTGCAGCATATGAAATTGTGTTTCCTGGCATAAAGGTAAACACAAAGAAGTGCAGGATTTGAGATGTTGGTCTGTACCTGATGGCCAGTGTGAGTTCTGAGCTCTGGGTCTCTGCTGGGGTCAGTATGAGTAAACGTGACTGGTTTAGTTCAACTCCACACGCTACTGCCACAAACATATCCTCTCTCAGCCAGAGCAGCAGACGCAGGGACAGAATCCCCTCTTGGGCTACTGCAACACTACATACAAAGTACAATCAGCATTAAAACAAACACACACACAAACACAAACACACTACCGGGAATACAGGAATAACAACAACAGTAAAAACAAAAACATTGACAGTATAGTAATCTAACCTGTATGTCTTTCGCAAAACCAGTGGTTTAGAAACGACTCTAAATCCAGATGCATCCTTCTCAGGCTCACTGGCATCTTCACTGCCTGAATGAGAAAGGAGAAAATTTACTTATTTGCTTTCAGATCCAGACAAAGCATGAATATGACCACTGACACACACCATACTGAAAAAGAAGAAACAAATGCTTTATTTATTTTTGTCATTTATTTTTCTATCAGCACACCTCGGCCTGCGATGTGCAAACACCCGTCTGCTGTTAACGCTGCAAACTCATTGGTACTCAGAGGCTGTGCGTGGAAGGTGACCAGGTTGACAGGAGCAGGAAACTGCAACTCATAGGAACACATGGGTGGAGGCACCACAGACTGACGAAATGTGGTCACCAAAACTTTATCTGTAAGACAAGGAGGACATAAGGGTGGAAAAGATTTAAAAGACCTGGGCAAGATGGTTATATGTATATATCTACAGTATACATTTATGCTGACATTAAAGGTATAGTCAGCAATAGGAAGGTAATTTTTGTTTTATTTAGTCCCACCGTTAAAAAATCCATCCTGAATGACTAGGTGACATAATGATCTTTATAATTAACAAGCAATCTTCAATGGCGTCAAAGATTTATAGATAGATAACGTTCTGACGTGACATTTTTAGTCCTTTCATCAACACTGCGACAAATGATACATCACCCACAATGCAGTTCAAGGCATCAGTAAGAATGAATCTGTGTCTAAAGACAGCGATGCAGCAGGGTTTTAGTGCTTCAGTTTTCCAGCTGCCTTACTTTCTGCTCAAGCAACTCATGATCCAAAGTTTTCATGTTACTCTCATGTTACTCCTGCCATCGACGCCAATAAACTACATCTCGGACATCATTAACTAACCAAGTCAAGTCTCTGCCGTAACTCAGTAGAGCGCAACTGCACTGTATAGCTGCACTGCATTTTGAACTGTGTTTGCTGTCTGCACTACGTCTAGGATGGATTTTCTCATTAATACGACACTGAAGATCTCTAGGAAATGGTGTGTGTGAGAAAAGAAGCTCTTGCTATTTTGTTTTTACAAGCTAATGAGAGAACCTGTGTGTTGTTATGTATGTTTGTGAGTCTTCTCACACTAACAACCAAAAAAAAAAAGCCAAATTAGCGCCTCAATTATTAAACTCATCATAAACTTTTCCTTCAAGTGGTCCAGGTGAAGCAGTGAAAACAAGTGTGCAATGCCTAGGCTACAACAGCAGAATGATAGGACACCACAGACACCTAACTTAATCCTAAGAAAGCTTGGAGTCTCTCACCTCCATCAATCACTGCCACATTGGCATTATCATGTGAATCATATCCTTGGCTGCGATCTGTGCTCCAGCTCCAGACATACGTGCAAGTGCTCCAGTCATTATTCAGCAGGTAGAGATGGAGAGGTTTCACAGGGTCCCAACACATACAGACTGGAGCCTTTGAGGCCTCTCTTCCAAAATGCAGACTCTGTTTTAGGTACCAGTGGTAATTCCCTACTGTCCATAACTGAACTAAAAAAAAGAAAGAAAGAAAAAGAGAGAGAGACACAGATTTGATGAAACAGAAACTGACAGTAAAAACATTAGTGTAATTACAAATAATTCACCAGAAGAAAAGAAATGTTAAGTCATATTTAACTGTATGTGTTAGGGCTGCTGTTCACTCCTGGGGTCAGATCCTCAAGCCAAACAGCCAGAACGGTGGAGTCACTGTTCCAAAGCAACTCCTTCACCTGAAACACATGATACACTTTTACATACATTAACGCACCCATACACAAAAACAGCCACTGTTCGTCCAGTATTAGAATAAAGCTGTACTCTGTGTCCTCTACAGCGTAATGATGAATCATGGCCCACCTTAACCTGGTCCTTGGCGAACGGTAGAGTAAAGTCTCCATGCAGCAGGCCATTCTTTTCCATAAACACAACACTGTATTTGTTAGGGTGCCGCTGCGTGCAGGCTATCAGGCTACCTGAAGGTCTGAACCACACACAGGAATGTTAGGCCACAACATAATACAGACTCGCACATACAGCAATATTATCACTGATCTAAGTCATCAGTCAGTGTACTCTAAGGTCATCAGGAGGTCACTACTGGTTGCCATAGTAACTACTTATCGGCGCAACTAGCATTACACGTTACAACGAATATGTTTTCTTGGAGCTAAAATAAAACATTCTGGAAGGAGATTTGGTGTTTGTGTATAAAACTCAGCAGTGTATATATGCATAATATCATACGAGATGAAGGAGAAGCATTGTGTGCTCTTATACTGTCTTCATCCCCTTTGGTCAAGTCGCTTCATATTTGAGTCGCTACTTTATTTTGACACGACCACATCTAATCACCAACAGTTGCTGCGGCTTATGTTGCTGGAAGACACAAGCTCTCACTGAAAATAAATGATCTCTAATCGCTTTGTCGCTGCATATGTGAAGGCACCATATGGTTACTACACAAATGTCCCAATTTTAAAATTTTTTTAAGTTATACATTCTAGAGCACATTTAGTACAGTCACTACTACAAATGATACATTAACTAGAATAAAAACCAATAGCAAACATGTGCAGTGATCAATCTGGTCCTAAATCTTAAGGCGGTCATTTATTACGACTAAAATGCATCAGCATAGCAGTGTGATTACTTCAAAGCTCTTACTTCCAGCATAGAGCTTCTTCAAGGCCGTTGACAACTTCACTGGTAGCCTGCAGGACACACTCTCTGTTCCAAACTCGGACTTTTCGAGCCCCTGAAACAACAAAAAAGCACAAATCTACAAATCTGTACAAAACTAGCCCAGCGTGCTTCTTAGTCCCATGTTTTGGCTGGTGGAAATCTGACTAGGATTAAATGTTGTAGGTAAATGTGAAATAATAACCTATGGTGAGCTTATGCGCATTAATACAGACTAAGTGAAAGGAGAGCATACTATCTTGGTTTTAACAAATTTTTTAATCAAGCACATTAAAAGTCAGGGACTGATGTTTTGTCGTATTAACAGTGGCTATGAATAACTAATAAGTAGCTCAGACATATAATGTATTTATTCCAGCTTATTTATTTGTGCACCCTGAATTATTAAAATGCAAACCACTTGCCTGTCTGAGGACAGATGGAGCCAACTGCAAAGAGCTGCCCATCTCCTCTCCACGTGATCCTCGGCATGCGGTCATCCCATGGCACTGCAGGCTGCACTTCCTTACATGACATGCAGCAGAAATTTGAATTGTAATACATGAGAACATACAAACCGCAATGAATACTATAGTTTATAATAAATTATTTGACAATTGTCTGGTTAGTATATTCGGGTCTACATTAACACACTGATAATGAAATCTTACTGCAGCTTTCCTCTGTGCAGCCTGCTTTCCCGCTGAGCCGTGAAACTGCGTCTCCTTCTTACCCCATCCAACCGTGATGAATTTTCCTGATGCACAAATACAACAGATTCATTGGTACATTAAAAACACAAAGAAAATGTTTCTCTAAGCTCTGAACATGTAAAAGTCCCACCTTCTCCAAACTCCTCCTGCTGAATGGCCACCTCAGTTATGGGCTCAAAGTCTTTAGTCATTAAGATGACTGTCTCCTGACCTAAAGATCAGAACAGCACATAACGCAATCACACGTCTGTGTAATTAATCCATTATAGTTGGTAGAAATATCACTCAGTGACAGACCTGTGCAGAGTGCCACAAGCTCCTGGTCTGGACTCCAACTCATGGCAGTGAGTCCAGAATCCACAGTCCCCACACACTCCAGCTACCAAAACACACAAATATCCACATTCACATGACGAGAGAGAAGCAGGATGGCTACAGGTACTCTCAAGGTAACACTCATTTGATGCTATTTGAAATGAAAATTCCAAATTTAACACAGAAATACTTTAATGTAACTTACATGTAGGGAAATATGCTCATGTGTTCACTCGCCGTCCACTTTATTAGGAACACCTGTATACCTGCACATTCATGCTGTTATCTAATTAGCCAATCATGTAGCAGCAGCCCAATCATTCAGATTTAAGTCAAGAGCTTAGTTAATCACACATCAGAATGAAGAGAAAGTGTGACCTCTGTGATCGTGGCATGGATGCTGCTACCATAAGGGCATGATGAGTGTTGCATAAACTGCTAGGGAATTTCACACACAACAGTCTCTAAAGTTTTTCTGGCATTCCTAATAAAGTGGACATTGGTGACAGTGGTAGTGGTGGTGGTGGAAGCAGTGACCTTTATTTAAGCTGTATAAACCCTCATTTAGATTAAATCTATTCTACAAGTGTGGCCTGGAAAAGTAGTCGAAGGCACCAATGGAAACAAATTTGAAGACAAAACAATAAATATAGCATAAAAGCAACATAAAAATACACAGACAGTAATATAAATTCAGATATCACAGGAACAACTTCCAACATGGCTATTCTCAAGTTATTTACAAGTGGCATAAATTCAACCAGTGAAGGCAGCACAGTGAGTTTCCTGTAAATAGCTCCATTAAAGCCTTTTTTTTTTCCAGCTCATGGGGAACAACAAGCTGAATAATGTCCTAAGAATAAAGATTATAATGATCTTCTTTGGATGACAAATATATTGGTAACAAGCCAAATAGTGTGTGTCTGTATATATTTATTGATTTCATTATATAAAAAAATAATAATAGTAAACTTTGCTATGGTTATTTTCTTTAAGGTAAGGGGAAAAAACATCTGGAATTTTTTAAATTATTGACAAGAAAGAGAAGAAAAAGTGATAAAGGGAACTAACTAGTTTCACGGACGTTCCCCAACATTAAACATAACTATAAAAAGATGTTTAAAAAAAAAACACACCAACTGTCAGATGCTTCGCTTCAGCTGCATCACACTACCTGGTGTTAGATATTTTCCTGTAACAGCATGTCCTGTTGTGTTTTATTCCTTTATAGGAGATAATATGCTATTCTCCAGACAGTTTTGCTTGAATTATATATCCCCACATTGACACTGGCCTCAGTTTAATGCTCACCTTTGCAATGTTTGAGTATAATAACATAGTTGAGGGCATTAATACAGTCTAAGGGAAAGGAAAACAGGACTATTATCTTGTTTTAACTATTTTTAATGGAGTCAGTTACTAATGCTTTAGCTATCATTGGTTGTGTTCTGTCTTCACACTGCATGTTATAGTCTTTTTAGTCGAAGTGCTTAGGTGTGACTGATTACACAAAAAGAGACTATGAATAAAAAAATAACTAGGCCAGACTTATGATGCTGTTGCTCTGGGTTATCAATCTGTCCACTCCCGGTTATTAAATATTCAGACAAATCTTGGTTTAATGCTCATCTCTGCACTGTGTGAGTGACCACAAATTTGTCACAGTTGGGATGCAGCATCAAATGTTCCCAAAACAGCATTAATTACTGAGAAGTGCTTAGGCAAATCTCAATTCACTTACTTTTTGTAAAGTAATGTGGTAAGCTGTGCAGGGGTCAGTATGAATACCTGATTAGTGTTAAGGTTCCACAGGATGACATCACCCTGGGCAGTGGCCACACAAGCAGATTCCTGTTCAGGCAGATCCTGAATGCCCAAAACAACCCCGCTGCCATCCTCTGAGAGATAGTTCTCCGTGGTTAGAGACACTTCATTCAATACCTAAACACAAGAACACTGAAAATCAGATTCACAAAGCATCTCAAGTCAAGTCAAGAAGCTTTTACTGTCATTTCAACCATACATAGCTAATGCAGTATATAGTGAAATAAAACAACGTTTCTCCAAGATCATGGTGCTTCATAAACAACATGGAGCTAAGAACTGAACGCCATATAAAGTGCATCGTGGGCAACCGAGTGCAAACAGGTTCTGTAATCAAACAGCAGAATCAGTGTGTGATACAGTGAGGATGGGGAACTAGGTGGACACTAGAGATGATGGACATTGCTGATTTTAGTGTTACCTGTCCTGTCCTGGGGTCGTACTCTGTGATGGAGAACTGAGAGGCGATCAGTAATGTTTCTGTGTCTATCCTCACAGAAACACACTGAGGAGAGCCTAGGCTCTGTAGGTCCGACATGCGCACACATTTCAGCAGCTTTAAGTTTCTCATTTCTGTAAACAACACGAAACATTCATCATTCAGTACATACACATGTAATTATGCTAGCTGTGCTAAGTCAAAAAGCCAGATAGTTTTACTCGCACAAAATCAAAAATCGCCATCCTACTAAGTATTACCATAAATCGTCTAAAATATCATCATAAAGATTAAATACCTTTCAGACTGTTTATACTATGACAGGAAAACCATATGGAGCATAACAACAGAAACACGCTGTCAAGTTCCTGCAGTTTCAACTCTGACCTCTAAAGACACGTGGTACACACATATCGTAACATCACCACCTAGCGGCCAATACTGCCAATACAAATAAAGAGGCTTGGCAAATAGAAATCAAAGCTCTTTATTCTGCACAATATTCTCTACCAGAAATCTTATATCATATTTGCACAGTACACAACATTTTTGTACACAGCATACATGTATTTTACTTTCCCTTATCAACTACATTAACAGCTTTGTTGTTGGAGCACTTCAATTTCAACCTGCACTTCTAATACTTCCCTGTTTAAATCAAGTCATACATTTGCATTAGCTACATAAAGGCCATGTGACAAACATGACAATAACAATTTTAACATGCAATCAAAATAATTAATCAAAATAACTCATGATCAAAGCAGGTGTATTGTAGCTGTGAGGTGTCTACACTACCTACTGCACTACAGTGTCATACACTTGCAATAATATTTAGGTTTAAAAAGGCTTAGTTAATATGGCAAAAAACAAAACAAAACAAAACAAAACAAAAAAAAACATGATCCTACTTGTGAACATGTGATTAACATACCCACAGACATCATCTGTGTGACTTATGGGAGGGGGGCAAATATTAGCCCTTTACCAACACATATAGGTCCTGCATGGACATGTTGTGTAGAATGATAACACACACACACACACACACACACACTTGAGTGCAAGACCTAAAAAGGCTGTTGATTAGCTTATTGGTTGCATTAGGCATGTTGAGAACAGGAAAAACCTGAACAACCAAATATATTTCAAGTGTCTTAGGTTTGACATGAGAGCATGCTTAGTGTATTTAAAATGGACACAGTATTTTCCTCTTTGCATACTTTGTAAGAGACTGTAGCTTATTTTCAGAAATAACAAAAACTATATATACATCTGAAGCAAATATAAAGATGTAAAGCAAACATATGAACACTCTTCTGTGGAAAATCAGAAGGTTAATTATAAACTCAGGAGGGAGACTGACCACATGTCAATAGTGAACTCAGTACACGGACATTGTATGAGAGGTAAGTTCCTATTTTGTGCATGTTTTCTATGTTGTACAGTCAACCGGTTCAGCCAGATATTTCATGCGAATAAAACGCCAATCACATGCTGTTCCGCTCAAATGTAATCATGCGCGTTTACACATACGCCCGAATTAATAACTTACTCTATTATATTCATGCTTTCATTCCTGACTTGAAGGTTTCCTTTATCCTTAAAGGCTGCATATCAAGTTTAGTCCACACTGTATCTGGGTGAAGTACACTAACTGGCACACAGCCGCACACTTCACAACACATGGGCACAGGGTGAGAGAAAGACAGCCATACAGACGCAGGTTTCTTCCTGCTCCAAACAGAGACAAGTCTAAACGCTACTCAGCCTTAAGGCTCAGACTCGCCTTTGGGAGATTTAAGCACCAATCCAAGGGGCAGTATGCTAAGGAAGTGGAACACGAGCTCAGGATTTTCCCTCTAACTATTAGGAAAGGAAGGAACGAGAAGTGTCCTAACAACAGGTTAGTAGTGACTTTTTGATAAGATTTACAACTTCCAAAGCATGGAAATGTCTTTATTTTGCATCTGTAACAACAAACTGTAAAATCAATGAACTCCTAATCTCGGTTGTGTTGGGTCCGAGGTGGTCTCGGATGAGATTTATGTTTTAAACGAAACCTAGACTTGTCAATGAAACACAGGCTGTTGTGTGATCAAGAGTGTATTGCCTGATTTTATTTTTTTTTAATATGTATATGCATATATACATAGATTTATACGACTTCATCAGTGAACGACTGAAGATGATTCCTTGATTGGTAGCTCCGGTTGATTTCTTTCAGTTTGTGCATATATATATATATATATATATATATATATATATATATATATATATATATATATATATATATATATACTCTAAAGACATTGCATTACGCATTACACCACCCACTATACAACTGGCATTCAGAAGCTGTTTGGAGTCAATTTACTGATTCGATTCCTTTGAACAAATCGCGTTACGCGTATCGATTCTTTTTCTTCGAGTCATCAGTAACAGCGAAGCTTATAGAAAATTTCTCCATTGTATTCTTCATTTCTGACCCCCCTTATAGAAAATCAAACATTTTATACTCAAGTCTTGTCACTTATATGTAATAATTTAGCAACTATTCTATACAACAATTTAACATCAGTGAGAGCTCTACAAATCATAGCATCATAAATACATAGACAATTAAAAAGACAAAACATAAAAAGACAAAAAAACAAATATAAAGATCCTATACTTCTCTAATCGCTGATCATTACAAACGGTACACGCTTATCAGCAGGACTGGAAGAAAACATTACATATTAACATAACATATTCACAATAGGTTCTGTCTTTGAGGCTACACAAATGATTTCTAAAGCCTAGGTCATGACATAACTTTACCTGGTTAAATGCTACCCATTTTCTCTGTTCTCTTGAAATAAGGCATGAATTGTTGCTTGTGTGGTGTAAATATAGCCTAGACAATGACCCATTCGACACTGTTGTGCTGAACTTTTTTTTTTCTGTATTTTTTTTTGCCAGATGGAGGGAGAGGGTGGCTGCAAAGGAAATCCCAATTGTGCTGACATGTCTCAGCCACTTCCCCTTCTGACAGAGACACATACCGAAGGAGCAGAAGGAGAGAGGGCCAGTGTAGTGGAGATTCTGGAGGAAACACACACAGACACGATGGGTCTGTCCACAAGGGATGAGGGAAAGCCGGGAGCTCAGGTCGTCGTTCCAAAGTCTGAGAGCACAGCTGTCTGTCTAAGAGACTCCTCAGAAACTAAGCTTTGTGGATACCTTCACAAGCAAGCTGGGCCACTGAAAGCCTGGAAATATCGCTGGTTCACCTACGAGGAGAAGAAGTGTCAGTTGTTTTATTACCGCACTGCACAGGACATTAACCCTCTTGGCAAAGTGGAGCTACGCAATGCCACATTCAGCTACCCACTGCATGGAGAAGAGGGAACCTTCCACATTCAGACACCTGAGCGCACTTTCATACTTAAGGTATGCTTACATTCATTATGTGTGTCCGAGCTTTAATGTATGTTATTGTTATTAATAGCACAGCGTGACTGAATTCTCAGAGGGTGTTGATTAATTTTAAGCAGTAGTGCCAGAGCTTATATTTATAAATGCATTCTCATGCATATTATTGTTTCTATAATAGCAGCCCATATTTCTATATACCGTCTAGTGACATGCCACATAATCTAAGCCATAATAAATGACTTATTTTAATTGGTGTTATTTAACTGGTGTATTGTTGGTTATATAGTTTTCTGTAAAGAGTCATTTATTGAAGATGTTTGGAGGCAGTCTCCAGTGTCAGTTCTTTGCCACTGTCAGTCAGTAAGTTTTCCATCACAGTAAAGTCTTCAGGATAGAGCATTCCTGTTTGTTGTAAATGATATGCTTATTTCTGATTCCTTTTGTCTAACTTGACACGAGAGAGACAAAAGATGCTGACAAGAGAACAACTGCTTACACTGGCGCTTCTGTTATAATTGGTAACAGGAACTAACTTGTGTTGCGGATATTTCAAGCATGAAATGTAACTATAAACAGAATATATACTGATGTTCATTAATGAATAACAATTTTAAGTATTGATGAAGTGCGATTATGAGATTATGAGATGCGATTATGTGTGATTATAAGAGGAATAAAGCTCTTCAACCATTGTCTTATATTCCTAAAACAGCACACATGGTTTTGATTTATTTCCTATTTAATATATTGTATGTACTTTTAAAAAAAGCTACTAAACAAGGATTAAGTACAGTACTAGTCATGGACAAGCTACTCTAGGGTATGTCTTTGAATCTTTAAGGACCACTGTTATCACAATATCTTTAGGTCTCTTCTTTTACACAGTGTGTCATTTTCAGAAGAAATATGTACCACTTTATGGGCACTAATTCACTGATTCATAATGTTTTATTTGTCATGTTTGGAATGACAAATGCCCTTGGATTCATGTCTGTTTTGTCTGCTACGTTACAACATGCTGTTGCCTAGCATGACGATAATCGACACTCCCTTTGACTAATTTGGTTAGCAAATCTTGTCCTGTTAATATAGAATGAAACAAAGAAGCACACAGCAATTTTCTCATGATTCATGATCATTTAAATATTAACACACAGGCACAACAGCATGTGAATTATTGTCGTGGAACGTGACAGAAAGCATGTGGTGGTGAGAAAATGCAAAAAAAATGCTATAAGGAGAAAAACAGGGTAAATGACTTAATCAGTGTGTTGTTTTAAAATGAGTTTTATGCAGTAATTAAATTGATGATTAGGATGGAGAAGTTTCTTTCAAGATTTTCATGTTATTATATCGAAACTTTAATATTATGGCAATGTCTGTAAAACAAGTTAGCAACATTTTGTAAGGGAATATCTAATAGAATAATTAACTTGAGTCGAGTTTTCAGTAATGCTAAATTTTCCACATTTTTACTGTATTACGTAACAAGGATATATTATACTGTTCACTCGCTTATATGCTTATGCGCTTAATCTGACTAAGTGAACAGCTGCACTGTGTCTCAGTAAAAAGCATTTGTTTTGTAGGCAGCAAACAGAGATGCTAAGATGTACTGGCTCCAGCAGATGCAGCTGAGACGTTGGCAGCACAGAGAACAGCTTTGTGCAGACTCCCCGCTGTCAATACCAGAGAATCCCATACAGGATGGCCAGCAGTATTTAGACACCTGCCCTGGTAAGAACCAGATCAATAAACCACAAAACACCACATGATGCAGCATGCAACTCACAAACTTTGTATTTGTGTAATGTTGGGATCTTTTAGTAGGGATGTGATATATTATCTAACCTGTGACAGCTAAATAGAAAGTGAAAATCCAGTTGCAAGTAGCATATGTGTGGTTTGCTGGGGAAACCCAGATGATATTGCTGTGATTGGAATCTAGCAGTTGACAAGTGCAAATTATTGTACTTACTTTTTAACCTTGCCTTGGGTAAGAGCTTGTAAAGTTCCTGTTGTTTAAGGAGCAACCAGTCAGTAGGCCTAAAGAACTTTGTTAGTTAAGTGTGATTTCCACACAGTGTGTTCCAGACTTTGCTCAGTTTGTTGGCTGCTACGTGCTGTATAAAGTTGTCACTGCTCCCTTGTCCTATATTTAAAAATAAAATGCAGTGCCCTGCATTGAGTTAATAAGGGACACGATTTACACAGTGGTAAGAATAACACAATAGTGAAATCCATACAGTTTCACAAGAAATAGCCTGATTGATGATGGTGATGATGTTTGGCTGTGATCCTCAGTTAAAATGAACTACATGGCCAAATGTTTGTAGACACCTAACCCTCATAACCATGTGTGATGATTTAGGATATGCTGTTTCTTATTTAAACCTCACTTTACTGTTATAATAACCTTCACTCTTTTGGGAAAGTTTTTCACTAGATTCTGGGGCATGGTTGTAAGCATCAATGAGGAAATGATATTGGGTGGGAAGACCTGGGTGCAGTCCAAGTTTTCATCAACCTCATTTGGTGCACAGGGAACAAGTTTAGTCCTCAGTTCCAGTGAAGAAAAACTGTAATGCTACAGGATAGATAAATCCTATCAAATTGTGTGCCTCCAATTTTGTGGCAAGAGTTAGGGGATAAATGACATATTAGTGTGATTGTCAGGTGTCCAAATAATTGTGGCCATATAGTGTGTCTTAGAGTATTTTTCAGTTGTTCATATAAAATATTTTGCTTAGTAACTGCTATATATCGATCAGTAACTACAGTAAAACTAATAGGGAACGTGTGTATATACAAGAGTAAGAAATTTAAGTCTAGGTGTTTCTTTTACCTCCTGACTCTCAGGACAAAGACAAAAGTAAAAGTAAAACTGAAAGGTGTGCTGAGTCACAGAGTTGATACCATGCAAAGTTTAACCATTACTGTTTGTGTACTCTTTGCTATGGCAATACAGGAAAATATTTTCCCCCTTTTTTTAGGTAAAGCAGCAGTCAGACCGAACATGATTAAGATTCACGGGAAGTCACTGATGAAAAAAAGACCATGGATACAAAACACACCGTATTTTTGCTAGCATTACTTTTACTTCATGCCAATTTGATCACATTTACATGTGAATTCGTTGGTCTTGTGAGCTTATTTAAATATGCAGGAGGGTGTGTGCAAAAAATTAACAGCAGTCTGAACCTTTACTTCACTATAAACTGTGCTGCCTGTGCTGACCTGATATTCAATTAGAAGTTTAGTGTAGCAAAAATCCAGAATGGTGCTGCTGTTTATAACTGAACTTTATCTTTATAAGCATATCCCTTTCCTTCTGGTACATCTTAGTGATGAACTAGTAATCAGCCCACAAGATCTAAGACTGTGTTCATGTGAAGTGACATCCATAAATGGAAAAGTCCAAGCACCGTAAACTAAAACCTCTTTACAGGAGATGTTTACGATTATGGCCAACAACTCAAATCAGAGAGCATTATTTACTTCAGAACCGGCAGTGAGTAATCATGGCTAATTATGGACCGTTTAAAGAAGGAGAGGAACTGCATGCATGTATGTGTGTTGTAATCAGAAGACATTTGGGAAAGTGTATATTGAAACATGAGAAATCCCCTCTACAGACCTGACTATTGACTAGTCCCATGTGACCAGAGCGTGTAAAACCCAAACTTGTCTAAAGCAGATTCTTTTTCACCGTTTTTCAACACTGAGTTACAGTTGTGCTTTGTACATTATCTTGGAACGGTTACACAATTTTAATCTGAGCTATCCTTATCTGTAGTCTTTATAAGAACAGGAGAAGGGTGTGTTTATTTGGGGGAATTTTGTGCTCCATGGCAATGACTTTAATGTTGTTATTTATACAAAGGGTTCTGGTAAATGTGAGGCAAATACTATCTGAAAATCAGATAATATCCTAGATTTCTCCCAGCAGTCCATCCAACAATAAAATACTGATGTCTAGCTGCTGACTCATACTTCAGGTTGAAAACGTAGAATTATGTATTTCTATATAATTCTTATCTATGCACATTCAAAAGCAATAATTGTTGTCTGCTCTGTAATTAAGTTAATGATACTGTAATTACATGAAATGCTGTAGGAATTCACCGGTAGATTTGACCAGCAAATTGTTCCTGCCTTGTTAAGTGTCACAGCAATAATATACCACCATGGCATCACTTAAAAATGAGCACTGTCATTCTGATTGTTCCTAATATTATTTGGCTGTGGATTAAAAAAGACATTTTTTAATGTTCAAAAATTCCCCAACTTTCATTTGTGAAACTAAACTACAATACGTGTTTTATTGCATCACAAACATTCCCACATACCGCTTACTCAATAATCTCTTGAAATAAAAAGCCCCAGTTATCCTGTTGCATAACTGTGTGTGGATTAAACTTGCTTTGGAGTTTTGACACTGCCCACAGTCTGGTAGTTTAGATGTTCTTGTTTCAAAATGATCTGGATGCACACTGCTCATCAAATGTTAATATGTTGTGACTGAGGTTAAAGATGTACTCTGTGGGTTTCAGAACAGTTATACATTTCAGCCATTTAGAAGGGATACAACTAAGCATTTGAAGGTTAGGGGTTTTGCCCCAGATGCCCACAATTGCAGTTTGGAAGATGGGATTTGAACTCATGGCCTTAACCACTTGCCCTGTCTTTATTGTCATGATCTCAAAGCTGCCTGGAACAAGCCTTTGATTGATTTCTTTATAATACTGCACAGCAGTGAAGCATATATAATTAATGCCATTTCAAAAGAAAAAAAAGCTTGTGGGTTTATTTATTTTTTGCTTTATCTTTTGAAGAAGAAACATGTTTTGCTTTCTCAGCTTAAGCAGCGGTCAAACTAATCATGAATAACAATCATCCAGCTGAAAAATGAATTCACTGAAGCAGAAAGGTTTCAGGACATGTACAAATTTTGGTTGCGTTTACTTTCATGTCGTGCCGACTTTATTACTGTGACCTGTGAATTCATTAACCTTGATCTTGTAAGCTACTGTGAACAAGCAGTGGATTGGTTGGTGTTTGAAATAAATAGCAGTCTAAACCTCTGCCTTACTGTTTTCTTACTGCTGCTTGGAAAAAAAAGTCTTTTGATGGCATTTAAAATGGACCTTAACGCTTACTGGATCTTAATGATGAAGCAGTAATACATACATGTTTTGGTAATTCTGATGATAAACATATTTACAGTTGCATAGACATGTGTGATTAACCAGATTATACATACTATAAACATATCTATCTGTCTATCTATCTATACACGTGTGTGTTTATATACACAGTATACACACATTTTTATTGACAGTAAATGTACATTGTAAGAATGTCAAAACCATAAAATCTAAAACGCTACTTCTTCATGTAGACAGTGTTAGACAAATGAACATGGGTTGGTGGGTGTGATGTTGAGATATGGTCTTGGTATTGCTGCACTGCTTTGATGCTTTTTTTTTCTGCACTGCTTGCAAATTGCATCTATTTCCTGTACAAGACCGAGAGGCATACCAGATAAATGATTATATAACTAATGATTCACATCCCTTGTTAGCATCTTTTTCTGGTAATCCAAAATCTCCAGGATGAGATTTGATGACCACAAAATGACCACAAGAACTTCAGCCTTACCCACTTGCATGCCCATATACATTCAAATGGTTAGCATAAATGTTATGTTGCATACAAAATAAGACCTATTATTAATTAAAGTACTTCATCTTGACTTGGCTTGCACAAGCGCACAGCTGCAGGATGCAGACTCACATGGCAGTGACTATAACAGGAAGTGAAAAAACAAATGTCTGGAACACTTTAAAAGGTGGCCTGCCAGAGGAACTTTGCCAAATTTAACAACTATGAAATACTGTGTAACAGTATATCTGCAGATGAAATTAAGCCTCATTGTAGGTTATTCTGAGCTCAAACTATTGTGTTTTTATAGAAAAACAATAAACGTAATGATTATTGCCCTATAATAGCACATAAAACATTTTAGTACTCTTATACAGCAGCAGAAACTATCCAAAGCCAACAAACTATTAATTATTACATAGTGTCAGGCTGAAATCTTTATCCATTTATAAGTATTTTTAATATTGTTAGGTTACTTCCTGTTGTCATGCACATTCTAAACAGTCTCTGACTGACTTCTCATTTTTTCCCTCTCCCTGTCTAGTTAATAAGACAAAAATTCCAGCTCCCTTTTCCAATTCCTTTTGGAGGAAAACCTATTTTGCCTCTATCCATCCATTGTCTATACCCGCTTTATTCCTAATTAGGGTCACGGGGGTCTGCTGGAGCCTATCCCAGCGCACAAAGGCAGGGGTACACCCTGGACAGATCACCAGTCCATTGCAGGGCCACATATAGACAGACAACCACACACAGGCAGTTTAGAATTACCAATCAACCTAACATACATGTTTTTGGACTGTGGGAGGAAACCAGAGTACCCAGAGTAAACCCACACAGGCAGGGGGAGAACATGCAAGCTCCACACAGAAAGGCCCCTGCCTCTTTGAACCTGGGATTTGAACCCAGGACCGTCTTGCTGTGAGGCAACAGTGTTAACCACTAAGCCACTGTGCTGCCTCTTTTTGCCTCTAAATATTACAAAATCACTTTATATATTTGTCAAATAACAACACGTTAATGCGAACTTTAACTTTAATAGAACTTTAATCCATTTCTTATTCATATTAAACCGTTTAAAGCATCCATACAAATCTCTGTGAATGAGCTATTACACATATTAGAAAAGTACATTAATATAAACCTGTGACTGGAATGTATACCTGGAAGAAAAATAATTTTTTTTTTTTTTGGAAAACAGCAGCTCAGATTTTTCTACGCTGTTCATTTATGTCAAAATCATTATTATTTTCCAGCCCTAGTTTTAAGCTGTTTGTTATGTTTACTGAGTCAGTGCCGTTAACAATGACTCACCTAAAGGTTATTTTAGACATGTTGCAAGATGACAGCACCTCGCCCTGCACTACATTCCACTCCAGCAGACCGTTTAACTTGAGTGGAACATTTTGCGGTTTCACTGATTACTTTACCATGTGCTGCCACGTATAGCATCACGCGTTTCCCTCCTCTAACTTTTATACTTTATATAGTTTCACAGGCTGAAAACAAAAGGCCATCCTATTGTGGTCACAATGATTCATTAAAAAATGAAAACAAAAAATTCAAAAAGCCCAGTAAACCCACCATAAGGTTCTTCTAATACAGATGCACGCTCATATGGGCAGCTCACTCCGAGTTTGGATTCATATTGTGTTAAATGATATATATATATATATATATATATATATATATATATATATATATATATATATATATATATATATTTCAGAATTGTTAAATATATATGTATATGTATATATATTTGTACAAGGTGGGTAAATATTTGTGATTGTGTAAACACAGTCAGGTGCTACTTCAACTGTGTTTTGTTTTGTTGTAGCAAACTTCCTGCCCATAGTGAAGATCCCATCGGGTCTGGTTGGAGTGGAAGCTGCCAACGTTCCTGTACAAACAAACCCACTCAACATGTCAATTAAACACCCGCTCATTGAGATACAGTGAGTGCATCAATACTTTGATGAGTTAATCTTAAAGTGTGTAATAATGGTTATTTTATTTTAATATTATATTTTTCATTTGCTTTCATGTGTGAGGAAGCTTTAGCCCACAATATCATTCCCATTCCTTACGATTGCTATGTATTCTTGTTGATGGCAAGTCTAATAAGTGACTAATTTTTGTTCATTGTGTGTTACAGAAACTCAGTACACAGCTTTCTAATTCGGCGGCCATGTATGGAAGTGGGCCGTAGTGTATTTTGGGCAGACTCACCAGCCAGCAAGTTTGATACCCCTAACAAATATCCCTCCTCCTGTACAACAAGTAAGCCCCTTCCTCTTATATTACATTCAACTCGTATCATATCGTTGGTATACACCATATACCTTTCTATATGTACAGTATGTTCAGAGGAAAAGCTCCAGTCTCTTTGGTGCTTCAGGCTATAAAAAAGGAGAAAAATTCACAAAAGAAACAAATCACGTGTTACAACCAACATCAAACCAAGCAGAAAAAGGAGGCACTTGATGATATCGTATCTTATACTTTATGTATAATCTTAATGTTATGCACCTGTGAAAATCTTTCAGAGTGGAAACTGGTGTGATCATTAGGCCTAAAAAAAGACAGATAAGCTTCTACAAGGCAATGTACATTTCCTTATACAGAAAACAATGTGATGTGAAACTTTTTACATCAATCTATAATTGCAATGCCTTATATTGAGTGTACTAATTATATCCCACTCCTCCACAGCCCATGAAGCCTCTCCTGTCCAGACACCACCTTCAAGTTCAGATCTGCCTCCTGAAGTGGAGTGTGATAGTCCTTGTGAAAACCTCCCATCCCGTGGTTCATCTCTAACGCTACCCAATGGGAAACATAGGAAAGGAAACTCTGCCACCTTTCCATTTGACCGCAAAGAGTCAAACACCATTGACTGCCTGTCACGCCTTAAACAGGAGAATCTCACCCTGGCCACGGAGGTCCAAGCCCAGAAGGTGGAGAATACAGAAAATAACAGATAGGAATTGCAGTTTATAGCATGCTCAGTGATGGCTGCTCATTATAGTAGATGAGAGGCTAAAATGTAATATCTGTTAATAGCTTCACTATAAAACCATTAGGGTTGAGTAATATTTTAATATGTGATATATTAAATATTTGTCAATACCATTGAATCTGCTACAGTAGAGTACAATTATGTTGGTTTGACTGTTGATGACAGTTGATACTAATCAATTTAGTTGCCTTCAATTAATCACTTTGAATTAGCTTTGTTCAGAATCTGACATAGACTCACCCTGCACAAATGAGGATATAGAGAAGGACTATTTTAAGTATCAGAGTCAAAGGCAAATTTCCTTTGCTAGTCTGTTTATACATTTGCTTAAAAATATCTATAATTCGTACACATCATTTGTCTGTCCGTGTGAAAAACAATTATAATGAATAATATTCGATTTATGATTAGTTCAGGTCTGCCTCGATTCGTTTAACTGCCTTATAAAATGTGTGCATGAAATCAAATAATCTGATTGTTACATCCCTAGTTATTGACATGATCACATCTAGGCAGTTTTATCCACTGTAATAATCTGATATGCCTGTCATTAATAGACTGTAAGATTCTCTAGTTTTGGCTAGAAATAAATCACCCCCAAAGCATCTTTATATCATTCTGCATTTTTCTCAGAACATTGGTAACGATGTTAGGTTTGGTTCAAAGTAATCTGCTTTAAGACATTTGTTGACAACAGAAAATGAAACCTAATATTGATGTCTTTATATCTTTATCTTTGTCCTTTATGCTGTTAACATGTTTACACCAGACTGCTGAACCCGAACTTGATTCATCTCTGTGTATGTGCGTTGTTAGGAATTGGTGTGGCTGCTGCACAAAGCTCTGGAGGCAGCTCAGTTGGAGAAGCGTGCATGTGCTCAGTACCTGGCAGCTGAGAGCGAACAGGAGCGTCTGGAGCTGCTGCGTCATGGCGAGCGCTGCACCGCGGACATGCGCGAGCGACTGGAGCAGCTGCGACGTGAGAACGAGGCACTGACAAGAAGCCTGGAGGAGAGGGATGCACATGTGAAAGAGCTACAGGACAACGTGAAGCTGCTCATGGAGAAGAACCAGGCTAAGCAAGAGGTCATTGTCAAACTATCCGAGCAAGTGTCAGAATGCATGGCTGACCCGAGACGCACCATCTCTTCTGACCCCATCAGCACAGAGAGCCTCAGGCAGCTTTTACAGGAGATGGACAACCTTAAGGTGGGCTGATGCTGATTAGTGAAAAGGTAGCATCTTATATAGTGTCTGGAAAATTACTGTAGATAAGATAATTCACTAGTGAAGCAGGCCAGATATCTGTGTTAGGGAGCTAAACATGCCTCTTCCTTGCCTCTGAACTATGATGAAATGAACCCATGTAAAAAGAATTTCTGTCTCCACTTCTCAAATTTCATCTAAACACAAAACAGAGAAAAATCACAATACTCCCAATATAGAACCTTTAAACCCTTTAACCCTAACCCTATGGAAAATATGGGTCATTAAAGGAAATTGCATTTAATGGCAGATAAGAAGTAGCATAATGGCAAAACAAAATTAAAAATAATAGAATCCATAGTCAAAAAATTATAGTTTATATGATGACAATTATTCATTTTAATTGTGACATGAATATTTCTGGTAAATAGTAAATAATTATTAGTTATAAATTGAATACTTTTGGTTTTACTCACATTACAGCCAGTCTATAAAATGTCCCTGGGGGTCCGGTGGCAGGCTTCTGCACTTTCACCACTGCTGCATGAGTTCAACTCCTGGGCAGGAAATCAATCCAGCCACAAAGGGGTTAAATCCCAGTGCTGGTCCCAAGCCTGTAAATTTTGTGCCAAAATCTAAATATACTACTCACAAAAAGTTAAGGATATTCAGCTTTCGGGTGAAATTTCAGGATGCACTAAAATGCACTATAACCTTTCCAGGTGAACTTAATTTGACCTTCTCTACACTTTTGAATGCACATGTCCAACTGTTCAGTGTTTCAGTACTTTTTGCATAACTTGCTATTCTCTAACAAGGTGCTTAACGGCAAAATTCACAACTGGTGTTTGATCCATAAATCGACCAATAAATTTTCTGGATCAATTAGAATTGGTATTTAAACAGTCCACTTCATCATGCTGTTCACATTTTGACATCATTAGACCAAGACGACACCTAAACATTTGATTAACAGTACCTCGCCATTGCGAGGTTTCAAACAGGATGTTCTCAGAGGGAAGTGGCCACTGAGCTTAGAGTGTCACAGAGTGTCATCAGCAGGTTGCAACAGTGATACAGAAAGACTGGAAGAGTCATGGAAAGGCATAGAAGTGGACGTCCTTTGGCACCTCCCACATTGATGACCGCTTCATTGTGAACAGTGCCCTGCGGAACCGGATGATGAATGCCACTCAACTCCAAGCACATTTAAGGGCGGTGACCATTCAAAACCATGTACATCAGCGTGGTCTGCGTGCTAGATGACCTGCAAAGGTACCTGACCACACCACCAGGCACAGGGGTCGGGCCAGGGAGCATTTACGCTGGACGAGGGACCAGTGGGCCTCAGTGCTGCTGCAGCAGAAATGATGGCCGCCAACGATGTTGGAGACGTCAAGGAGAGCGCTATGCATCAGCCACTGTTGTGGTGGTGTTACAGTCTGGGCAGGTGTGTCTACTCAATACAGAACTTCCCTACATCTTGTGAATGGTTCAGTGACAAGCCAATACTACCTGAATAACATCATTAATCCAGTCATTGAGCCCCTGCATGAACAACACAGGCCTAATTTCATCTTCATGGATGACAATGCTTCAGCTCATCAACGTCACATCATTAGGGAATGGCTGCTGGAGGCTGGGGTACCTCAAATGGAGTGGTCTGCACTTTCTCCAGACCTGAATCCCATAGAAAACCTATGGGATCAGCTGAGTCGCCGTGTAGAGGCTCGTAACCCTGCACCCCAGAACCTCAATGACCTGAGGGCCGCCCTTCAAGAAGAGTGGAACGCCATGCCTCAGCAGACAATAAATCGACTCGTGAACAGCATGAGATGTCGTTGTCAAGCTATAATTGATGGTCAAGGGCACATCACAAATTATTGAGACATTGACATTTTTTGTTCCCACCACTGCTGTTGGTTTTGTTTCAATAAATTGTTTGAGATGAGGAAATCACCATTGCATGCTTCTACTTAAATGCCCTACATTCATGATATAATATCACTGTAGCGTGAACTTTTTACATTTTCCATAAATTTCACCCAAAAGCCAAATATCCTTAACTTTTTGTGAGTAGTGTATGTGGATCAGATGATCTGTTGTAGCGACCCCAAACAGGGAGAAACTGAAGGACAACGGGCAGTCTATGAAATAGTCCTTTGAAACCACATATTCAGCAGATCCTAATAATAAACAAAGCAACCAGAAATGAGGGTTCAGAATTTTTAAATCTGTTATTTCTGTCTTTCTTCGAGCATGACACTAATTATTGATTAGACAATATAATGGTTCTTTTGTGGTGTGTGGTAGCAGCTTAATACATGCAAACAAATATCTATTCACATCTTTATTAGTGAGAATCTATGATGGTCTTGTAGATTTGTTTATTGAACACGTGGTTTGTTTCTGTTGTGTTTCAGGATGACATGGAAGCTTACAAAACCCAGAACAAGTTCCTAAACTCGGAGATCTACCAGCTGACCAGACTGTGGCAGAACAGCTCAGAACAGGAGAAATCTCTTATGGTGAAGGTGAGAGTGAGCCACTGTCACCTGATTTCACGTCACGATGCGTCACTTGCAAAAGACTTGCATCACTTGTTAACTTTGTAAATCTGTCATGTTATTACTTAATCACTTGTGACACTCGGTCTCCAGTTGTTTGAAAAGCTGAAGTTAAAAAGAAGTACAGATTCTTGTAGGAGATTGATATTGCAAGCAACTTGTGGCAAAACATTTCATAAGATGAGTTATGTTGTGTCTTTCCTGACCACTCTTCAAATTCAACTGCCGAGTCATTACACGCTCACTGAGAACTCAAGGTTGCTTCCAATATGGAAAATCCCTACAAAAGATGTGTGTATTAAAGACTATTTAATACACACATCTCTGACAACAATAGTCATAAACTAACCCATAAACTCTAACTAGCTAAAAACCAATAAGCTTGTTTTTTTTTTTACCCCATTTCTGTGTATTTTATTATTCTTATTTGTTTATTTTCTTCTCTAACTTGTTGAAACTGCCAGGGATAAGTTTTAGCATGGTAACCAACATACAGGGTTACACACCAAGGATAAGCAGATGCCACTGATGAATCACTCTCCCTAAATAAAACCAAGTTTAAAATAAAAGAAATATAGAGAAACTGGTCAATTTTGTTATTCACTAGCCAGTTTGCTAATTGTGAGTTTTCTAGGTAAACAATTTAACAATACACAATTCACAAAGCTGATAACAAAATAGCTTGTTTTCAGCAAAAACAAAGCTATCACTGCTGAAACCTGAATTAATTCCAGTTATAGTTTCATACTGAATCAGACTTTGGTTCTCAGCTCTCTCTGTGATTGGCTGTCAGCTCCTCTCAGTCACTCTGCTCTGAAGTCCTATTGTATGTATAGCATACAGTACAGTATGTGTATAAATTTACCATCAAGTCTAACCCGGCCTGGTGTTTGTGTATGTGTGCATGTGTATCAGTGTGCCTATCTGGAAGCCAGTAACTGTCAGATGGAGAGCCGGTATCTGGGGGTCCTGAGAAAACTCCAGGAGAATAAGGAACTGAATACAGAGCAAATATCAGCTATCAAGAAGTTAATAGAAGAGGCACTGCAGGCCGATCAGAAAGATATCCTCAGATTCAACACTGTCAGGTAAAACTGGGATTGTGTTTATTATTAACCGAAACTTGGCCATTATTGTATTGCAAAGGACTGAATTTTGACCAATCTGTTTTGTATGATCAAAAAAAACTCCAAATGGTGGTCAAATAACAGAAGGATGTTTTTAACCATGACACGTTGTCTGTACACCAGCATATTTTGATTTAATGCAAGCTGTATCAAGCTCACACTGAACAGCAATATAAATGCACTATGGATTTTTGTCTATAGATTATTTGTGCTGTGCAGCCTTGAATTCTACAATCTGTGAATCCAAATATTCATACGTCTAAACCAATCTCTATGGTGTGATACAAAGATATAGCAACATTAATTATTCAAAACTAGCACAGAAACCTAAGTCCTAACACATGGCACTGTTCCTCAGGGAGTATGACGAGTACGGCTTTAAGATCGTCCCTGACTATGAAGTGGAGGACATGAAGCTGCTGGCTAAAATCCAAGCTCTGGAGATCCGCTCTCACAACTTGCTCCAGCAGGAAACTGGTGAGCGTTCCCTTCTGGCCCGCTGGACTCAGTTCCTAGGAGGTCGTTCTCCTGATGATCTTTCCTCGAGTGAGGAGCTGAAGACTTTGGTGCGAGCAGGAGTCCCGCGTCAGTACAGGCCTTGTGTGTGGCGCTGGATGGTACGGGTCAGGACCCAAGCGCTGCGCAAGAGCCACCCCGACCTTTTCCAGCAGCTGTGTGAGAAGAGCCGTTCCACACCACACCCGGCAGCCAGGCAGATCCAGCTGGACCTGCACCGCACACTGACCACCAACCAGAGCTTCTCATCACCCTCCAGTCCAATGCTGCAGCAGCTCCAGAGAGTCCTGCTGGCGTTCTCCTGGCAAAACCCAGCTGTTGGCTACTGCCAGGGACTCAACAGGTATACAAACAGAACCTTTACCAACACTAATCTGTAAAGCTGTAGTATTTTTTTCAAAAAAGAAAATGAGGTGAAGTTAGCAAATAATTACATCCACTTCCTTTAGTGTTTTGTCTGAAGGGAGCTCATCCTGAAGTACTGCTTTTATGTCACTGTTACGCACCGAATTGCCTGTTAATTTTGATTAAAAACTATGCCAGTCACACATAAGCATAGTTTTGTGCAAGTCACACAAAGAAGAAGCTGTTCATTTCCTAATGTAAAGTTTATTGTTATCGTCAATTTGAATCTAACCACAGTTTTTATAAACTATGAAGTTAAATAGGAAGACTCTATGACTATGGTTCACTGATTTAGGTTCTGGGCTGCTGAGATGGTGGGAAGGGGAGGCTCCTAACTGTCTGAGACTATTTCAAGAGATTTGTATCATAAGAAAAGGCACAACAAGAGCATTCATCAAAATTTTCTGTCCTCTGGCACCAAGCTTACCATCTCCCTCAATTAAGGATGGAAAATGATGTGTGTCCTTGTGCGTTTGTGTAAGCAGTATGAGTTTGTGACTCACTACTGCTCTGTAGTGGCCAATACACATACAGCAGGCCTCAGTTTAAGTAAAAAGAAGGAAATCTTGACATCTAGTGGTTACTCCATGATTTAGCATTGATTTGCAGCAGCAGCATTCAGTTGTACAACCGAATGACATATTAATATGTTGATGTGTGTGTGTGTGTGTGTGTTTTCAGACTTGCTGCTATTGCCCTGTTGGTGTTGCAGAGTGAGGAGGAAGCTTTCTGGTGTCTAGTGGCCATAGTGCAGTTCCTCATGCCTCAGGACTACTACACCAAAACTCTTCTGGGTTCTCAGGTACTAATGCGTAAAATAAAAACAAAAGACTCTCATGCTTGTTGAGTCTGTGTACATTGTTTTCTGATCAATGTGTCTGTTATATGTTGTCACAATGCAGGCAGACCAGCGTGTGTTTAAGGACTTTATGGCAGAGAAGTTGCCACGGTTGGTGGCACATTTCGAGGAATACAGTGTGGACGTGTCCCTCGTGACATTTAACTGGTTTCTGGTGGTGTTTGTGGAGAGTTTGCCCAGTGACATCCTGCTGAAGGTCTGGGATGCCTTCCTCTACGAAGGCACTAAGGTACAACACTCTGCTTTACTATCCTTCAATTATAAGGATATCCAGTACTGTAAAAGGTCTTGGGAGCTATCAGTAATAAAGTCAGTAGTAAAAATGTAAATATCTATAAAGTAATGTAATGAAATGTAAATATCTATCTATCTATCTATCTATCTATCTATCTATCTATCTATCTATCTATCTATCTATCTATCTATCTATCTATCTATATTTTCTGGTTTATAATAAGGTTCATAAAGGAAGCTGACACCATGTATGTCATCATGATACATAATCTGACATCTGCAGCAGAAAACAAGATATTCAGTGAAATGTTACTTGACATGTTTGTGCCAAAGGGCAAAACACAGACTTCTTCAGCCTTACTAACTTTTTAAGATGTCATTAGATGTGAATGTCTAAAGGCAAAGAAATCAATAAGATGACATGTAATAACTACAGATTATCCAGAATTAGATTAAGAATTTCTTTCAATTAAACAAATAGATCCAGGAATCACCTTAATCATGGATCCAGGAAAAGATCCAGGAAACAATTTAATCAACTATTGTTACACCTACGGTGGTGTATTAGGCATATTATTATGCTGAACTGCAACATCTTTCAACATTTCATTAACAAACATGAAACCACAGATTTTTTTTTATATAAGGAAGAAGCAAAAATATTGGCACCCTTGATAAAATTGGGTAGAAACACTTATGGAAAAACGTATTTGAGGTCACGCAACTTGAGTCTTACACTGACAGTGTAAAAAAGAAATCAAACACTCAGATGTGGTAAAATTATTGGCACCCCTGTATGTAGTACCTTATATAATCTCCCTTGCCCAGCATGAGTCTTATCATGCATGTTTATCTAAACACACTTTATTTATTTTTTCTTACTTAGCTATACCAAAGGTGCAAAAAGAAATCTTTAGCTGGCTCTTTATCCCATTTTCAAGCTGTGATCCAAACTGTCAGAGAAAGATGAAGAAAACAGACAGGTTGGCAGCTCCACTGTGCAGACGTTTTTGTAGAGTTTTTTAGAAAAATTATCTTGCATCTAAGAATTGATTTTCTGCTGAAATCTGAAGCTTTATAAGAATTGGACAGGAAAGAACAGCCATAGAATTCAGCGCAAACCCTTTTACTTTAATTGTGAATTATAATCAAGGCCATACACATATTTAAAAATATATACCTATTGATTTTTTTGCATTATTTTTATTTATTTACAAATACATTTATTAGTTTTTAGACATTTTATTGTTATCGAATAAACAGATACCATTGCACAGTGCTGGAGATATGCTTCTAAAGTAAAAATTGTAGTATAGAGAACAATCCTGTCACCTAAAGAAGAAGATACTTCAAGTATACTGTATCGATTACTGAATTTGAGTCTTACTATGATAATAGTCTCTTAGATAAAAGAGGTAGTCTTTTACTGTAGATAAAGAAATAATCCCTTACTTTAGATAAAGTACAGAAATACTACACTTAATGTGTGCAGCACATAGTGACATGGTCATGTAAAACTACCTGTGGACTAACACTATTTCTTTCCAGGTGCTCTTTCGATATGCACTTGCTATTTTCAAATACAAAGAGGAGGACATCTTAAAGATCCATGACAATGTGGAAATCTATCAGTACCTCCGCTTTTTTACCAAAACAGTCACAGACGGCAGGTGAGGAATGCTTAATAGAATGTCAAAAGATTTTTCAGCCACAATTGTCTGCTATAAATTCAGTATCCTGGAAGACAGTTTCATTTCATTTCATTGTCTGTACCACTTATCCGATCTATCATCTCAGGCGTCATCGGGCATAAAGGCAGGATACACCCTGTTTCTTGAAACCTGACATTCATTTTTAACTCTTTTTACCAGAGGCCAAAAAGATGGAATTTCTGTTTGTGTTGGGGTTTCTGTGTTCACCACTGAATTTATTTATCAGGTCACATTCCATAGTGGAGGTTATATGAAAGCAGGCACTCAGCACTTTAAGAATTTGCAGTTTTTCTGTTTTTACCTAGCCTACTAGGGACAATATATTCATAGAAATGTTAAAACAAATAACGAAACTTTCTATCTTCAAAGTAATTAGTGATAAACCCATTTCTGTTCTCTGAGATGCCGCAAGTGCTTGTTCGTAAGCATCTATTTAAAGTTGAACCTTTAAAAATGTAAAGGTGTTCTCTCCAACCACTAAAATTCTGCATAAGGTTATCCCAACAGAGGTGAAAAACTGAAAAGCCAACCGTGTCCTGACTAATTTTATATCAGACATGCACCAATAAATTATGTTATTTATTTATACTGATTAAACAATGTCTGATAAGTTCATTTAAATGCCATTGTCCTAATAAAGAGGGTTACTACACTTAGGCTTAAGGTATTTGTTGTTCCCAAAATTCTTGCACTTTCTGACCCCTGGCTTATAGGTTATTCTGAGACTTGTTTCTGCCCTCTACAATGCTTTGCATCAGAGCACTAGACAGTGTTACTATTTTTGCCCTGAAGACAGACTGTAGCATGTATAATTCACAAAGCTTGCACACAGCCGAGAAACAAACACACCACATAAACATCACTTGGGATGAGTTTAAGGCCAGTTATGCTGTAGGCTGTTCTACTGCTTGAGTCTTAGGCTATTAAAGCATCTATTTGGATTTGATTTGCAAAAGTGTCGTTTTATTTCAAATAACCAAACACACAGAGGGAATGTGGGAATGTTTAAGAGCAAGACTTTAACCAGCAGGAAAGATTTTGTATCATGTACTTGTTTTCAATCATACAGTATTAGAAAGTAACATACTTGAAAAGTAACTTTTACCCACAGTTCTAACAGTTTTAACCCTGTTGCATGTTAACTTCACAGGAAGTTGACAAGCATTGCCTTCTGGGATTTGAACCCGTTCCGGATGAAGCATGTGAAGAACCGGCGTGCTATGCACATGCAGCGGCTGCAAGCTGAACTCCGAGAATTGGAGAAACTGCAGAAAGAATTCAGCTCGGAGAACGACGTCATGGACCTCATCCCCAGTGAGGATGAAGATGATACATAGACATATAGATGTACATACATGTACAAAAAATACACAAGAGTTGAACTTGAACAAAAGCCAAAAGATCAGATACTCTATGTATGATGCACATCTACTATAATGAGAACTGCTGAGATTATTTCTGATGGACACTGGCAGATTTCTCATCAGTATATTCCAGACTGCTAGTTTTGAGGACATGTATGTTTGAGAAGAAAACAGACTCTGTTGGATGAGTCAGTCAGTGAAAATTCATTATGGCTTTAAGGGACTGATCTGACTCATGTAAAATCTAAAGTGTTCTCTCATTAAAATATGAGAAACACCAAAGATGCCTGCACTGAAAACAATATATCAGGTTATAGCACTTTATTTACACTACCATTGGTAAAGCTAGCTCATAAAAAAAGCAAAGAAAAGATTTTTTGTATTTCAGGTAATAATAATTTTATACAGATGCACTTATTTGTAAGACACTGTGGATTTTATAATAAAACAATGTTCATATTTTCATTTTGTGTTCTCTGTAAATCAACATTGTTATGCACTTCAGCTTGGGTTTGTTTTTTATCCCTCATATTTGAGGTTCAGTCTGCATTTACCTCAGGAATTGTACTTTTCTTCCTTCACATAACTAGATAAAAATCAACCCTTACACACATTAAGAAAAAAAAAGCAAATCAACAAACCAAAGCAAAGAAGAAAAGTGGCACATTTCCATATCTTTAGTGAGTTCAAAGTCATAAAGCCATTTAACTCAGTACGCTGATAAAGCTGTTTATTCTGCCATGCAAAAATGTCACATGCTCCAAATGAAATATTCAATATACATTCATATCACATACCAGTCTCCCACTGAAAGCATGTATCTGGAAATCTGTTATTAAGAGATCATTTTTGCTTTGTACAATATCCTGAATGATTCTCATTTTGTTTGTTTGCTCCATTGTTTGGATCGGCTGCTGGCACAACCATCCTTACATACATACTGTACATATCCCATTCAGCCATAATATTAAAACCACCAGCCTAATATTGTGTAGGTCTGCCTTGTTCCATGAAAACAGCTCTGACCTTTACAGGCATGGACACATATGAATGTGTGCTGTGGTATTTGGTACTATGTTAGCAGGAGATCCTTTAAGTCCTATAAGTTGCGATGTTGCGATAGACATCCCACTGATGCTAGACTGGATTGAGATCTGGGGAATTTGGAGGCCAAGTCAACACCCTGAACATCTTTTCATGGTTCTTAACCCATTCCTGAATAATTCCAGAATAATTAACCTGCTGAAAGAGGACACTAATGAAGCCATTAATGAATACTGTTGCCATGAAGTGGAGTACTAGGTCTGTAGTAAAGATTAAGTAAGTTGTATGTATCAAAGCAACGTTGACATGAATGCCGGGACCCAGGGTTTGCCCAGTGCATCACACTACCTCCACCAGCTTGTAGCATCCTAGTCCATTCTCTTCCCCTGGTAAGTGACCTGGCATTCCACATGATGAAAAAGAAAACCTGATTTCTCAGACCAGACCACCTTCTTCCATTGCTCCATGCTCCAGTTATGATGGTTACATGCCTGTTGTAGGTGCTTTAGGTGCTGGATAAGGGGTCAGCATAGACACTCTGATCAGTCTGTGGCTACACAGCAAGCTGTAATTCACTATATGTTTAGGCACCTTTCTATCATGGCCAATAACTTTTTCAGCAATTTGTAGTAGCTCTTCTGTGGGATTGGACCAGGTGGGCTACCCTTGTCTCCGTAGGTGCATCGATGATCTTTGGGCACTCCTGACCTTGTTGCTAGTTCTGTTGCTGATCCTTGGTAGGTTCTAACTACTGCCTACTTGGAACACCTCAGAAGACCTTTTGCTTTGGAGATGCTCTGACCCAGTCATCTAGCCATCTCAATTTGGCCCTTGTCAAAGTCACTCAGAACCTTACACTTGCCCATTTTTCCTGCTTCCAACAAATCAACTTTGAGAACTGACTGTATAATATATTTCCCACCCTTGGGACAGATGCCACTGTTAGGAGACAATCAATCATCATCTGTGTATTATAACTAAGTAAGAAACTACCTCATTCTTAACCTTCTCTAAGAATTTCTCAATTATCATTCATGTCCAAACATGTCTATAAAATATTGGTTTCTGTTCCTTTTTTAAAGAATTTAAAAGAAGGCCCATAGTTAAAATTAGTTTCCAGGGCAAATGAAAATAGGGAAATAGGGAAGTTAAAACAGAGACACACATTTATTTCGGAATGTAGTATTACCAAAAAAACCTTGTTACCTTGTTTGTTTCCCCAAACAAGTAGCTTTCATGTGGAACATAGGGGAAGCAGTGAGGCGCTTGAGCTATCTGGTATATTATGAAATAACCCATAAATTTTAACGATTTTTTTTTTACATTATTTATTACAAATAGGTGTCATTATCATTTATCTTTTAGCAACATAATCTCCATTTTATTCTATGCACATATTCCAGCCCTTAATTCCACTGAGTCTAAGCTGGGAGTGAAGTGTAGGTCAGCTTTTAATACATATTCAATAACAGTTGAGGACAGTGTTTAAAATTTTCCATTTTATTACTTTAAAAAACAAGATACATATGAAATCATAAATATAAAAAGAAACAAAACAAAAGAAAAAACCCTTAATTCAATGTTACAAACAACTATACTGCAGGTAAAAGCTAAGAGCTAGTGTTACACCAGACAAGGAAACTGATGTATTGCCTATTGATAACAGTTTTCTTCAGACAGAAACGGCCTATTTCTCCACGGGGACGGGAACAGAAGCGTAGTTTCCCGTAATGAAGAGGAGAAACACACTCACATCTCGACAACATAAAAACAGTGGCTTGTCACTGAATAAAGCTATTCTTCTAGAAGTGTCAGTGTTTAAGTCACATGGATCCTAACGCCAAACAATTCACGTCCTACAAAAATGGCTCATTGTTTTAAAGAGTTAGAGTTAGAAAAAGCCCAGACTGGGAGCATGCAGGTTGTATATGTGTGTTTATATGTGCATGTGTCAGTGTGTGTGTGTGTGTGCGTGTGTGTGTGCGTGTGCGTATTGTGTATATGGACATTACTAGCTTGGCTCTGACTACAAGCAGAGCATCTCTACATCTCTCTACCGAACAGTGACAGGCCTGAACATGCCACATGCCAGCTGCTCAGTCGCCACACTCATTGAGAGAGAAAGAGGAAAAACAAGGACTCAACTAAATACCAAAACAAGCAGTTAGAACAATACAGCTTTTGTGCACGTCATCTGAATTTTACATTGTGCACCATTTGGCAAAGTGGGGGTCGAGCAGAGAGCCAGATCCTGCTGTTCCTTAGCATTGCCTCAAGATCGCAGATCAGCTTGTCTCACTCAGATCCTCCCCAATCAGAGCAGAATCAGAAAACACAACACTGCGTTTAGTAAAGTCAGTAAAGGGCAACTTCTGCTAGAAGCGTACATCCCACCTCAGTGGACAGAAATTCTCACATTCCCATTTCTTGACTATTTTTGAACGATGTTTTTCAAGCATTTGAGAATAAATTAGTTAGCAGAATGAAATGTTTATAATCATTTTAAATCTAAATCTTTTTTCTTTTTTTTTTTACACATATGCCATCTCTGTGTTAAAATGATTACTTAGTGCAATTCTTAACATGCTTAAACCATTAGACTTGTGTCTGTAACCAATATGAATTCTTTCTCCCCCCTTTACCAAACTTTTAAGTATGTTCAATATACCATCCACTATATAAACATCCCATGTTCCTCCCTAATGTGAGACCTGGAATAACACACATGGACAAACAAACAGAAGACCACAATACACTTTAAGGTCCCCTTTTCCAAGAAAAACAAAACCGACATTCTATTATCAGTCAGCATGTACACATCGTTACACGTTCAAATATACTGTACAGATATTTCGTATACAATTCCACTCAAAACCCATCATAAAGCAATTGTTACAATATTCGGAAATTAGCCAACATTTCTCAGGCTGCTCAAAATGAGTTAAAAGGGAATCACTAGTCTTGATTATTTTAGTGAAAAAGTTTTTCTAAGCACATTATTACTGACAAATACAGATTGTGTTGGATATTAAGGAACATTTATTTTGCTGTTAAGGCTTTGGGAGAAGGTGGAGGTTCACAATTATTGTGACTTCATAAGTAAAAAGTCTTATCCTCTCAGATTTGAGAATTATTGTTATATAGTTGTATTGTTGTAACGTATTGTCGTATTTCCAGTATAGTATAATCCACATGAACATTTTAGAAAAGAAATTCTTGAAGAAATCCTGTTAAGAACTGATAAACTTAAAAAAGCCATTGTTCAGCAACTCTAGCTCCCCAAACATGACTCATCTAGAAGACTAGCTACAGGGCTTTAGATATTAAATCTTTTATTGAGTTTTATTTTATTTGCCCTGGTCTGATTAGCAAACAGATGACATGGTGTGATTTAAAAAATCGATGACAAAAAGATAGTTTTGTCACAAAGAATTATGTGTTTGTGTTTCCTGTATCTAATCTCATCGGTTTTGTGTCTGGGGCACAAGTCAAAAGTGGTAACATGATGTACCACTATAAAACAAAACATAAACACTTCACTCATTTATAGACATGAATTTATAACAAGCATTAAAAGGTAACTGCTCACACCACTCAGTGATGTTAGTCACTTATCTGAACCTTTGTAATAAAGGAATGTTATTAACTGGACATTTTTCAAAGCAACATTAAGGTCAAGCTGCTAACTAAAGGTGAACCTACACCATCGTTAAAAGTCACCAACCCATCTCATGACCACGGGTTCCCTTGTTCCAGCTGCTAAACACCTGGCAAATGTTGGCTAAAATCCTTCAAATGCTCCATTAATAAAGATTAAAACTACAAAACAACTAGTAAAATCTTGACTCCTCCTGTCCACACGCTGTTCATAAAAAACTCGCTTGTAGCTTCACTGCTGATTAGATACCGAATGTGTTATGGAAAGCTTGAACTGGTTTAAGGCTTACACGCTCTCTGCAGTTGAAGGTCATACTGTACTGCAAAAATACTGTAACCAACCAATTAAATCCAGCAGGATGTGCTGCATGCTGAATGGGTTAAGGCAAGGTGCGAGTTTTTGTGTGCCTCTCCTCTCCAAGCCACTCGGTATCACAGGGATGCCTCCCAAAGAAAAAAAAAAGAAAAAGTAGTGCAAGTAGGAAGACTTGAGTTTGCTGCAGGAGTAAAAGTGGACACTCACACACCACACGGACTTAAAGCACCCAGACTCTCCACAGGATGCAGTGTGTAAAAATGATAATAGTGGACTCATATTCAGTGACAGGTTAATACTTCTCAGAGTCAATGAGTTAAAAAAAAATGATTTCACATGCAGAAATATTTTCAGAATTTCTCTTCCCATAGGCTGAAGGAGGGACTACAAAAATCACCCTGTGTTTAAGGAGAGACCAGGGCCTGGTGTCCCAAAAGCACCACACTGTTACATATGTGTAAGGGCCATTCATTTATAGTAGGATAATCAAAAACAAGCTTTGTGCCTGGACACATTCAGGAAACCAGGTCCTGGGCTGATATTCAAGAAAAGTTGGAGCACAAATCTACAATTGGGTCAGAGTAGAAACATGCAAGCAATCTGATTTAAAACCAGCACTCGAAATGTGAATCTAAGCCTGAAGGGTTATGTGATGCTGTAGCTAAAGACTTGCAGCTCAGCTGTGAAAAATGTTGGGGTTAAGAAACTATACAAAGATGGCCATCAAGATCCTGGGTGGTACGTATCCAGCTTCTCAAAGTCTAAATGCTAATTCAGTGTTTGCATTTAATATCCTAATTAACATCAGTACCTAATCTCAAACGATGTTTCGTATTTAGATCAACATATAGCTGAAAAAACAAACAAACAGAAGGCCCAGTAACGTTCGTAGCATAACAGCTGTCACTGGCCGGAAAGTTTCAAACAACTTTCGTTTAGATGTTTACATCATTAGGTTTCATCCTCTCAGGAAGAAGTCATAGGTAAAGCAATTCCCTTCCATATGTAGAAACAATCAGATCTAAAATCTAATCTGAACCCTTTTTTTTCTTTTGGGGTGGGTGGGATCAATGCTTTAACATTGAGGCACAAAACAAAACAAGAAAACTCAGCCTCTAATCTTCCTCCCAAATACACATCCATAATGTGACTGGGTGTAATAAAAATATCAACAAGAGCAAATGATGTACAGATGTTTCAGTGTTAGTGTCAGGAGTTAAAACAACTGAAAAATAAAACCCAATTAAGTCCTTCATTGCTGCATGACACAAAGGTTTCTACCAAACCTCAAGAAACCCATTTAAGAAAAAAGAAAAAAGTCTGTTATGAAAATTTTACATAATAAAAACAGTGATTCTAGACATTATTAATACTGTGTTTCACTAGATGGCAATTGTTTTTTAGTCTTATAAAAAAGGACATCACTACGAAAAATGCATCAGCCTTTTAAAATATGCAGCGCTTCAATATAAAGTGCTTCATTACATTGTTATTTCTTTTTTTTTTTACAGTTTCTTATTAAAATATTGTATTCCCTGGAGTGAAACCATAGTAAACATGTTACACATTGGTAAAAATAAACATTTTGGAATGTCTTTAAAAAGTCCCATGGCCGGCTTTTGGTCAAGCTGAGCTTGTTCCAGGAGCCTAAGAGGAAAACAGTGATTACATTTTTATTACAAACAACAGGAATAAAAATACCTGTTAGAAAAACAACTTGCATGAATAGACTCACAATGCCACGAACGAGTGCACAAAAAGGAGAAACAAATACAGATGCGGGCATGAATGTTAGAGACAAATGAGAGGACATGCTGGGACAAGCAACAGCGGACTGCAGGACTGTCTTGAGACGTTAGTGGTCTAAAAAAACACCAAAGGACTCGTTTGTAATCCTCCACTTGAATATTACTTATAGAAATACTAGCATTCTCACCCATGACTAGAGAAGCTTAACGCCACCAACCAATCCTGAATGCAGATTTCTGAAAAATCCAAACAAATCCAAATAAAACAAAACATCCCCAAAAAGTGTATCTTAATTCAATAGCAAATAATGTTAAACCAAAAGGCAGTGCAGTTAATGACAGCATCCACAAGGCTGGAACATGACTCAGAGCCAGCATTTTGGTGGCGAGTGTGTACGCTGCCTAAGCTTGTAAACCCACCCAACTCCCTCCCTTCATCCCTCCCTCCCTCCCTTCCTCCACCCTCCTGCTGACTGCGGCTCATTTTCCAGCCTGCCAGTTCCATCCCCTGCATGGTCGAGCTCAAAAACCTCTCCTCCAAAAGCAACATGGTGACAGTAAAGCCACAGAGAGAAAATATTATTTGCAACAAGGGCACTTTGGGTACAAGACAGCCAGCAATTAAAAAAAAAAAACACAGGCAAGAAGAACAACGGCAAAATAAATAGTCCATGCACAGAAAAACAGAGTCTGTTAGTGAAGAATGTAGAAAGGATTGAAGGACAAATAAAGATAGTAATAGCGAAAGGGAGTGTTAGTCAGCATGTGGCCATGCTGGGTGTGTTCTGAAGCAGTGTGAGCAGCATGAAGAGTGTGAGAGTAGGTAAACACACACAAACGAAGATGATGAAGTCTTGACTGAAGCATATGACGAGCATGTACTCAGACAGCACCCAGTCCACCAAAACACACATCAGCAGGTAGTAGAGCAGGAACTCCTGCAAGACCTCCCACTCACAGCCTGCCGGTGGCACAGTCACACTCACCATGGCCTTCATCTCAGTCAGCCCCGAATCCTGACGAGAGCGAGATCGCTTGCTGCTCCGTCCCCGTTCTGCCGGCGCCACTGACCTCCGGCTGTTCTCCACAAACTCCTGCAAAAGGACAGATAGCTGGAAGTGTCACATATGGGATAATTAACAAAATAACACAAACAATTAACTTATTAAATGGATTAATAAAAATAACAAGAATCGTAATGAACTTCTTTAACCCACATCTTAATGTCATCTTATTAAGTGGCTGAAAGATCCTAAATATCTGTATTTGAATTTGTACCAGAAGTATGTCTTTGGATTTCTTCGTATTTTTTCCCTTGGAAACACATTTCATTCACATTTTTGGGATTTGTTACATTCCAGAAGTGTCAGAAAGGTTACCCTGGACATGATAGCCGAATGTACTACAAAGCTAGGACACAGGACTGCTGTTAAAATGTGGTCTTGTAAGTGGCATTTCATTATATGACTTTCTGTGTGGATTTTCTTACACAATGAAAACCAAAATACACAATTAACTTACAAATTAATATTTAAAAGATTTATTTATATTAATAAAATATTTGGCAACCCCAGCAGAGATACTCTGTATGAACGGTGCATGGTTTGATTTTGGAGCTCAGTAAAATAAAGTGTTACGGTCGGGCTGCTGGAAATAACCAATGATGATAATAGAATTCCGCTGCAAGACTCACCATAAGGGCTTTGTCCATAAAGAACTCCTTGCCAGGTGTGCCGTCGTTGTATTTGGTGTCGATGGCGAAGCAGAGAAACAGCACGTCCACCACGATCTCGAAGATGGACAGGAAGCAGTGGGCCACCAGAAAGGCGAACAGGCACACGATGATGAGTGGCAGCACCCACTCCGTGTAGTCCCTCTGATAGTTCAGAGCCAACACTCCCGCAAAAGCTGTACATGTCATGATCAGGACCTGCAAACAAACACACACCATTTATTTATTATAGAATAATCAACCTTCTTGCATTAATAAATTAGGTTAATAAATTATAATGCAAAACTCTCTGGTTATATTCAGGTCAGTTTCAATATGAGGTTGTTTACCTTGCCAAGGAAAAGCACAAAGTCTCCTATGGTGTTGATGGCTGCAACCCTCAGAGCGTTTTCCACCAGGATCACAAATGCATCACGTGCCGACGTACAGAAACTGGTGCCGTTGATGGCCGTCGCTGCGTACGCATTCTGAACACAAGTTGGACAGAGAGAGCACGAAAAAACTAGCCTTAAACTCAAAACAAGACAATCATCCAGAATCTTCAGCATTACATTTATAGCATTTGGCAGACTTCCTTATCCTGTACAGCTTACATTTATCTCATTTATGCAACTGGGCAGAGGAGGGTAACGGCCTGGCTCAAGGGCAGCAGCAGATCTGAACTCATAACCTTTTGCTCAATAGTACAACATCCTTACCACTGAGCTACTTCCAGAATGCGGCTGCTCATTTTATTGAAAACAACTAATAGGCATTAATATTTTAAGATCAACAAAAACAGTTACATAAAGCAATTCAATCAATTTTGGTTTTTTTTAGTTTAGTAACTGGTATGGAAGAATGTGTAGAACATGTGGTTCTGCACTGATATTGACATAACTGGTCTGAATTAAAATAAATAAAAATAAATTAATTAATTAATTAAATTAAAAAAAAATCAAAAACATGGCATAAAAGTACACTTGTCAAAGAACGTTGCACAAATTTGTGCATTTGAGTGCCATAAGAGATGGTTCAAGATGTGGGATGAACTTGTGAACTTGATTTTGGAACATTAGGTGAAGGACTAAATTCAGTTCAATTTTATTTGTAAGTGCTTTTAACAATGGACAGTGTCACAAAGCAGATGTACAGAAACATAAATTTAGGATAGCTCAATTTTAAACATATCCCTCATGGACAATTCAGAGGTCATGGTGGTGAGGAAAGAGTCCCTGAGATGATGGAAGAAATCTTGCAAGGAACCAGACTAAAAAAATAGACCCACCCTCATCTGAGTGACACCAGAGAATGGAATTATAAATTCTGTGTGTACTATATGGTCAAAAAGTGAACGTGTGTACTATATGGTCAAGAATTCTAGTTTTTAACACGAAGTCTGTTTTCTTGAGGTTATCAGCTGTTCACTGATGGAGTCCTGAGGGCAAAATTGTTCGCATCCATTATCATCAAGTCTAAACCCATCTCCACGGTGTCTAAGACAAAATTATTCCTCCACAATCTCAAACCTGTCAAGGTCTATTGTTTATATGAATAATAATAAAAAATAATGATAAAAGACTTATAATGTTATTTTTTTTAAGAATATATCTCAGCTGTCCATCCAAGCCTAAGAGTGTAAGAGTAATTCGTCCAAAACACACATTCCTTACTGAACAAACACTACCCATGATGTGACAGGTAAATAATACATCACAGTACCTGATTTAGATAATTGAGGCACTTCTCCAGACACCACAGGCAACAAATACACGCTTTCAGCATACAGCGTGCACATGCATTCTCCTGGAGAGGAAAAACACAATGAGTACAAATCAAAGCATTCAGCTCACATTTCCTTTCTCTAAATGCTAAATATTCACTTATGTCGGCATATGTTGCTCTATATCATTCCGTATATCTGGGGCATATTCTGAGTTCAGTTACAGATGCATAGTGAGGATTTATAAAATTGTACTTATAAATCAACAGTAACCACAGATTTAAGCATTATTTAGACTATTGCACACACACTAGGTAAAGTATGAGTCAAAAAGATGTTCCTGACTCTAACCTTAAACTTTTTAAATTTATTTTTTAGCTTGAGTGTGGAGCAGAATTATGTCCAACACCACTGTCTGACATGTTGATGCAACCACAATATGTTGTGCTGAAATATTTTGTTTTGGGCTGGAAACACACTCTTAACATATGGAATACCTTTCAAGGACATTGTTAAAAAAAATGTATTAAATACATTCATAATTACAATTACAACACTTAAAAATACTAATAAATTATAAGTATAAAGTTGTAATTAATGATTACAATATTATGAATTAATAACAATTCACTATTAGTTTTAAGAAGTTGAATTGTTAAATAAAAGTATTGTCCTTTTAAAGTTTACTGAAAGGATTTTTGTCACACTGAAGCTCAAACCTTTTGCAGATAAATCTGGAAATTAAAGTGAGCTGTAAGCACAGCAGATGAGAGCTCGTAGAGCATATAATAAGAACAAAAATATTGCCATTAATTTATTATTCGGACAACTAAAACAGTGTAATGAAATAGATTACGTCTTATGCACACGTTACCATTTCATCACCTTGATTCAGTGTCTCATAGCTTCATTCCATGGGTGCACAATTATAAGCCATAATAAATGTGATCACAGGTAACAGATTCATGGTAACTAGCGCTATTCACGCAGCAATATACTGACAATACACTAGGCTACTATTAGATCTTCTCATTCTAATATCATTACATTATTTTTCATTTTCATATTTTTAAAGATAGACAATATTAAAAAAAAAAAAACATCCCGGATGCTTCTACTAAAGAAAATTCTGGCAACCTCAGAAGAGTGAACTGCTCGGAGGTCATTTTAATAAACTGAATGGGCAGCTCTGTAGCACCACATTGAATACAAAAGACATTGCCTGCTAAAACACTGACTATTTTTAGCTTGATGTCTCTAAATGTGGCCCCATAAATAAACAAGATTTAAAAAACTGCCTTATTTTACAAGTTAATGAGAAAAGCATTTGGATGTAAAAGGCATGTTGCACAATCCACAAAAAAAAACACTTCAACTGTACATTCTACAAGATCCACAGAGTCTAGCTGTATAATTTGGTATTATTAGAGAATATACTGTGAGTGCAGGCTGCTGTGGACTGACCTTTCCTTTGAGCTGATTACGGATGTAGATGAGGATGAGGCGCGGGATCTTGACCAGGGTGATAATGAAAGAGCCCTTGGCCACAGTGCCCAGGTGGTAACGGATCAAACGAAACACAGATGACAGGATGGGCGTCAAAGGGAGCTTGTTCTTGTCCCTACAAAGAGTTAGTGAATTGCAGATTAATTTATTCAGGTTACTAAATCCATGCATCTATTGTCTTCTTCTCTCACTGCAGAAGGTAGTTTGATTTTATACTGAACCATGAAACAAGTGTTTGGAATCTAAGAGGAGCAAAACAAAAGCAAAGAAACTGAACATAATCCATCAAGCTTCAGCTGCCTGCAAAAGCTGGTTTGAATCTTAAGATTTTACAAAGAAGCTACAAAACAAAATGGCATATTTTTAACCAGAATTTACAATAAAACTCTAATTCTGAGTCAATATTTTTAACTCTTCTCACTGTGTGATTTATTAGCACCTGAATAGTTTGCTCTTATTTGTTAATGATAAATAATTCAATTGTGTTTATTTAAAAAACTGGCTTAAGTAGCGTCTTTGCATGTGCTGATATTATGAGTGTAGGGCTTTAGAACCAGGTTATAAGAAATAGAACAGGATATTTAAAGCTTTGCTTGAAGTGAGGATAAAACCAATATGCAAAGCAGGTTAGAAAATACCACTGTGCAGGAAAGTTTCAAATGTCATATCCCCAGAAGTGCCGCTGTGCCCACGGCAGTGCAGGCATGTAAATGACCAAGAAAATATCAACTAGGCAAGAGCAAGGGAAAAAAATGTCTCATGCGCAATCAAAATGAACAGCAAAGTTGTGCTGCAGCTGTAGACCTTCTAACCCCATCGAAAAGTAATGCATAGTTCTGTGAAAGGAAGCGGAGGTAAAAACACAGCAAACAGTAAAACACATTTTTGCATTTTCGATATAGTCCTTTTACAAACTTAATAAGCATAATTTATATACAAGACTGCAGCAAATTATACAATTTGAAGCAGTTTAACAGAGTTTTACATTACGTCTTATACATTTACCTACACTCAGTTGCAGAAGTATGATTTAAAAACATTGCTTATTTTGTGTGATAAAATTCTAGCTCCTATGTAAAATGCGTGATGTTTGACAGGTCTGTGCAGATACAGAGCTCTAAATGATACCAACAGACCTGGTAAAGTAGTATGTGACCACAGCTCCAGCCACGGTCATCTGCTGACAGGCCAGGATGAACTCACTTATCCAGATGAGACCCACAGCATGGTACCAGGTGAGGTACTGCAGCGGGCCGCTCAGTCGAAACTCAGCCAGACCTGTCTGCTCGTTCTTCTGTGGGTTTCCTGTGATTGGGCAGAGATATGTGAAAATATGAACAACAGAAATCTTGTAAATCCTGCTAGAGGGTTAAGCTTCTCAGTCCCTCCAGGATTTAGCAATTTTGTGATCGCACAATTGACTGAGAAAAACTCTGAGACATTCAGGTTGCATTTTTCAAAATGATTAAATTTTCCGCAGATTTGAGTCAAGTCACGTCATCATAACACGCATTCAACTAAAGCCCTCTTGGATTCATATGCATCAAACATGAGTACAGCTATCATGGAAATGAATTAGATATGTGTGTATTCACTGAAAGGAGTTTGAAAGAAAAATCCTGTGCTTAAATTTCACTAATCCAAGTAGCTAAAAAGCCCAACAAAAAAAGCATTTTTGGCTACAGCTTCACTTGTCAAACAACACATCTGCATTCCCGAAAATAATGTTGTACTGCAGTTAGAACTTGTAATAAGGGAGAGCTGTGATCATTTCCAACAATTCTGTGACCCAAATTCAGAATCAAATGCCCTGTGGAAATATCAAAACTTTAAATGTCAAATAAGCGCTTTAGTTATCCACAAAAAGACTGCAATCATCAGGATTTATAAAGGTTAACAAATGTTGTCTCCGCCTCGGGCGAGTTTGGGCTAGTGTGTGTGCTGCGTAATTAAATTTCTTTGGCAGTCAAAATAACCTAGAATATAGAATGACATCTTCTATGGTCTAACAGCAGCTGGTGATGAAGTCAAGCTCAGCAGCCTGTCTGCCACTGTAATGACATTTCAGCTGATGTGTAATTGTCATACAAATGACTGCAATGGTTTAATCGGTTTTCTATTGATTTTATGCCACTCTTTAATAGCTGTGTAATAATCCACAGCAAATCGGTTTGCTGAGATATAGATACACACACACACACACACAAACACATATGATCTGAGCTCAGATATCAGCCAGGATCTCAGGTCTATCAGGTAATCCTGAGGATATTTAATCCTGAGGATATTTAGTGTTGGCAGGATTATTCACCAGTGGTTCCGAGGAAGAGGAGTACTAGGATCCAGTAGACCCAGAAGAGGAAGAGGGCGAGAAAGGTGCAGAAAGGCTGCAGCACCAGCAGCGGCAGGTGAATAAACACCTTCCCGGCCACGTGGAACAGAGCGATGGTCAGAGCCACTCGCTTCCTCATGAACAGCATCAGCAACAGCAAGATCACCTAAAAAAAAAAGCAATGCTGTGAGCAGAGGGATGCGGAGAGGGCATTAATGGCTAAATATTAAAGTCAGGAAAAGATTTGCCACTAAGATTTTTAAACTGCTTTGCTGTTTGATGCCTGCACAGATTGTTTCAGGAGCACAGCTCTGTTTCTTTTTCTCTTTGTCTTTCTCCCTTTCGCTCCATCTGTCAGTCTCACTCACTCACTCTTTTCCTGCCTCTCCCTGTCTCTCTGTCTCTGCTTGTCTGTCTCTCTTTCTCGCTCTATTTCCTTCTCTTGTGCACTCTCTAAATTTCTCTCTCTTTCACTTTCTATATCTGTTTCTCCCACTTTCTGTATGCCTCTCACTTACTGTCTCAGTTTTTTTTGTCTTTTTCTCTTACTCTGCCTGTCTCTCATCACTCTCTGTATCTCCCTCTCTTTCTCACTTTCTTCCTGTTTCTCTCTTTCTTTCTTCCTACTTCTCACTCTGCTGTCTCTCCCTGTCTCTATTTCCCTCTCTCATGTCCATTTGTCTTTCTCTCCCTGTATGCTTCTTACTCTCTCCCAACTTCTCTCTCTCTCTGTCTCACTCTCTCTCTCTCTCTCTCTTTCTCTCTCTCTCTGACTTACCGTGAACACAGTTGCTGAGGTGGCATAGACCAGCAGTCCTTGCACGTGGTCTTTGGAAGCCACAGTCTCTTCGTTTGTTTCTTTTACTTCCTTTAAATCTGTAGTCACAGTCTCGTTCATCGTCAGCCTGTGGTCTATATATAACCACCACAGAAAGCTGGTGCCTCCTACAAACACACAGCCCACCTTCATATTTTCACACATAAGCTCCCGAAATATCAGACCAGGTCTACAAGACCTCCCACAGATATTAAGAAATACCCATAGCTGATTTCAACAGACTAGAATTTGACAAGAAAACAAGCAATGCTACAAGAGTACATGTTCCCAAACATATACCTTCCAGCTGGGAAGAGTTCCAATCGGAAAATATAGGGTAAATAGAAAAAAATGCAAACTTGCCTAGTGAGCCCAGCACCACAAGAACAGTGAGAATCCACACCAGGACTGCAGAGATGTAGCGAATAATCACCATCAGGATCATGGAGAGCACTGGAAGCAGGCACATCCCACACACATGCATGTTAGAGTGAGAGAGAGAAAGAGAGATATTCATAGAAACACCACAAATCAAGCTTACACTACACCTTAGCTGGAGACAAATAATCACATCCCTCATTTAAACATCAAAAACTGAACTGTTGGTTCATTACTTCCGAAATATGTCATTATTATACATAAACATAGAAGATATGCCAAATCCATTAGCATATCAAAGTGTGACATGTGGCAGCCTGGGAAATTTTCTTTCTTTTATAATTAATCCTAAACACTATAGGCTTTCCTGAACTGACTCTCTGCATGTATCTGAACAGCAAGTAAAGGTAGCGTTAAAGGTGACAAAGGAGAAAACCAAAGATTTAAGGTTGCATTCCTATTGTGGTACAGGAGACATTTTTACAGCCAGGTTCCGATTACAAACTGAACTGATTAGGCTTAAAATTAGGCATATACCCATTTCACTAAGGCAGCTAACTATCCAAAAATGCTCAAGGCTTTACATTTATTTACTCTGTGAGAGCAAGTATCCTTAGCAAGCAAGCTTTTAGACATCTTTAATCAGACACACTGTATTTTTACATACTGTGTGTTAAACTGACTCCTTACTCAGTGTAACCTTTACAGAAAGATGGCCAAGAAAACATTTCCACATCACTTTATATATCACGAATATATTTGTTTTCTTAACCCTACACTGGTGTTCTGTTCTGCCAGTGGGAATGAAATCAACTTATTAGACATTATAAACAAATGAATTATTTTATCGCTGGAAATCTGGTATACAATTAGTCGTTGGCTTTCAGTGTGAGATGTCTACCTCATTTGGGATAACCTTACACAGAATTTTAAAGGTTGAAGATAACAACTTTAGATTTTACATTGGGGTGTCTCAGAGAGCAGAAATGGGGAGAGAGCAGCACTGGTCTGCTTTTTAGAGGCGGGAGAGTACAGGAGAACCCATTGCAAGCCCACAAGCAGAACACAAGAGATTGTAACCATAGCTCACAACCAAACCATGAACCCTGGAGCTATGAGGTGTTAAAAGTAAGTAGGGTTTCTTGAGATTTCCCATGGGCTTCCCCTGTATCCTCCCACCTTCTAAAAACATGCTGATAGACCTTTTTTTTTCTTTAACATTTTTTTTATTTTTTGTTATAGTAATTTCTTTTCAGTTCACTGACCTATTTGTGCTTCCATATGCAGAGTTTAGTTCATTTGAATCTAACTCTGCTGTGTTTACCCCCTTGGTGCAGTTCTTTTGGGCAGGTGCAAACACAGCAATCACACGCAGGTGTGGACCAAAACAATTACTCTAAGAACACTTGCCTTTTCAGTTGTTTCTGTAGCTACAGTTTCATCTTGTGGTCTATATATAACTACCACGGTGCTTCCTACAAACACACAGCACACCACTTCCAAGCCGATTCTAGCTCTGCATGATTGTACCGAGAAAGAGATTTGACCCTGAATCAACTCAACTGCAGGCAACATTTTTTTTAGACACGAGCTGCTACACTAACCGACAACGGACAACCTGTGCCAAAAAAAAACTGAGCCGAAGTGCTGCAAATGCAGTAAATGATATCTGTTAGAAAAAAGAAAATAAATGCTGGATATAGTATATTAAGTTCTTTATATTATTATCATTGTTGTTGTTATTGTTATTATGCACCAATAGCATGTGCTCTGTTCACAAATAATTTCAGTCAGTTCTACTTTTACTCCTACTGTTTACCTTTTTCCTGTCACTAAATGTCCAATCAGTAAATGAAAATGTAATTACTTGTGTTATTATTGCATTTTTAAGGTTATTATTTGTGTCAAATACAATTGATTCATCCCGTCATTTGCAATTGAAAAGCAAAAGTAACTGTAATTTACTTGTGTGTTCAGTGTTGATAAATCAGTGTGGACACTTAAAAAATAGCTTCACCAGGATTTCTCTGGATAGTTAAAGGTATAAAGATTTTACTAGCTAAAGAGATTTTATTAGGAATCCTTAATGAGGGAAAGGTTTCTACACAGAAGTGTTCAAGAAGCCTTAAAGGTGCTAGAGTGTGTTATTACCCTACTGTCATGTTTATATATTTTAAAAAGTCACAGAAAAGACAAATATATGACATATATGATTAATTGTGACAGATGTTCATTACTGTGACTTGCGTGATTATTTTACAAACATATCACATAGACTTTTCCCTTTCTGCTGCATTACAATTTAACCTTCATGTTATAAGTAAGTTTGTAACATGCTGTATGATGTTGTTAGGCTGTGTTGCTTAGTCTTGATCCTGTGTATCCCATTCACTGTTTCTGTTTAACTCAGATAGTCAAAGAATGCAGTTACCCAGCGCTAGCAAGCAAAGCCCCGCAATGATCTCTTTACTAGCCACCACCCCAGCGATCAGCCTGTGGAGTATGGTGTTATCACTGACGAACGTCACCACTGCCTCTGCAAACTTAGAATAGCAGGAAATGTCCACGGGCGTGCAGCGGTTAAACACCGGCAGAGCTTTACTGCAGAGAGGGAGAGCGAGAGAGAGAGAGAGAGATAGAGAGAGAGACAGAGAGAGAGAGAGAGAGAGAGGGGAAAGCAAAACGCAGTGTAAGCAAGGGAGAAATCTGTGTGCTGTTAGACTACGAGCTTGAGAGGGCTTACCTCTGTGGAACTGGAAGTTTAGGACATTTTTCAAAGCGCTCCGGAAGGCTTGGGTACCTATGGGCAGCCATATCATAGATGCAGAGCTCTGAGCCTGAAAACAGAAAAGGAAAGCTCTTAAGGAAGGTTATAAAGTCTGTGAAATCAAGTGCAGAAGGAACCTAACATCAATTAGGATTGAAACAGAATTGAATTGAAAGTTAGTTTCTGGGAGAGATGATAAATCAGGCACCAGGATGCCAGGATCCGTTACGAGGGATCATTTAAGATGTAACTAGATGACTATAGTGGCTGTGAGCAACCGTTCAAGGACATGAGTGATTGTATGACGCTCTACACTATAATGACCTTGGAAGTCTCATCCAGCAAACAGTCCTCAAACTCATTTCTGTGATTTAGAGAAAGTTACAGCTCTGCTAGAGTCATTAAGCAGCGTGATCTGGGCTTGTGCAGCAAATGGCCTTGTAGAAACAGAAACAATATTTAAAAGTGTGCTTGAGGTAATAAGGGTTTTTCTGTCCATTAGAATGTTTTATTTCTCAGTAATCTTATTGCTGGCTTTTAGCTGAACGTCATAACAGCAGCTATGGTGAGATTTTCATTTAAAATAAATAAATAAATAAATAATTGTGACACTGCCAGAACTGTGTTTTACTCTGTATACATGAAAAAAATTTTTTTGCCATACATAAATCCCATCGGTGTATTCTTACATTCACACATACAGCGACTCAGCAACAAAGTTTATTTATTTTCAATAAGAGCTGGCGATTTCTGGTGACATGACTGACAGCGACTGCTGGTGACTAAATGTGGGCGTGTCCAGTGATGCAAGAAAGTTGAGAAAAGTTTAACTTGGAGCAACTACCAGCGCGAGAAGACAGTAGAGCGCACGTGATCTGTGACAAAGAGCGCACACTGCTTCTCTTTCATCTTATATATGAATATGATGCATATACTGTATACACTGCTGAATTTTATACCCAAAGCCAAATCTCCCCCCAGAATACTTCATTTCAACGTCAAGAAAACTGATTTGGAGTGCTAGTTGTGCCACCCACTGATAACGCTGTTACTATGGAAACCAGTAGTAGGAACACCTACTGGCGACTTGCAGTGATGAACTCGCTGTATGTGTGAATGTAGCATAATGCCTGCTTTACAGGACTTTAGCAGGTCTCTACACTCCTCCCTCTCATAACTACAGTCTTTTCCTAATGGTTTTCATTGCAGTTGCTGAAAGGATTCAACAAGGTCGCTAAATAATATCCTGAAAAACGATAACAGAATGATCTGGCACTGGAAAGAGTTAAAAGGCAAAATAAAATGCTGATTTTATGCGGATTTGATTACTGATGCAGATGAGCAGAATGACATGCACACAGAAACAAACATATTCATTATATCTCTCTTGGTGCCAGTAGGCATGTGTCAGACAGTAGAGTGGACACAACACCAAAGCACTGGACTGTAAACAACAGACTCCCTGCAGGACAGAGAGACAATAGAGTCTTTGTCTTCAGCAACACACTTCTGTGTGAGTGTGTGTGTGGTGCGCATGTGTGTATGCACAAGCTTTAGGTCCAGGGTTTGCATGTGTGTGTGTTAAAGAGCTTGTGAATGGAGATACAGTGTGAAGAAAGACAGCATGTTTGGGTCACCAGTACGCTCATGAGACAAGCCTTTGTCTGAACAGGGAATGAATTGATGCTCGACGACTTCATTGCCATGACATCATGGTGGCATCTGTGATGACAAACTGCTTTACTGTCCTTGTCCAGTAACTAGATGTAAACTGTTCTCCAGAAAACAACCTATTTATTGTCCTTAACTGAACATGTTCTTCTTAAGTGTTCATCTTTTAGCGTATCGACATCTGCAGTCATGAAAAGCTGATCAACAATATATGAAATTCAAAAGTACATTTTTATTATTATTATTATTATTATTATTATTATTATTATTATTTATTATTTAGTTACTGAAAATAAAACATAAAGCCAACCTTCATTTCATTCATCGTTAAAAAATAGTAGATGATAAATAGTGTTAAAAATATTATAATGTTTTTTTAAGGGCAAATCTTTCTTTGTACATCAGATCTATCTCTCTATTAGCATATGCGCTGTAAAAAAAATCAAGTTTCCATAATGTTGGAAAAAGATTTATCAGATTTTTTTCAAATAAAAGTGTCAGGGTTATGCTGAATCTGCGCTTGACCACATTTCCTATCAGCTCCTGTATATCACATGACCTGGTCACTTGTCTCACTAGCACCTTCAGCTGTTCAGTGTTTCCCCTAATCAGCACCCCTACTTAAGCTCAAGTTCCTGTACGCCTCATTGTCATGCTATTGTTTTTGACTTGCTCATTGTTTGTATGCTTTGCTGTTTGTTTTCACCATTTTGCTGTTCTTTTTACACCTTCCACAATAAAAGTCTGCACCTGCATCCATCACCACTATAAATACCTGGCAGATCTGTTGCAGGTCTTCAGAGCAGGTGCTACAGACAGAAATGTGTATTCAGATAGAGTTTAAAATGATCCGTATCAATCACTATCATTAACAGAATCACGGTTTTTGACCAATATTTTTGCGATTCTTCTGTTACCTGGTCAACAAATACAGTAACACTGTTTTTTCTGGTTGGAAAAAAGTCAGAAAAAAGTTTTTTTTTTCTGCAAAACAAACCACTCCAACGCTACATGAACACTACTTCAACAAAAATCAATAGTGGAATTTATTTTTGTATAAATAAATTTATCACATTTTGTGTTGTTTGACAGTCTCCCACACCTACCCCCACATGCTATGTGCAAGCAAAATCTGTGTTCTTGTTTTTTTCACTGGCAAAGACCAGCAGTAAGTCGCGCCAATCAGGATATAACTGGCATATTATACATTCATTTATTTATTAAAATCTCATTTCACCTTGTGAACACTGCCATTCTTCATTCTTGCAACAACATAACTTACTTTCCTCCACGGTAGTTACTGAACTATAATTAATGAATGAGTAATATCTGAGCTGGGATTTTTAAGGACTAACATTGGTTCAAGTGCTCCTGCTATGAAAAGTGCTGTACCTGAAGGCCATATTTCTCAATTACTACACTGATCAGATATTTTATACATTGTTGATTTTCTACATTGAGTCAAATAGTACAGTATTTGTATTATTATTAGCAGTGGAAGTAATAGTGGTAGTAGAGGTAGAAGAAATACTTATAGCCTGATATTTATGGGATATTTTTAGAATGTTTACTCTGTAAATTCTTTAAGGTTACTGAGATTACAGAGACTTTCACATTTCGAATATACTTGACTTGGTGTATGACCTCAACATGCGTCGAACATTTCCCCACCAGACACCAGTCTGGACTCCATAGCAGCTTTTATTGACAAATGACCACCCAAGAGGGCATCTGATTGACATGTAAAGCAGCCAATCCCAGTGGATGTCCCTACAAAAACAGACTAGTGTGCAGCCATAGACTGGTCATTTAAATAAGTTGTGCAAATTATTGAGTCTTTACTGTGAACTTCACATCATTTGAAAAATCCAGCATTTAGTTGATCCAGATAAGTGCTTCTCATTTTCACTGTTGTAAACACAATGACTTCCTTCTTCCATGAGGGAAGTAGAGTGTCACAATGGCTTTTTTCCAGGTTGAGGAAATCCTGTAGATTCCAACCAATCAGATGACAAACTCCTGAAGTGTTTCCTTATTTTTGTGCCATATTCATCAGACGTTCAGCTAACGGATCCTTCATAAGCAAGACTACCAGTGGTTTATCAGTTCATTAGTGTCACATTGTGTGTGTGTGTTCTCCTGCCACTGCCTCGTTCTAGTGTTTGTATCTTTTCAGCCATGTCTATTCCTAGAGTTTTTGTTTTGTTGTCCTAGTACTGTCATGTGTTGCGGTTCATTTTGATCATTTTTGTACATTATAATAAATATATTTTGCACTTGATACCACTTCGCCTCATTGCTCCTGATAGAGCTGGTCTGGAGGGGAAATGTCCGATGTAGTTGTGACAACACGTGGTGTGCAGTGGCTGATGGGTTCTGTAGTCCTGCACTATGCTATTTACTTACTACTAAGTAACCAGCATCATGAGGTTATACAGAAAGCAGCACACCTCTCCATCTAATTTCTTTGCATTTTTCTACAGGCCATGTAAAATCTGCTTTTATTCAAAGAAATAATAAGAAAGACAAAAAAAACATGAAAATTATTGTAGTCAAGGTTTCTGGGATTTTTCATTACATACTTTATTCCAGAAAGTCTGTAGGTACAACATGTTCCTTTAAATGTCTTTTTATGTTTGTTCCTTGCTTTGATTCTTTTAGGTTCCTCCCTCTGAGGGACAAGGAACGAATGAAACGATGGAACGCAAGGACACAGGAATTGAGGCCAAACATATTTGCTGAATAAGATGCCCTTGATCATTAAACCTTCATTTTCGCTCATTGCACAGCTCTATCATCTCTCACTGCATGTTTGCAACATGTGCAATTACCAGAAGAATTGAATACACATTTGCTGAATGCATTTTTGGTTGCACGATTTAATTTTTTCATTAATTTGTTCATTTGCAGTATTGACTTTATCCTGGCCAGGGCTGGGTTTGATCCAGAGCTTATTTTGGGAATGCTGATTGTAAGGCAGGAATACATCCTCTGTTGGATGCTAGTCTATCAGACTCACACACACACACAATCAACCTATTTTCAGGAAAGATGATAAATCCATGTAAATCCATTTGGATCACCTGACCTCAGGATGGACCATGTAGCTGTAAAGAGGAAACCCTACATGCTGTGCTACCTTTCTGCCATATTTTCATAATTTATCATTTTTTTGTTATATATCTAATAGTATATATCTAATCTGTCACTTTTATGTGGAGGTGAGGAAAAGATACCATAGCTGTGTGTCACATGCTGCAGTGTAAAGCTTCCACGAGGAAGCAGGTGTGTATCCTCACTCTCGAAGCATCCTATTTCCTCCTTCATCGATTCTTTCAAGCACAATGAAACACTGATAGATCCTTGATCAATTTTAGATCAAGGGCTAAGAGGATCAAGGAGTCAAGGAAGTGTCAATTAGAAAGCACCCTGAGATTCAAGGGTACCTTGTAAACACTAAAGACTAAAAAAAGATCAAGAGAAGAGAACTGGAAATGATCAATAAAACGCAGCTTTTACAGAGATTAAAAAAGAACATTGTTACCTCTGAACATTTAGGGGAATTTATAAATAGCACATTAGATAAGACCTACATACACATCCCTGTGGGATACCTTTGTTTAAAAAAAAAATTGGATGAATCATTTCTGCCCTCACACACTGAGATATTGTTCAGAAATTATTCTGCATCCATTTGAAACACGGAGGAATCAACATCAATCGCCAACAGTCTATTTAACAGCAGGGAATGATCAATGTTTTCGAGATTTCTGAATTCCAATGCTAAATGCCACCTCAGGAGTCCATGCTTTGTGTTGGCCATCCAGTGAATGACAAGAGGACCTCGAATCAGCGTGGACTTACCATTCATCATGGCAAATCTCTTTAGATCTTCGTAGGTTTTCATCTCCTCGGGAGGACACATTGACACACACACTGCCATTGATTTAATCTTCCGTTGAATTATGTCTAAGTTGCATGGGTCCAGGAAGAACACATATCTGTAAAACATCGGAGCAAATGCAAACAAATTATCACACTAAAAATACATTACATTGTAGAGTATCAGATGTTCAAGCCCAATAAAATACATCTAGCAATGAGCTATTCAAAGTGTTTATCTGATGAACAAACCAGATACCACATCAGGCCACCGAATACAGTGTACACTATTGTGCGATAGAAATCGACAGCAGGCAGCACATATTTTCATCCCAGGAGTGCTGGCTCACTCCAGGATTTTTTTTTTTTTTGGCAGTGAGGTAAAGCGATGACTTGTTTCTACCCATAGTTAGAGATCTCCATCATGATCGTGGCCTTCCCTTGGTCTTTCATAAGTGGGGGAGTGGGCACAGTGCCCACATGGAGCCATGAGGCCCATTGTCCTCCATACAGAGCAACAAAAGCAGCCTGTCAGATGCAGAAGACACACACGACAACCAAGAGGAGAAATCCTGAAAAAGACAGAAATCTTGGAGCCTAAAACAGGGCTGTAAACACTGCTGGACCCAACAGGTCTGATATCATGGTTGAGTCGTGATGTGGCACACGACCTACATTGCATCCTTGCAAAAGCATCTGAATGCCTGGTAGATATGTGCCACATTTAACGGCTAAAGGTTGCAAATGATGCAGATACTGAATGGTCATATGTTAGAAAGCCATTTATGACATGTAGAAAAAGAAGCACAAAGATGTTACTGGGGAAGGTGTAGTGGTGATACTGGCAAAATAAATTAAGTTAGAAATAAAACAGGAGTGTTGATGAAGAAACTGGAAAAAGCAAAGTCCTCAAACGTACTGACTATTGCAAAGTGCTGACACTGGAGACTCCTTCCATAAATGATTCATAAACATCTCCTCATTGAAAACTTCAACATGTCAATGACGTATATGTTTCTTTCTTATTTTCTGTTAAATATCAAAACATAAGACTTTGTTTATGAAAAGCATGTACTATAACAATCTCTGTGAATGAGCTGCTAAAACTATAAAATTCTAAAATGTTAGTGCACTGATATATATATACCGGACATTTTGCCATGTTGCTGTTGATGGAGCAACATTGATTGACTGATCAGATTCCAGAATTAATATAATGCACCCTTCTGATCAATATTCTGAATGCTCAAATCTGATTGGTCAGAATGTGTGTATTATATTATTTCATATAACAGCACAGGCCATTCTGGCTGTAACATGAATGACGTTAATATTAGCATGCTTGTTGTAAGAAGTTATCGTTTCTATAGTAACAGCTCATAAACAGGCACCACATAATCAAAGAATAATAATAAACAGATTTTTAAAAACATGTATAAAAAGTCATTAGTATAACCGTTGATGTGGTGAATTTTTTAAGGACACATTTATTTAATACCTATGTACAGAGTTGAGGTTGTAAGGACCCTCAGTCTTGCTTTCTGTTTTCTCTGTGTAAAGGAAAAAATGACAGGCTGCGTGTGTGTGTGTGTGTGAGTGTGTGTGAGTGTGTGTTTGTGAGAGAGAGAGAGAGACAGATAGAGAGAGAGAGAGAGAGTGAGAGAGAGAGAAATGCTGGTGACTGTTTATCACAGCTGTTACGTAGGTGAGAACAGGAACTGGCTTCCACAACATTAAATCAAATTATTAACTATTAAAGAGGCTTGATGTGTCATTCATAAATAAATGCAAAAGAGAATAATGCACTTCAGAGGATGGGATGGAGAGCCACTGACCTATCACAGACAAATCAGAGGGTGGGCATTAACCATGAAGCAAAAATCAACTAACCATCTTGATGTTATTTTGTAAATTATTAACTTACTACACCATAAGCAAAAAGAGAGAGCTTACTACAAACAAAAAGAGATAAGAAATGAAAATAATGACTAAGTGGAGAACTGAAATCCTGGCAGATGTTGGCTCAGTGGAATCCTATCAGGTATTTGAGTTCACATCTGCGAGCTGTCATTTACTCATCCCTCTGCTCTGCAGTGAGCCGGTGCACCCGTGGCCTTAATCTCACCTCATTATCCATGCTGTCAGGAACTGGCATTATTACTATTATTCCTGACCAAAAGACTGCAAGACTCCCACCTCTGGCTCCTTAAACAGGGCATGTAGCTCACACCTTTTTCAGGGACACCTTACACAGAGACTTTGTACACCAGATACCTTTCAACATCCTTCCAAAAATGTCTAAAATTCTTAAAGTATGTCAAACTTAAATCTTAAATACATCTTAATACCACCTCGGATGAAAGTAAACATGATTTCACAAGATGACATAGGACTAGGTAAAATAATGATATAACATCAATACTGTGATACGACATAGTGAAGGCGGAGTGTGAAGGACCTACACCTGTGCAGCATTACTCTTAAATATGTTCTGTGTTTCAGTGAGCAGCAACAAGGATAAAAGGGGGAGAGATGAGAGCTGTGGGAGACAGGGAAAGAGAGCTGAGCAGCCCAGAGCTGAGCGTGTGTGTGTGTCTGTGTGTGTGTGTGTAATCAGCTTCGTAAAATAAAATTGCTGAATAAATTGCAAAAATAAAGAACCCCTTTTGAGTTGTCCCAAGCCTGCCTCCCATCTCCTCAAATCTGGTCCAACTCATAAGAGTGTCACAGATATGATGTCGTACTCAATCACTCATTATTATATTCTCATACATATTGTGAATTGTTGAAATGCCTTCAAAAATCAGCAAAAAAAAACCAATTTGTTATATGGCCCCACCCCTAGGATGAATTGTACTGATTCATATCTGTCACATGCACCAGTAAAACACAATGCAGGATGACCCAATGGAGTCCATTCAAAGGTAGTTAGTTAATGAATTGTTCCAGTCACAGTTGTCTCCAGGTCTTCTGTGTATAAGTATGGTTTACAGACTCATTACAATTTGGGTTCTAACTCACACTGGTTTGTCTGGAGACAAAACACTGGCAATAGACTAAAATGCAGAATGCCGGCTTCAATTCAATGCCACGTGCAGGCATATTGCTGAGTGAATGATCATGATTTTTATACATATTCATCCTATTCGCTGAGACCATAATGCAACGAGGCAGGCTTCAAAGCAATAAACGTAGAATGTTCTTGCCTGGGCAAGTCTGTCTTAGTCAATTCTAATGTGTCATCATCATCGGGGAAAACTCCCAGCATCCAACGTGATAACTATGAGTCACAGATTTCAGGCAATTATTTACTGCAGTGGATTTAGAGCAAATGTAAGCGATGATCATTGAATTTCAGTGAATGCTAATTTGTTTAATGACTTAAGAGTCTATATAAATTATACACTATATAATGTGATAATATATATGTTTTGAACGATAAAGCCACAAATCAAATGAACAAATCAGGCTGCAACACAATGCACTAAATTATAGCACCAGCAAAACAATAATACTTGAAGTAAATGCAATGGCATTAATACAGAAGTGAAATAAGGCAGGTCTTAATAAGGTGCCCTGAGGGACACCACTAGGAAATAGTGAATTTCAAAGTAAATATATTATTTCTGCATTTACCCTCAGTTATTATTCACAACTGGACAAATGTCACTGTACAAGTGTTTATACGTAGTGATTTAATATACCTCCAGTGTATATACAAATATATATGTAAAATTCAGACTGAAACAATTTTTTAAATAAATTTACCTTAAAAAAAAAAAAAAAAAACAACTTCAGTCCCAATTTAAAGACTGTAAATTGATATGGAAAAAGTATTCAGACACTTTTTTTTTAAATGTCAAATAAAAATAAATCAAGTTATAGAGAACACTCAATAAAAGCTTCAGAGATAAAGCAGAGAGAAAAAAACATTCTTAAACATCCCTATCAGTGCAAATGCACATAATATGCAGTAGGAAGGTTCAGGGAATCACAGCTAATCATCCTCAGACCGGTGTGCCTCACAAGATTACACAACACGCTTTTCACACTAAGGATAAGGAAGGTAAGCAGTGATCACTTGAAGAGAGTTGCAGGAAAACCCGAAAGCAGCAGGAACATCAATGCAATCGTCTCTGGTCCTAGACTCCATACAAAACTCCTCTGCTAAAAACAAAGCACAGAGATGTGTATCTGAAACTGTTTAGATGCATCAGAACTCTTCTGCAAAAAACCCCCCATAAAACTTTGTGCTTCTCTGCAAACAGTACTGGAGTATAACTCATCATCAGAGGAAGGAACAGGGTGAGGTACATAATATGTACAGGGACATATTATAGGAGAAGTTAATCTCATCTACCAAGAAACAGAATCTGTAGAGAAGGTAAGATAACTTTTAACAAGATAATGAACCCAAGCATACCACCAAAATAACACAAGAAGGTCTTGCTGAAGGTCTAGCTCTAGACCCTCATAATATTGGTGAACTGAAGACGAACTGGCAAGAGGACTGTGCCAAAATTGAATCAGAATGCTGCAAAAACCCAAATAGTTATACTCATTTTACTTAAACCTAATTACCATAGATGTCTTTTGTAGTGTCTGAATGCCTTTCTCCTATTTTAGTGCCATATCTTTAAAACATATCTTTGTTTATGCTGATAAATACATCCAGCTTTGTTCATGTTTCTTGAGAAGTACAATATTAAAAGACCTTATGTATGTAAATCTGAGGTGGATACATGCCCTAGAAGTATATTACATATCAAACAAAAAGGTGACTGAATACTTATTTCCCCAAAGTGTATGCATCATAAATTAAACAAGTAACATACTATACCAAATACATGGAAATATTAAGAACCTAAACAATCATGGGTAATATAAACAGCACTAAACTAGCCAGGAGCTATAATCTTGCCTTAACTCCCACAAGAAGTCCCTCATAAAATGCAAACCCACATATTGTCAAAGCTTTCACCACTGCAAAGTTATTTCCTGTTCTCTTGGTTTAAGGTGCTTTTGCAGTTCTTCTACTCAAATGCTACACACTGTGGCAGCATTTTGGAGGAAATCATAGAAATTCAATTCAAGTCAATCAGACGATCTCGAAAAGCCGACTTAGCTCAGTGAGGCATCTACCTTTTCATATGGTTTATTGGCATGATCTCCAAGAAAGCCCGTAAATATGTGTCACTTTCTGACAATTTTATCAGCTAGTTAATCCAGTCATTTCAAACACGTAGCATCTGAGACATCACCTTTCAAGTGAATTGGAAAAAAATAAAACACACAGAGCACTGCAAAATCCTTCAGCAGTGGATTGATTAAAGCAAAAATAATATGACACTCGTATACCTGAATGTCAAGGTTGATTCGGCCTTGTGTTTCACTTTGTATGATGCAGCAACGACAGCAAGCAAAGACTACTTAAGCTTAATAAATGATAAATGCATCCAACCTTTTTGATTGCATGCATCATACACTAGGCTTCCAAAACCTTAACAAAAAAGCCTTTTGTCAGGTTTGGACAAGACTCACGTAATTTAAAAGCGGAGGTGAACACGCAGATTAATATGGTAATAAAAGGCAAATAATACAAAATCTGCAGCCAATAGCAATGTGAAAAGAAACAGAGAGAAAACCATAAACAGTAAGCAAAACCCTAAAATATTAACCAGAGCATGAGATATAAAGGCTTAGAATTGTTGATAGAAAGAGAAACAAGGTTGAAATAAAGGTTTACATGAAAGTTTTAATAAAAATGTAAAGTGTAAAATTAGAATTCTGGTAAACTTGAACAGTTGTAGTTTGATATGACAGGTAAAGTGGGTGTGGCTATAAGCAGAGAATTCTGGGAGAGCATGGTTCACAAGAACAATAACTGCATGACCTTGTTTCCACCAAGCCAGATTTGTGAAGTGCTAACAAAGAGAAGAGCACACTTTATTCCAAACACAGAGAGGGCAAATTAATTTGACATGAATGCAAATGAATGAAGATTAAAAAAAATCCTTTCCTGTAGTCCATTAAGCACAGTGCAGGTTGTGGTTCAGCCCCCCTTTCGGGCCTTTCTGAATTATTAAAGCCTCTGCATGGCTTTAGCAGGCCTTGTAGTCTGAAGGTGAAGTCACAGCCGCCTGACATATGCACTGATGTGATAATCGAAGGGCACAGAATTGTTCACAGAATTTGCAAGAACGCATGAGGATGCATAAAAAGCACAGACTTACTTTCTGTCTTGTTGGTCCAAGCCGCTGAACTTGACCCCTGCTATGGCCTCATTGAGGTGGCCACAAGTGTTACCGAAGCTGTCATATCCAAACACCAGGCGTGCTGCACCACCTGTCATTATAGTATAGCCACAGATAGCGCCCTAAAAACAACCAAACAACAAATAATAAGCATTGACTGCACATTAAACAGATTGTAGGAAATAAATCTTTCTCATTCTAGCTGTTTAGACTCAAAAATACATTCACCATAATCATTACAGTCTCGTTAATCTAGCTCAAAAAAACATTTCTATCACATCATATTTTTTATGACAATTTGTATCCTTCACTTTCAGTCTGTGATATAATGCAAAAAAGTACTGGATATAGCAGTGCCACAAATCTGTTTTGGCTTTGTTTGATTTTGTTTTAGTTGTATTCAATCATGTATTTGTCTTCTGTAACCACTTTATCGTGGACAAGTTGTGGTGGACCCAGCGCCTATCCCGGGAATACTGAGAATGAGACACCAGTCCAACACTGGGGATCATAGCAGCAATTTAGCATAGCCAGTCAACCCACTGCCAGGTTTTTGAGAAGTAGGAGGAAACCAAAGTCTCCAAAGAAAACATGACATGACCCCAGAGCACACAGACATTCGAAGAATGTGTGTTAACAACCCAAACACAGGATCAAACCCGGTTGGCCAATGTTAAGTGCTGTGTCTTCATACTACAATTTTAATTTAATGCAGCACTAAAATGTGGGTTTAGTCCATTTATTTTGTAATGTTTCATCAAGTTGTCCTCCTATATTGTCAGCTGTACAGAAAAGATCTCAGAGAAAAAACGATTTGGTGCTCTAGACTGTAAAACAAGAGAGAAAACAAAGTATATAGACCTCCATCCTACAGCCGCTGAGAAGGCATCTCTCATATAAATTCTGCATTGTACATCAATTCAGAAATCTCCCCAACTTACACTATCAGGCAGTTAATGTGCTTGTGTTTTTATAGTTTGGCTCTGGAAGAGGGAACGTTAAAGGGAGGGGTTGTATTTATTAGAATTAGAAGTTTCAAAACAGCTAACTTCAGCTAATTTCCAAAAATCAATTACTTTACTCTATGTCAGGGTTTCGTCAATTATTGGGCTGCAGTCTGGAAGAAAACTTGGCAAAGTATTTCAATTGATTAAACCAAGCACCTGGGAAAATACTGCAGCAAAACCGATAATTTCGTAGAAAAATGGCTGCAGTTCAATAACTGGCTTTCTAAATAGGCTTGGCCTCTGTAACAGTTTATCCAATCTTATGCATTTATATAAATGACTAAGATGAAGGGGCTTTATCAGATCAGAAACTAGCTTATCCAGAGCAAATTCAACACATTTTATACATGTAGGCAGTTGAGGGTTAAGAGCCTTGCCTTGAACTTATAGCCTTCTCATCAGTAGCCCAAGACCTTAACCACTAAGCTACCAAATATACTCTCAGATGTGCTGAAAATGTCTTACTTACTGCCATAAACAAATTGCAAATTTTTAAACATTAAAAGGTGACTGTTGCCATTCAGTCATATGCCAGAGTACACAGAGAAAGACCTCCCTTTAAATAGCTTGCACATCCTTAAACATGCAAATTAATAGACATCCTTAAGATATATTAATGTAATAATGAAAATCCAACCTCCTAATGTATTTTTATTTGTAACTTTTAATTTCGGTTTAAGTTTAAATACAATCAATATTAAGCCCTGCATTTATGACAGATAATAATGGCCTTCCAATGAGTACATCAGCATGAGTCTTTAGGCTGTTATTATCTAAAATCCTGAATAAGTAGCTCACCATTCCCCCGCAGAAGAGCATAAATAGAAGGAACCATGGGAGATCTGTGCAGCTTCGGTCCTCCAAGGGTTTCCATTCTCTTTTCACCCTCTGAAATGCACAAATGCAATGTCATCCCAGTCAACATCACTGCATTAAAAATAACACGGTACATAAGCTCAGTAAAACAGTACTGCTTGCTTAAATGTCCTGCACAAGCCAAGAGCATGAAGGTAGTCATGCATTCATAGCATAGTCAAATGTGGCAGAGAGACTGCACTCATAAATTATTTGAAAATTGAAACGATAGCAAATCCCTGGGCTTGTGTTTGTCGTGAGGATCGTCTCAGAACAACGTTTTATCCTCTTGGGTTGTAAAAACGGATAGAAATGGCAAGTCGAGCTGCATGGATATTTCGCGCATCAGTACACTGGGGGTTGCACTCTAATACACAACACACTGAAATTCAGAAGGCAAAATGACCAACACTCAGAGAGTCAAGTGCATCATGCTTCGCTATGTGAGAGGAAGAACGGGACATCCTAATAGGATTAACCTACGCGTTTTTCAGCCTAGTGTTCAAAAACAACGAACCGTGAAGTCCGCGGCCGCAGCGATACACCACAACACAACATCACAACACAACACAACACAGCACACCAAAACACAACACAACACAGGCTACATCTCTGTCAGATTTCTGTCTCTGGCTCGACAGAGGGCCAGTGTAGGCGGAGGATGGCACGCTTTCCTTACCTCTGCGCTACCGCAGCATCCCATTGCAGGTTTGAGTCGCACAGACCTCAACGCTTCAGCGCAAGAAAACAACAATAAGCCCAACTTGCAGGGAGCCGACGAAGTGTGTTTGACCCCGCATTAACCGCGTGCCGCGCACTAACACGACGCATCCATCAGATGGGGCGCGCAAACGCGTTTCCCCGCGAACGCAGCAAACTAATATCGCCTCTTCTGCCTCCAGGTAAAGAAGGATTAATACTTCAGGATTAATAGCGCTGCACTTCCGGCTGGACTGAGCAGGTGTAGCCGGAACAGAAACGCATCGTCCACTCACGCCGCGAGCTGGCCGAAGATGCGGACGCAAGGGATGCTGGGACGCACGAGGAGACCGCCAATTTTAAAACCTCTGCGATGCGTAAGCCTGAGCCTTCCCCCCCATATTTCTTCTTCTTCTTCTTCTTCTTCTTCTTCTTCTTCTTCTTATTATTATTATTATTATTATTATTATTAATAAACCATATTTAATATTTAATATTAGGTCATTTTCTATTTCAAATTGTAGCATTCTATTTGTATACGTATAAAAAATAGACAACCATATTAATTATAACCAAAAAAAATAAATGAAAGCTTTTTAACCTGGGTTATTAAATAAATAAATAAATAAATAAATAAATAAATAAATGTTTTTCATAATAATAATAATAATAATAATAATAATCATCATCATCATCATAAAACCAACATAGATCAAATCATTTTAAAGAAACCCTCCAAAATATGTACATAGAGCTGCTACATTTAGATGCTCACAACTTATGAATTTACTTCATAATGTAAAATTCAAAATGATAAATTTAGTGTTGCTCAGCTGGACATAAAATCAAGAAAACCAAACAGCAGAAGACTAGTGTCGACCAGCGCGTGTACCACTTGACGTAACATCCATCAGCACCACGGTCAGCGGCATTAATATTCTAATTTTTATTGTAGCCACGCCCACTCCGGAAGTTTATTTTAAAAGGCAAACGACACGCACCACAATTCTGTGGCGTCGTCGAATAGAAGATGAAACGATTGGTTACGTTTAAACCCGTGAAAAAACTCAAATAAACCAAATATCGCAATTCAGCTGTCAATCTGTTGCTTTCGCTAGTTCAGTCACAGATTGTTGATGGCTAGTTTATTGTGAATAGAGCTAACAAATAGCTCACATATCCATACACTCCACACTGCACTTTGTCTTCACGCACGCGTCTGGCATCTTGTCTAAAAATGGACATGTTCATTTATCATATTCAAGCAAAACCTTGTTAAGTAACTAACATAAGTAAACTATTCAGATCTTCACTTCAGTCAACGCTATTTAAGTCCAGGCTATGTAGCGCGATACACTGTCCTGCTGTTTAATTTCAACCTCCACAAATGGTCCAAACATTATTGTGACTTATCTGTATGTTTGTCAGTCATCGAAATAGGAAATCCACCTTTCTCCAGAGGGACTTTTGCTTATAGGCGCTTGATGCTGATCGTCTCTGCTCGCTCATCTTCCCCCGTGTGAAGCAGCATTACGAGCTGACTCCGGCAATGGCACCGAGCTGCCAAGGCGCGATGGAGAAGGGAGCCATTGTTCTATTGTTCGCTGTTGTACCAGGGAGAGGGTGGGCATTAGTGTGTGTGTGTGTGTGTGTGTGTGCCAAAAGAAAGGGAGAGAGAGAAACAAGGAGGGAGGGAGATACAGGTGGATGGATCGATCCCACCCAGTTACTATACTGTAAACAGCTGTAGTAAACACGTTGGGCATCAAGGTCGCTTTTTTGTTCTCCGTCCACTAGAGGGCTGTCTGGGGTAGAAGATGAAACACTAAATCTCGGCCCTGTAAAGGTATGATTTCATCAATCTGATGTCACCGTTAAGCAACCTAACAATTATAAAATATTATAGAGGGAATATATCAAAATATCTGTTTTCTGAGTAGGTGAAAATAATTGTAAATAAAACTTGTAATAAAATGAATTGGGCTAAAAGATATGCACTGGAAGGAACTCCTTTTGTTTTCCTGTACTTAAAATATCTGTCTCGCCCTTCTAATGCCAACAGATCTGGTTATCTGAAGTCTCCACATGCTTTTGTGTAAACATGCAATTATCTTCAGCAACTGCTAGATCAAAAGGTCTAATTCTAATTCTAAGGTTTCCTTTTGTGTTGATCTGAGAACAGTATTATATGTTCTTATGTAATTTTTAAGATTTAAGCTGGAGGTGAAGAGGATGTTTCTATCCTTGCATGAACGGACACCTACAAATTTAAGAAGTAAGTTCAGATATATTAGAAATGGGTTCATGTAAGATCTAGTGTTTCTGAGACCACACAGAATAGTAGTTTAGGGACACTTGGATGGTTGACCAGCTGTTTACCTCCTTCTTTGTATTTCCTCTGTTGGATCCCATGATGTGAACTTTTACCCTCAGTCAGTTGAGTCACCAGAATCACATGATTTTTTTTCCAAAGTCAACAGTACTTTGTTTATCTGTGGCTTGTTATTACACCAACCAGGCGTAACATTATAACTACCTGCCTAATATTGCGTTGGTCCCCCTTTTGCTGCCAAAACAGCCCTGACCCATCATGCACTGTTAATTCTAAAACCATTCTATCAGACCAAGCATTAACTACTTCAGCAATTTGAGCAACAGTAGCGCATCTGTTGGATCAGAACACATGGTCCAGCCTTCACTCCCCATGTACATCAATGACCCCGTTGCCAGTTCACCACTGTTCTTCCCTTGGACCACTTTTGATAGATACTGACCACTGTAGACTGGGAACACCCCACAAGAGCTGCAGTTTTGCAGATGCTCTTTTCCTATTTTCCCTCAGAAATATATGTATGTTCTATTTGTACATCCCATTCCTATGGAGATTATTATGAAGTTGGTCTCCCTTTGCTACTATAGAAACCTCCACTCATCACGGAAAGATTTCCACTTACATTTTGAGCTTGACTTTGCTCATTTTGGTGCTTGAATTTGCTCATTCAGCCACAATTGCCTTAGTGAGTGCAGCCAATGATGTCAGGTGACATTTCTTTGTGTACAGGGGTATTATAATGCTGGAACAGTTTTGGGCCCCTTAGCTCCAGTTAATCGGAATCCTTATGCAAAAAAAGTCATTATATACAGTTGTATGCTTCCAGCTCTGTGGTAACAGTTTGGCCCAGAGCAAACAACACAACAAAAATATTGTGATTACTCGACCATCACACTCATGATGGTCAAGTAATCACATCCTTTCGACCATATAGCACAAATGTTGGACATAGGAGTATGTTTAATTGTGTGTCTCAATGTTTTTTTGTGTGGTTTGCTCTGAAAACCTGCTTCCTATACAGACAGGTTTCTCCTTTCTTCAATCTGAGCCTTTCTGTAACAGCCTGCCGGATTCTGCAGGCTCAGGACACTGTCCCACAGGACAAGCCTAGCTCAGTCAGCCATACAGAATAATGCACTCGGGAAACATGATATCACCAGTGCACTCCACACCTTTCAAAAGGCGTACACACATTACATGCCTTTATTTGAAAAGAAATACTCAGATCCATTGTTGCAAGGCATTTAGTTGGCTCTCTATTAAACATTTGTTTCATATATATATATATATATATATATATATATATATATATATATATATCTCATGTATAACAATGAAACATTGTAAAGGTTACAGTGGTGCTGATATTAGAAAGAGTATTGGTCAGCATGTGATGAAATTAGCAACAGTAGAGAAAGCAGCAGTATGTGTCTAAACAGATTTTTTTTTTTTTTTGGAGCTACATATGCACTGACAAGGCTGGTCCAGCACACAAACCAGTCAACCTTTTATCTGCCCTTACAACACAAATGAAAATGAAACTGAGTTGTAGACTGTGTCTGAAATGGTGACCTACTCCCTATTCCTTATAAAGGTATAGGTGTGGACCAGTACACTCATAAAAGAGTTAAATCTAAAATGACATGTCCCTTGTCTCTCTTTATGAAGGTGCTTTAAGATTAAAGCTCAATATTGCAGTAATTTTCAATATTTTTGCAGCAGTGACAATACCCCCACATCATTATTATTCTATTATTCACATTTACAATAATATTTTGACTATATTTAACCATAGGGTCCCCCCCCCCTAAACCTTCGAACACTTTTATTGCTGATATTTGGACTAAACTCCTTAAATTAGCCAAATTCCAGTTTTTCGATTATGGACAATGAACCTTTGTGTTCATACTGGTCTAGCTATCAGGCTCATTTTACGATTACACTTATATGCTTTTTTACTGGAAATAACAACACGGTCTTGTGCCTGTGCTTGGCAGATCTTTCGCTCCTTCCGTTATTTCCTCATTTTGTGATCTTGTCAACAGTAATGTCGGACACCGACTCATCACTTCCGCGAACAAGCTGTACTGCAGCATCTGGACCAAACACGCGGGGACGTGACGTCACATGACCTTTCCTCCAGATTGCGAGCACGTGGGGTTATCTGTGGTCAGTCTGTAAAACGGTGCTAAAAAATGCATAAAATCCCCTTACTTACTAACTGGATCTCAGTCCACCTCTGATAAATACGGACATGATGGCAGATTTCCGTAAAACTGATATAAAAAATGTCCACACACCCCTGTTAAAATTGCAGGTTTTTGTATGACCTCATTTTGACCCAAAAGAAATTAAAAGCGTTTGTGCAATGACTACACCGGCCATGGGTTTTTTTTTTATACTTTGGTCATGTTAATTGTTACTGGCGTGGTCGATTAACCAATATCGTACTCCAAATGAAAACAATGTGGCCAATATTCCCAGACAAGCATGTGAAAAATTTTAAGTGTTCGAGAGACAACATGTTCCACCATGGTTGAGTCGTTTTAGATGACCTTTGGTTGCTCTGATGCTATCAATAGCCCGTGATTAAGCTCAGTACTGTGGTTTCACAAAGGCATTTCCCATCAGCATGATGCAGTGTAAAACATGAATCAGCTATGCTGATGGTCAAATTATGAAAGTGGCTTTCCACTTTTGGTTAAATATTTTTTAAATAGATCACCGAAAATTGAGGAGCATGAAGCATAAAAGTCCCTTAAGGGTAGAAAAGCACAAAACAAAAGATAATAGAATAGGATTTTCTTTATTGTCATTGTATGAATACTGATGTTATTCATTTATTAATTTTCAGTAAGTGCTTTATCCTGGTCAGGGTGATGGAGAATCTGAGTTCTATCACATGATACTGGAACACAGCCTGGATTTGACACCAGTCCATCACATAGCTCAGGATTAAACCAGGGCCCCTGGATATGTGACGCAGCAAAATCACCTGTGCTGACAGATTTGTCTTATGCTGTTTCTATAAAACACCCCCTCAATTTGGGAGTGTCTCCTAAACCCAAAGTTCAGCTGTAACATTGACTATACAGTTCACTGTTCAAAGGTGATAAATATACATTACTCATCACAGTAAGCTGGCTGGATTGTTGCTAACATCAGACATGGAGGTGTGCAATTCTTTACGCTTTGTAGATATTATAGATATAGATATATAATATAACATACTGAGGTTAAACATATATCTCTTTAGCCAGGCATACACATAATAATGTATATCTCATAACCTTGTGCTCCAGTACATCTGATCAAATGCACATCATCATCTAGTGCTTGCTAGTATTATGAACAGCAGCTCTGCTAATTCCTCTCCACTTGCTTCTCTTTTTCAACCCATCCAAAGGTATCCAGAGATCGTGCCAGCTCCAGCTGTCTTCTGTTTCCTGAAGTTTTCGACCTTCACTGAGAAGAGGCCAATCCTACGAGGATCCTGTGTTGGATTCTGCTTCATGAAGATTGAGCAAAACAACCTCCGAGTCAATACACAAAAAAACATCCTACATATGCTGTATCTCCATCATGGAGCATTTGAAGGCTTTGGCATATAGGGGTTGGTGTTAAATCTATAATGAACTCAGATGTTGAGCTAATTAGTGAGTTGCTCAGGATCTCCTTGTTACACAACTCGAATTGACTGGATATGACTGTAGAAAGGACATTATTTATAATCACAGTGTTTGAATTACCCTTCAGTGTTTAGGGTAATTCACACTGTGTTTATAATAATTTATAATCATACTGGTGTCATCAAAATGATGATGAGTTCCTTTTTGAGTCAGGTTCCTCTCAAGGTTTCTTCCTCTTACCATCTTAGGGAGTTTTTCCTTGCCACACTCACTTCAGGCTTGTTAATTAGGAATAAATTCTAAAAATTTTGCTCTATATTTCTTATGTTCTGTTCAGCTGCTTCTTCAGACAATGGCCATTGTTAAAGCGCTATACAAATAAAATTGAATTAAATTGAAGTTTAAATGACATAATTTTGAATTTTTCCCCATTCCAAAACAAGTCAAACAGCATGAACTTCTGTAAACTGATGGATCAAGACCTCAGTTGTTTGTTTTTCTGCTTGAACATTATAGAGTTAAATGTTAAATCAACAGTAGAAATTTTATTGTGTAGAATTCAGAAGTTTCTAGTCACGTACATTTTCAACAGGATATAATAACAGTGTAGAAGGAGGCTACATTCAAAATGGCATACCATAAATCATGTCAAAATACAAATGTAAATAATTATCTTCTGGAATAACAAAATTACGAGTCGCCAGGTGTTTACTGGTAGTGTATTGGCTAATTTCGGCTTTTTTGCCGGTTGTTTGCACACTAAAGATGAACCACCCACACAACACACAAACCCCGCCCCTCCCCACCATACACACACACACACACACACACACAAACACACACACACACACAAACGTCTTTTTATCCCTGTGATGTCCGTCCATTGACCTAATTATTAATTAATGGTACATTCATATCTACACCCTAACCTTAACCTCAGTAACCAACAAGAATTATTTATTGCTTTTTTTTTTTAAATAAAACTCCAAAAAATATATTTAAAAAAAAGTAAATATATTTTTGGAGATACCCCACAGGTTAAAACTCTTCTGTCTTACACATTCGAGGACATTTGTATCCCACTACGATATAAACACATGCGCGAGCACGCGCGCGCACACGTTCCCATTCTTCTTGACCGGAGGTAACCTCTGCGCTGTGCGCCCTGTCTGCGGTATAAAGCCGCTAGTGAACGGAACAGATGCTCTTTGCCAATGTGATCCACGCACTTTAACAACACACCGAGCAGGAGTGACTGAAAAGAAAGAAGGCTTTAAACCGAGTTTACACAGAAACCCAGCGAATGCCCGAGACCAGATCATCAGGTGTGTTTGGGGCAAAAGGTAAGCGATTTTTTCCCCCTGCGACTAATACACGCGATCCTTCACACTGATAATCTATTCATCTCTTTGTTGATTAATGGCTGGATAACTTTGTTATTCAAAGGATTTTACGTGAATGTACTTACTGTGCTTCAAAACGTGAAATCGAGTCGTGGCATTGTTTGCACTGTTTTATTGTATGGAGAAAGAAAGTCTTCATACAAGCTTCTTTTCTTTTTGGAGGAATATGAATGAAACAAACATGTTTGTCGCTTAACAGACAAACAACTGTCATTCATTACAGAGTAATAGTCTGTTTTTTATTCAGAAGGGTAGAACAATACAGAAGTGCTGTTACTTAATACTCTAAGGAATCTATTGAAGCCACAAACTGGTTGAACTAAACTGTACCGGTTTAAATGAAAGTGGAATGTGTGAGAAGAAAATGGACTTATTTTAAGTTAAGTTTAACTTAACTTAAGTAACTACTACTGTCTTATCAAACAAATTTTAAGAAATGTTGTCCCAGTTTTAGGGGTATAGAGGGGTATACAGGCTAATTTCACTCACATTAGGATGACGTATTACAGAAGTGGGAAATATGGCTTGGGCATGTTCACACTAGTATGAGGAAAGTAGCATGTAAAAGTTTCCTATATCCATGTAGCTGACACTGGATCACTAGCAAGACTAAAAATGAAACTTTATGTTCTTTATGAATTCATGGTCCATTTTCTCTTTCAAACATGAAGAAGGACCTACTCTCTGGTCCAGCTGGGAAAATCCCCCAAACCCTTCATATTTATGGCACGCTTGTTACGTTCAGGTTCTAATAGTGAATTGGTGAAACAATTATTATTATTTTGTATTTTTAAAAAGTAAAGCAAACAATGACCCCACTCTATGCTACGTTAGCTGTGTCTTATTTGCACTCATACCTGAGTATACACACCTGGTGGAGGGAACATCCCCAGGTACGAGAAGTAGTTTGGTGTGTCTTTATTGTTTCCAATAAATACTGTCGCAGCTGCCCAAAGTCAATATGACCCAATAGGGACTACTAAGTAGCAGACAGACCACATGGGTTAAGTGGAGTCTACGTGCTGTATAGGTTTATTGCTGCTGTATTCTTTCTGCTCTTTATAAAGAAAGTATCAAGAGTACAGATGTATATAAATATTTTAAAGCTATGTTATGTTATAATGCTGTTGTTCTACAATATATTCAAATTCAAATTTTATTTGTCACATACGAGATCATACACAGTACGACATGTAGTGAAAAGGTCTGCTAAAGTCAACATTGAAATGGTGTTGCAAAAGAGTATAGTATGTACAGTGTGCATATGTAAGATAAATATATAAATATATTGTAGAAGTGTATATGAGGCAAAATATAATGTCCAGTTTAACAGGGAGTAAAGTGACAGTGCAGTGCACACACAAAGATGTACAGAGAAGATGTACAGTGAGTGTTATTGTGTGTACAGAGTAGTGCAATATTAGCATGTGCAACAATCAGCTGAGGTAGAATGTTATGTTATGTTGTGTGGGGGTAAGACCAGAGAGTCCAGATCCTAGGTGTACTGGTTGAGGGCCCGAATGGCCTGCGGGAAGAAGCTCCTCCTCATTCTCTCTGTGTTCGCCTTCAAGGAACGGAAACGTTTCCCTGACCTCAACAGAGAGAAGAGTCCATTGTTGGGATGGCTATTAATAGATTTTTTTATATACAACTAGGGAAAGTATTGTTGCTATGACACAAAATATACTGAATCTACATCACTGTTTTCTGGTTTTGTGTTCTGTATATGAAAAGTTGAGTAATAAATGGCTAGAATAAATAAATATGACAACATATATTTACTTAACGTGCATAAAATGTGAATATTCCAGTTATATTCACAAGATTAGGGAGTTTTTGGCTGAAAAAAGTGTGAGACCTCAGTTTGTAGAGTAGTGTGTCTCTTTAAGGCCTCTTTAAGATGTAAGAGCGTAAGTAAATGACTGTCTGTCTCTGTGTGATTATATTAGGTCTACATCTTTCAGACAGTCTAAGTCAATAATAGGAATAGTAAACTCTCGTACAATCTTATCACGGTAAACTAGTTAGAAAGGCTTTGTGTAACAGCTGAAGGTTATAAATTTGGTATGCATTGTGTGGTACAGCAATTAGCCATAGTTATGTACAGAAGGAAACCTTAATATGTTTTTTCAGTAATAAAAGATTATATTGTGTATTTGAGTCTGCTATCGCAGTTCATACATTTTTAAAACCTATCCGCTTAAGTAGATTCTATTGACTTGCCATTTATATGCATGTATATGAAGTAGGATGTAATATATTAGAATCACATACAATACATAACAATACTGGAGCACAATGCAAGATAGTTCATGTGATGAAAAAAAAAATGCAATAAATGTCATAAAATCCAACAATACATCATAATATAGTAAAAAAACAGAGCAGTGTAGGTCACTAGGCAATATATTACCTTTGCAGAACAACAGGAACATTATGGTGTGTGGTGTGATAAATATATCATCAAATTATTTAAAGACATTTTTCATGATAAAGAATATGTATAGCATTATTTTTATTTGCCAAGGTTCACATTTCCACGAATCTCATTAAAAAAAAGGTTAACATGGAGGAAGAGGAAATCAGTCAACTGGTAATGAAATAAATAATAATGTGGTTATTGATCCAGAAGTAGTACTCATGAGCTAGGTAAGGACAACCTGTTGTGGCATGTCAAAATCGTATTATACCAGCCCTAATATGTGAGAGAAGTCTACATCTACCTTTAATTTAAATGAGTGTATTTATATTTTTTCTAGGTTTTTCTATGTTAGTTTTGATACTTGTTTTATTACTGAAGTGAAATAGATGTCACAGCTTAGCCAGTACTGAGTGACTTAATTCTGATTGAATCAGTGAAGATTTCTCTGGACTTTGAACAAAGATGGCTGGAGCCAAAAATCACACATTCTTAACACATATGAATAGTTTCATTAGCATGAAACAATAGCAGCCCACTTTTCCTTGGAAGCACTTTGATCAAATGCAGCCGTTTGCCATGCAGCTACCTGCCATGCCTGGGCAGGGACATGAAGCTGTGAGAATGATTCTCCACCTACACACCTAAGCTCCTTTAGTACAGGGAGTCTGGGAATTCTGGGATGGGTGCATCTAAAACTGGGTTCTGGGCAGGATACAACAAGACAGAACCAGAGGGGAGGACATTGAAGACCTGAACAGCAGGATTTCAGATAGGCTGCTGCACTTTGTCCTGGACTTTTGAGCTGCTCTGTTGGTTGTACTTGGATGCCTCTTATTTACGCATCCTGTTATCGTCTTGTGTCATTGCAGTTGAGAGCTGCAGAGAGCAGCGTGAGAAGGACCTGAGTGAAGATGTCTGTCTCCACTCAGCTGGGCCTGCTGCTATGGAAGAACTTCACTTATAGGAGACGACAAACGGTAAGCTTGACTTGTACCTGTGTTTTTGTGAATTGTGGCATGTTGGTGCATGTAAGTAACATTTTAGAAGACTATAAAGTACTCTAACTAAGTATTGGGACAAGACTAGACTATTTACAATGTCTTGCTCATCCTATATTCAAGCATTTTGTTTTATTTATTGTAATGTAAATCTCAACACCCTTTCCTATGACAGTAGTTTTAGTAGGGTCTCAAATTGCATTGTTAACCTTTATATTAATCTAAGGTTAAGACTCTTGGCTTGAGACCTGTTATACATTTGTCATCTTTTGACATACAAAAGTGTACAAAAATCTTGCTGGCTCAAGGATTATCATGTTTTTTGTGACAGGAAATGTAGCTTTTGAGGCCCTTTAAACAGCAGGCTCCAGGCATGGCAATTTCAGATGTTCAAGATATCTCTCTGTCCTCAATTAATCTAAAGGGCCTTCATTTTCATTCCTTAAACTCCTGCCTTATTATTCATCATTCCATATTAAAACATATTCAATAAGTACTCAAAATTCTTTAGTAATTACAGTAAAATGATGCTTTTTGAACTTCTTCTTTTATCGTTTAACCATCTATGATGTTTAAGAGATTACTCATAGCCATTTCCAAGAAATATTTATTTTTGTTTATTCTTTCATGGGCTTCGAGGGTTTATGTTGTATACAGTGCTACTCAAATTGCAAACATGACAAAATACAAGATGCTTCTGCTTAAGTAAAAACATTCTACACTGCAAACGCAGTCAAATCATTACCTCACATGGTCAGTATTGACCAGTACTGAATGTGCAGCAACTTTACTGGACGACTCAGTGATCGTTCCGCATAAATGCTTTCTATATCTGGAAATGGATTATTGATGCATGACTGATGATGTTTTAATAATAAATGCTGTGAATAAAAGGCATCCAATGATAGCATTGTGGAACAGCTAGAAAGTGCTGCCTCAGGCATTTTGTCTGTGAGGTAGGTGTGCTAATCCTCTGCCTTCCTGAAAGCTCAATTAGCAAGGGACAAGAACTCATCTTTAAAAGAGGGGGGATGAGGGACAATATCCACGCTTACATGAAAATGCTGATCTCTGTATTCTCTTGATTCTCTCTCTCTCTCTCTCTCTCTCTCTCTCTCTGTCTCTCTCTCTCTCTATGTTCTTTCCACATGTTTGTATTACACAGTTCCAGCTGCTAATTGAGATTGTCTGGCCCCTCTTTATCTTCTTCATCTTGATTGTTGTGAGACTGAGCTACCCCCCATATGAACAACATGAGTGTAAGTCAAATTTATTTTCTGTGGTGAAACTGCTATGAGATTGATTGTTGCCTATAAATTAATGTTAAATTCTCCTTTATAAACACATTTTTTGCTCAATTTTTGGTATAATATTACAAATAAATTACGACCAAAAAAATCATATCTATCCTTTAATAAACCATGGATTCATCCTTTAATGGAACCATGGTTTAACAGATCCACTTCTCACTAAGGAGAAGATCCTATGAAGTTGAGAATGGAAATCCATTTGGCTGGAGTTCACTGTTATTTTTCCACTGCTGCTTTTATGATGTGCCTTCTATCAATCATTATCAGTAATACAATAGTGCATGTAGTGGCAATGCTCTCTTAATCAAAGTATAAGTTGTACCTTCTGGCCACAGAGAAATATCGCAGAAATAAAAGAGTTATTAAAAATATATTTCAGTAGCCACGTACACTCTAATGCCTTTAAGGTTTAGTCTGAACCTTCCAAGCAGTGCTCCTTATGTATTTTACAGATTTTCTACATGATTATATTGATCTAACTAAATGTATGGAGAGTGTATGCTGGACATCCTTATGTGATATCCATGTGACAAGGGTTCTTACCCTACTTTCCTGACACTTCTCAATTACTTGAAAAGAAATGAATGAATGAAAGCAAAGAAATTCCATTGGCTTTACTGATTTTAATGTGTGCCAAGAAATGGCTCCTAAGCACTTTAAAATCAGTAAGCAATACATTTATTAGGTGTTACCTGCAGTTATATCATCTGTATAACAGCACAGAATTTATTGAACCTCAGTGCCATTCTAACCTTGTCAAAGTCTGTGTAAATGATATTCCCAGGTACTCCTGGCATGTTATCAGAGGCAGTTGTATAAACAGATTTATATAAAGTTAAGACACTTAATGACCTGTAGTATAGCTGTAACACTAACAGAATGATGTTCTTTATAGAGGGCCATAAAGAACAAGTCACTTAGCGTTCATTGGGCACCCAATCATATTTTAACACAGCCTTACTACATACACCATGTACAGCATACAACTCCCAAACAACAGTCTTGTATACTAACAGATTATTACAGCTACACCTCAATTATTGGTTACCGACAAATTACACATTTCCCATCACATGGTGTGGGCTTATTATAGTTCTCCCCTTGTACTCTTCTTTAGTGTTTTGTTTTGGCTCTGTGTTCATGGTCCCATTGAAGGAGGAAGCACTTGCTGTGCTGTCTCTCAGTTCTGCATAATGTCCAGGTCTGGTTGAAGACAGTGGAATAGTTTTGCTGTGAATCACGCAGGATGTGCGTCCAGGCATGTTGCAACTATGAAAGAAACAAGGAAAGTTCCTCTTTTGGCCAGTTTTAAAGAGGTGCTCCATTTTTGAAACAGAGAAAAAAGCAGGCAAACTCAATAAAAATGTTGATTGATACATCCAACATTAGGGTTTTCAGCTTTAGAGATGCTGGTTAGTATGATGTGATCATTTTCTGGTTGAACGCATACAGTGCATTTACTTATGGTAGTTGTACACTCAGTCTTTGGATGATATCTTATCTGTGGTGTGCTTAGCAATGGGCCAGTTGGCAGTCTTAAGGTTGACTGATAGCAGACCTATTTATTTGACTTACACACAAGTAAACGTGTTATCCTTCATTAGGGGCATCAGTCTTAGACCAAAGGTCCTACATTGTGCTTAGGCAATCATTCTCCCTTGAATAAAGTCTTTCTAAGCCTGGATCCCCTCTGAAAGGAGATTCAAAGGTGCTGATGTTTGCTAGCACCTGTTCTGTGCTGCAGATAAGATGATCACAGGTTCACAGCTGCAACAGATCGTTTATAAGACTGAAATTGATGGCATCTAATCACTACTCTAGTTTGTCTAAACAATTCTTTACTATATTTGTTGAAATTTCTAAAAAAAAAAAAAAACCCTAAGAATATTCCCCAGAGGAATATATTCTATATTCCAAAACTTTTATGCCTTTTTTCAGTGGGGACTGTATTCCCCTCACATAGGCAGTTAATTATATCTTCCCTCTCTCTTTGCTGATTTCAGGTCACTTTCCAAACAAAGCCATGCCCTCAGCAGGCACTCTGCCATGGATCCAGGGCATTGTGTGTAACGCCAATAACCCATGTTTCCGTCACCCCACCCCAGGAGAATCCCCAGGAGTAGTTGGCAACTTCAACGATTCCATGTAAGTTTAAACCTGCATCACTGCACATGGCAGGAGCCCAAATGCAATACCAATAAAACTGTAAACTATGTTGTAATAAACTGCTCAATTGATTGCCTTTACAGTTTTAACCTAATGTCTTGCTTTTGCATTCTCAGAATATCACGACTTTTCTCGGATGCCAAGAAAATCCTCCTGTACAGTCAAAATGGCAAGAGTATGGATGGGTTTAAAGAGTTAATAGATGCAGTGAAACACATGCAGAACAGCACTTCAGGTGGGTGTGTTGAAAAAAAAAAAACCCTCCCAGTATTTGCTTAAAGCATAATGTAACCTTTAATTTCAGCTGCTTTGTTCAGGCAAGTATTTCGTGTGAGTATCTGATAAATGTCTAGCATCAGATACGTAAATCCATGTGTGTTCGTCGTGAGCTGTAAGAGGCCGTTTGTATAGAGGAAAATTTTCCACACAAGTAAGATGTGGGCAATTGGGAGTTCTGAGAGATGAGAACTTTTGGGCGAGCCGGGGCAAGTTAGTGACGGCTTGTGTGGGTGAGGACAGGTGAAAGATATACAGGCACACGCACACACATGCCACTTCATTCAGGCCTCACGCGACACCAGCCTTCCACTTCCTTATTGTTCTGTAGCAATGTTCACTTACTATTAAAACTTCTTCCACATGCTCAAAATTGTGTTACGCTTTACCGTTTTATTGTATGTTGAGACTACACATATATTTTATACTAGATTATAAAAGTTGATGTCCAACTTAAGACAACTGTGACTCGTTATACTTCCATGAACAAGAACAAAAACAAATCAGTCATTTATTCTTATTTACTAAAAATGCATAGAGGCCCTTGCTGATTGAGTCAACATCAGGTGTTGGATTTAGGAGCTGGATTCTGACTTACCTCAAATCTCGGGTGCCAAAAATGTGTTAACATCACTGTTTAACTGATGTATTGTACTGATGGATTATATGTCGTTTTTACCTGTTTATTAAGGGCTTACTTTGACTGCAATTTGGTGGCTAGACCTTATGTTTTCATCACATTTTGTTTGTGAGTTTTGGCATCAAAATGATCAAATTATCTTCTCATTCAGCAAGGTAGCTGGTGGAGTAGAAAAGTGATTTTAAAAACAATTATAGACTTACATTAGCCTCATTATTAACACAGTTTTGATGCTATGCTTGAGAGTTTATGTAAGCTAAGTCATCATTGGCTCTGGATGATGGGCAAGGTTTTTATGTTACAGATACTCAGCATTACTGCAACAGTGCATGGATAAAGCGCTGCTGCCTTAAAGATGCTGGCTATATGATATCATCAGCATGGTTATCTCATCCTACCTCAGCTTTATGACTTTACTTCCATCCTATCTAACAGCATGTTTACACTTGACAAATATTTGGCACTATTACAGCTGACTAATTACAAATGGTCAGCTTTGGTGCTGGGATGTGAACAAGCAAGAAATCCATCAAGTATGCTTAAAAATCTAGAAAGACTGTTTAATGTAATAACAACTTCAAAAATATACTTCTCCACTTCTATAAGACCATGGGTGCTTTGAACATGCTTTCCAGGTATTGTGGAGGTGTTCCATGTTTCCTCCTGCTGTGTTGACATTTTAATTTTGTCTATATTATTTTCTCCTTACAAACAGATAAAGGACATGAAAGCCCTGAGGGTCACTGGGTTTGTGATTATTGGCTTTAGTTGCTTAGTGAGTTCCGCTTAAACTCATTCACACCAGCTTCACAGGAGGATTGTCTTTTTTTTAGGAGTCTTTTTTTCCCCAACTCAGTGTACTATAATTTTATGATAACTTTAAATGAACAGTTGTGGATTTGATTCCTTTTCATTTAACTTCCACAGGGGAATATTTGTGAATTATATATTAGGTCCTGAGTGATATATGTAGCTGTATGTCCAGATATTGATTATGGACTATTCTTGTCTTGTGAAACTGTGAACTGGACTCTGCAATCTTGTTGGGTTGTTAGACACACAGATAATGTTTACATGTACAATAATTCAACCAATGCACGTACATGTTAAACTAATGATTTGAAATCTCGTTAAAACATGAAGTCTAGGGTTTACTTACAGGATGGCGATAGTTCCACCAATTAGGATACAATTGAGTTAGCGATGAAAATTTTTTAGGTGTCCTGTTTTGAACAGTGAAAGGCTCGGAGTTGTGTTTCTATATTATTTGAGAATTTCTTGCAATAGTTTAAGCAACATATCGCTTAAACGATAATAGCTAGAAAAATGGTTCCAACGCTAAAATGCTGCATAGGCGTGCTATTACTTTTCATGCTGATAAGTATTATAGTTTATTTTATATGGATTTTTAAATGTATTTTTCACGGACTTCAGACCGCTACTGTGTGTGTGACGTCAGCTAGAGTGAGGGAAGAGGTTTTATTTTTTAAGGACGCATCATCTTTAAACTGTTCCTACAGCATGAATTCTTACTCTACAGCCACATAAACTACATTAAACTTTTTAAACTGTGGCTTTAGCTTGTATATACTATATGACAATGTATTGCAATAGTTTAAGCAACATATTGGTTTGCTTTTCGCAATCACACGCAATTTCTTCTGGAAATGCAAAATTTCTAGTTTATGTGTAGGGTTCTCTGAAATGTGAGAATTCATCCATTTTTTTTTACATCAGACTCTGACTAATTCTGTATGTATTTCTGAGTATTAGTTTTTAGACCATGTTTGTAACTAGTGGTAGAGAAACGTCTTTTCTCATTGATAGCACAGTTACCATTTAACACCTTGCCAGGTTTACACCTTATACATTTTTGTTCTTGAGAGTGATTCCAGTCTGGAAAGGCTTTAAAAATTCAGGAATCTGTCGCCTGCTGGAGCTTTTTGTCCCCTTCATCTGAATTTAGAGTGGATACACTTCCAGCCTTTGTTCCTCTGAGGGGCCAGACAGCAGAATGGGGGCATTCAAGCCAGACAGTCAGGCTACTACTTAGAGTGGACTTTTTTAACAGGCCTTTGGAGAGAAGGTGTGAATGGCAACACTTTCTGAAGCAAGGTGTGACTCCTGAGAGTGTGACTTTAGGGGCATTTATCATTCGGCATTGTCAAAAGTAGCGATTATCCCATGGTGTGAAATAACCATGTTTTTTAAAGTAAATATATTACTGTGGCATATATTTTGCTCTGTGTGGCAATCACACAAAAACAGTTATAAACATATTTAAGCAGACTTTTTTGGAAAAAAAAATCTATCTATCTATCTATCTATCTATCTATCTATCTATCTATCTATCTATCTATCTATCTATCTATCTATCTATCTATCTATCTATGCCACACATATTGGCCAATTTATATAGGTGTACATAAATAGGGTTCTTCAGGCATTTTTACAATGTCTTGTTGCTGTTTTAGATTTTTACATTGCAGTATTTCCTAAGAGTGTGTGCTTACTATTTGAAATGAGAACAGAGGATATTTAAATGTTCCAAGGCTTACATCATAAAACTGTTGAAAAGAACACCATTTTCTTCAAATTCTTAGCCTCACCAAGGTTCATGCCAGATGCAGTGTTCCTGTGGCTTGGCCTACGTATGCTGTGAATTGCTGGGTCTTACCTGCTGGGGCATGCACTTGAACTTTTAAAGAATAAACGAAACGTTATCCAGAAACTAGGAGCAGGAAACAGGAGCACACAAAGGTTCTACACCTCACTGAGTACCTAAGCATTTAGCGTGTGTCTACATGTATAATAACAAAGGCTTAGGGCCATAGCAGGAATGTCGTTGAAAGGGGGAAATTATTGAAAAAGGGAAATGATTAATCTAAAACGATCTTCCCGAATGAACCAAAAAATGAGTACTTGGGTCACATTGATGAAAATTGATGAAATTGATGAATAAAACACTTAAAACATATTAATTCTGTTCTCAGGTTTCAAGGTTAAGGACTTCCTAAATGACAATGAGACCCTGTCTGCATTCCTCATGCAAAATGCTTCCCTCACAGAGAATGTTGTAGAGGACATCCTGATGGCAGAAGTGAACCTGGAAAAGGTGAGCAGTCAGACTAAACAGTTTTAAACATGTTGCAATTTATTAGCTCTAATAAGGGTTATAACTGGATAATTGTTCCATTAAGTGTTATAATGTGTAAGAATTTTCTTCAAGTACTTCCAGTACTATGTACTGTATCTTCCAACAGTTCAAACAGTATTTAAGACTGTTTTGTAATGGCCACTTTACTATTAAACGTGTGTATAACACCATTTCCTGCTAAAGAGGGGTGGTGAATTAAAGGAAAAATTCATAACGTGTCATCGGAAAATGTTTAATAAGCTGTTTCACAAGGCCTTCCACAAGCCGCCAGAAGAGTTTCAACATGCCTTTGTACTGGAGGGAAGAACACCATTCTACCTAATGATATTCAGTCACTTGATGTTTGCTCCAAAATCTCTCAAAAGTGTTCAAGTGGGTTGAGAGCCAATGGCTGTGAAGAACATAACACATCAGTCCATGATTCATCCCTTCAGGAGGACAAGTGGACATTAAAAAAATGTCTGCAAAATAAATGTCCCCCACAGCATAACAAAGCCAGCAGGTTTTTGCTAGAATTTGCCACCTATTTGTATATAATATATATTATATAGTATTTCTTTCACCAGCTTATTTATGGTGCATATAAGAATCTTTCATGCAGACCCACATATTCACTCTTTCATTCCCACATAGTTAGACTTCTATATTTATACCTATTATGTGTATAATAGTATATTTTCCTTATCTGGTTTCAGGTGCTAACACGAGGCTATGGGGTACATCTGAGGACCATGTGTAACACTTCCACCTTGGAGCAATTTGTAAAATTCCCAAACAGGACAGTAGCAGACCTCACCCACAACATGATCTGCAGCTCACCTCAGCATTGGCTAAACCAAGCTGAAAAACACTTCTTGGCCAACCTGGACTTCTTCAAACCTCTAAGAGTAAGACAATTGAGTTAAAAAAATATCTTGGAAAGCAACAGCTATTTCCACAAAAGTACCAAGAATTAGCCGTGGCAAATTTGTTTATTTGGAAACAGAAAAATATGATCTTTGCATAGCTACACAGAAGATTACTGTTGACTGGTAGAGTTGAATTGAATAATCTCTACCCTTTAAAGTGATTTTTTGGAAAACTGGGTCCTGATTGTGTAGTGTTATTTTAGCAAAACATTACACAGTTCTGATCAAAGGCATTATGGTCAGGTGTTGATTTAGCTCAGAGTGGGAAATGTAAAGTGCATTTACACGAAATGGTGTTACTCAAAAATCAATAAGGATATTGTATAAAATTACAGCTGTAGCAGATACATCCTGACCATCAAACGTCCTGATTTGGAAGGAGTTTCATAGCCTGTGGGCAGAATAAATTGGCCTAATTGTTTGTTCAGGATCCCTAGAATCCTGAGCAGACTTTTCCATCTATTAAAAAAGTGAACTGTTTATTTTCATTTGTTTGTCCAAGGTTAACATATCATTTCCTCTTATCATGAAACTCTAAATATTCGTCTGTTCATCACACTGACCATGGCTGTTTCTGACACCACACTGTGTGACTCAAGCATTGGTGTGCACTTTGTACATGACCAAACAAAGAGTGGGTCAAAGACAAAGAAAGAAGTACAAAGACAGAGGGTTGGAAAGGGGGCAAGGCCTTTCATAGCAGGCAGGGGACTAGACATGTTTTGGCTTGAGTTCTGTACACACCTACATTAACATGTAGCCTGGAGATGCAGTTTGGAGATTATAGCGTGCCACGGCAGCTTTAGCTTTCTTTGTCAGTTTATTATTAAGCCACACGTATTATATTCTTTCCAACAGTATGCTCATCAAATGTTGAACGTGACTCATCAGTTGGATTTTCCCACAGGAAAAGAGAAGATATGAAATAGAAGTAAATGAGTATGAATGAATAGCATCACATTTGTTATACAACATTTATGGTTTAATTTCTTGTACTGTCATTAAGATAGTAATCTAAGTTTTGATTTTATAGCCTCATCGATTAGATAGTATGCTGAACGAATAACAAACTTAAAGCAGTCAGGGTCAGACTAACATTTTAAGCAGTAGTAATACTTATAAAATTTTATTGAGCTCATAATACCTGTTAGTTCTTATGATAAATGTATAGTATCTTAATTCACACGTTTGCTCTAAGCGTGTATAAACCTTTGCATTCAACTAACTGTGTGTTTTTAGTTCTATACAAAGTATAGTGTTGATTTGGTCTGATTTGGATACCTTGTCTTACTGTATGTGCTCTTTTTTTGCAGTCAGACACAAGATCCTGGAGAAATGACACCCATTATGTCTCCAAAGCCACAGACAACCTCCTGGAAAGTCTGGGTTCTGTAGCTGTAGAGGTAATAACTCTGTTTGATTTAATGAAATCATTAAGTAAAGCATTTCAGATATTTTGATGCTGCAACAGCAGAAAGCTTGCACACACACAGTTATGCATTATAGTAATGTCAGTCAGCTTCTTCAGGTATGTTCAAAGTACTCTCCTGAGTCTAAACACATTCTCTGTTATTAGATCTACTTATTGTAAATGATCTTGTGTGTGTGTATGTTTACCTTAGCCTGAAAAAGGGCAGTTCCTGTAACCAGACCAAAAACAATAAGATGTTTTGATCTCAGACATACAGTAGCAGTGATGTATGGAATAAAAACTTCAATAGAAGCCTTTCCTGCTTTTGCTTAAGGTCCTGTTTCGACAGTGCTCTGTTTTCCTCCATGTCTACTTCCCTTTGAAGTATTAGAGTCAGCTGAAGTATTGTGGCCAGACATTATATCTGCATAGTTTATATATTCCAGTCTATTTACTGCCTTTTTATTTGTCATTGTGAGCATTGGTGGTGTGAGTCGACTGATTATAATAATCCCAGTGATGTCCGAGCCACTTGGGGCAGCAGTGAAAGTGACACATTGTGTCTGGATGTAACTCATGCTGTGTACTTCAGGGACTTTTTGTGGAATAGTGTTTTAACTCTCAGCTGGACAGATATACAACCAGGCACAGCTGAATAAGCACAGAGACAAAGAATCAGAGAAAGATAGAGTAGCTGAGGATTCCTCAGGCAAGGATGCAACTGGTTAGCATTTACAGCATGCACTTTTACTGTGGCCTTAAACAAAAGCTCCTCTGTCTTCTCTTTTATGCTGAATTTAGGACTAATGTGGCTACAGAATTTAATTTCAGCAAATACAAGTATAATCTGTCGGATGATCAAGATAAAGTGATGAAATGAGTGGAGTCAGCTGTTGGTTGAAATGACCAGGGCTTTTGCACTTTATGAATTGTTTTTTTTTCTTTTAATCTGTTTGTTCAGCATGCCTATCTTCTGGAATAACCCGACAAACATTTTCCTGTTTCCCCTCCTTCTTGCTTGCCCTCCTTTGTTGGTGCACTTTTACAAAACTACCAAATTGGAAGCATGTGACAGGCTGGCTTGCTGATGTGGCTCGCTGAGTCAAAGCTTACACTCCACGTCAAGTACATCCGCACCACACCTCTTTGCTTTGGGTTTTGAAGGGAATGACCGATAGTTACTTTTCACTCCTGTGCTGTTTTCCTCAACTCATGACACGTTTTCTCGTTGACTCAGGAGTTTCTTCCTTTCACAAGGAAAACATGGAAACAGGGACTGATAGAATATTTGTAGCTGGGTCAAAGTGGATGAGCTTTGTCTGACGTTTGTGACTTTTTCTGCAGCTGTAATTTGTTTTGTATTGAGCGTATCCTGTGAGTGTTTGCGATATCATATGTCAGAACAAGCTTTTCGAGATGGAGCATTTACTTGGCGAGTACAGTTTGACAGGCCTCAGGGGTGTCACTCCCCTTAATAAGTTATTGCATAATGTATTTCTGGCTATAGCAACAGAAGAGATAAACAGAGTCTTAACTTCTGCATAAACATGACATAAACAAAGAACATCATGAATGAATGAATTTTTTTATTTTACTCGATAAGCCTGATTTCTGAAAAGCTGTTTAAAATGAATTCTCTTGCTTGAATTTTCTTACATGCTTGCTCGATTTAATTAGCATTGGTTTAGTTTCAACCCTCTAACACCCTATAATCTTTTCTCAGTTGGCCAGCATGCGGAGCTGGAGTGACATGCGCAATGAGATCCTCTTCCTGACCCAGAATGCCACTGGTTCGCCCAGTCAAATGTACCAGGCTGTGTCAAGAATAGTGTGTGGACACCCTGAAGGCGGTGGTCTCAAAATCAAATCTCTTAACTGGTATGAGGACAGCAATTTCAAAGCAATGTTTGGCAACTACAACAGCAGTGATGAGGAGCCTATTTCAGCCTACGACAACACGACCAGTAAGCACTCTCTCCATGTAGTGTAATACATGCTGTCTGTTTCTGAAATAAATTCAATTTGGTTGCATTATTTACAAATCCTGTTATGCAGAACATGTTATTGCACTGGTTTTGCCTAAGGAAAAAACATACTGGGACTTGCAGATATTGTTGTAAATAATCACTGAAGTTACATGTTAGAGAAACAAATACAGAAACCGTCATCATATTGAACATAATTAAGTTTTGGCCAATTCAGAATTGAAAATTCAATTGAGCTGTGGTCAAATTATTATTATTATTATTATTATTATTATTATTATTATTATTATTATTATTATTATTATTATTATTATTATTATTATTATTATTATTATTATTATTATTATTATCATTTAAGCTTGTTTTGGAAATCCCTGTTCATGATTCTCTTGCAGCTCCCTACTGTAACAATCTAATAAAGAACATGGAGACTAGCCCCATCTCTCGTATGATCTGGAGAGCACTCAAGCCTCTGCTGATGGGGAAAATTCTGTATACACCTCACACCCCTGCCACACAAAAAATCATCCAAGAGGTAAACACCTTTATCATGGAATGCAGCGTAGAAAAAATAACCTACTGATTTATGGGTTATAATATATTTCCTCATCTGCAGTGGGAAGTGAAATGGATGTACAAATTTCTCTTTGCATACATTTTAGGTCAACAGGACATTTCAGGAGTTGGGAATTCTCCGAGATCTGGGTGGGATGTGGGAAGAGGCCAGGCCCAAGGTGTGGAACTTCATGGAGAACAGTGAACAGGTGGACCTAGTACGGGTATGTTGGGCCTTTTTGTCATTACTACCCTCCATGCTGCCAGCTTGTTTCTCGAGACAAATAGTAACCAGGTACAAAGTGGATGTTTGTTAAGGTGTAACCCGTGACTGTTTGCTTACTTTGTTTACAGATGTTACTACAAAACAACGTCACAGCCTATTTCTTCAGCACCCAGCTGAATGGTACTCAGTGGAGTGTCCAGGATCTTAGCAGCTTTTTGACTAAGCATTCGGAGGATACCCGTCCACCTGGGACAGCGTTTACATGGAGAAATGTTTTCAATGAGACCGATCAAGCTATTATGAGCATATCCCGCTTCATGGAGGTCAGTTTAATTACAAGGAAGTTTACACCAACCCTCCTCCTTTGGTCTTGTAGACATTTACGTGTGAATTTCACAGAAAATAAGATTCCACTTTCATAAACACATTCAGGCTTCCATGCTGTTGGCTAATGTGCAGACCACATGAACTTATGACACAGATAAAATGAAGAAATGAAAGTAGAGAGGCAAGCAGAAATCTTTAGATCAACACATTGAGATTACTCACTTTGTGACACAGATATGAAATCATACATTCATTTGCCTATCATTTATTAAAAATGACTTTAATTCATAAGCACCATTTTGATTTATAGGTCTTGATACTCGTTATTACTAAACAGAACCAGGCCATTTTACTAACTTTGCACACAACCAGCCACATATACTTGCTAGTAAAATCCCAAATGTATTCTTTACATTCAGTTTAGAGCTATATAAAAAGAATCTTTGGATGTATCTCTGAATCATTGTCTTCCTTTGCAGTGTGTGAATCTGGATAAATTAGAGGCTGTGAGCACTGAGGAGAAGTTAGTGAATGAGTCTCTTGGTCTACTGGACAACAGGAAGTTCTGGGCTGGAATTGTCTTCCCTGATATTGACCTTAACAGCTCCGAGCTTCCTCCTCATGTCAACTACAAAATTCGTATGGACATTGATAATGTCGAACGCACCAACAAGATTAAGGATGTGTATGTCAACATTTTTTGTTAAGTTCAACCATAAAATACCCACCAATTACTGGTGGTAGATAATTGGTCATATATTCTGGCAAACAATCTTTTTTTTCATTGCTTTAGGTACTGGGACCCTGGCCCCAGAGCTGACCCATTTGAGGACATGCGGTACATTTGGGGCGGTTTCTCTTACCTCCAGGATGTTATAGAGCAGAGCATCATCAGAGCAGTAACAGGAACTACAGAGAAGACTGGCGTTTACATCCAGCAGATGCCTTACCCATGCTATGTCGATGACATGTATGTTTATTTACAAATCATTGTTATTGCTATTGTCATTTTGTTGACCAATATCCTAAAGTTGTGTTTTTGTCTCTTCTAAATCTCTGTAGTTTCCTGCGTGTAATGAGTCGCTCCATGCCCCTCTTCATGACCCTAGCCTGGATGTACTCTGTGGCTATTATAATAAAGAGTGTTGTCTACGAGAAGGAGGCCCGCCTCAAGGAGACTATGAGGATTATGGGCTTGGACAATGGTATATTGTGGTTCAGCTGGTTCATTAGCAGTCTCATTCCACTTCTCATGAGTGCTGGGCTACTAGTGTTTGCGCTCAAGGTATAGCCAATATTTGAATTTTTTGTGACTAATTTAATACGATTAAATCACACAATGTCTCTATAAGACACACAAAGCACAAAATATAATTGTTGTAATAACTATTGTGTTAAAGAGATTTTACGAAATTATTAGAAATTGAAATCAAATGATAAATAATCTAATTCACTCTAAGCTTTATGATTGTGTACTGAGTGATAATGCCCTGGATTATCACCATATTTCTAATTACAATACTACTAAAACATTTATACTGCAAAACAGTTTCTTATCCCAGTATAATTAATTATATATTATTGTTATTATTATTATTATTGTTTATATGATGCACAAGATGGTTAAGATGTATCTGAAACACAATGCCTTTTTGTTTAATATGTACATGATAATCATAAATAATCCATAAACAAATGTATCATTGCTTTTTAATCTCTTTTCTGCAGATGGGGAACCTGCTTCCCCACAGTAACCCCGGTGTAGTCTTCCTCTTTTTGGGCTCGTTCGCTGTGGTCACTATCATGCAGTGTTTCCTGATCAGCACAGCGTTTGCTCGAGCAAACCTGGCTGCAGCATGTGGAGGCATCATCTACTTCACACTCTATCTGCCCTATGTGCTATGTGTGGCCTGGGAGGATTACGTGGGTCTTCCTGCTAAAGTAATTGCTGTGAGTTTACAACCACCACCACACGTTCCAGCAGTGTCCCAGTGGCAAAGTGCAGCCTGTATACACCCTGGTATCTTTTGCACGAGCAACCTTGCTGGTTTATCTTATCTTGCTCAAACCAACTGCTCCAAATTGCTTTGTTTATGTACAGATGAGGTCAAAGCTACTATGCCAGTTTTCACATGACGGAGACAGCCTGGTGTAATTCTAGATGAAAGATATTATACATGACTGTCTGACCCAAAGCATTTCCTTCGGAACATTTCCCGTATATTTATTTAGCATGGCATTTGATTGACAAAATTTGCTGGAAATTCTTTTTTTCTCACGTTTACAGAAGGGGATGTTCCTCTGGGAAAATGCAGACTTAAAATGAGGCTCTAAAATGAGTAAATGCTCCTCTAAACTGTGATACCTTGAGCTAACTCTGATTTTTTTTATCTGCAGAGTATACTCTCACCAGTGGCCTTTGGGTTTGGCTGTGAGTACTTTGCACTATTTGAAGAGCAGGGAGTGGGGATCCAGTGGAGCAACCTCATCTCTAGCCCGATGGAAGGAGATGACTACAGTCTCACTACTGCCATTATCCTGATGTACGTTGATGCCTTTCTCTACGGTGTCATGACCTGGTACATTGAGGCTGTGTTTCCTGGTCAGTATGGTATTCCCAGACCATGGTACTTCCCATTCACCAAGTCTTACTGGTTTGGAGAAGGAGAGTTAAAGCAGGCACCCACAATACAGGGAAAGAAGGCAAATGCTGGAGGTAAGAGCCTTATAAACATAAAATTCTTACCTTGAAACAAAATAGGAAAAACAAAATCTCTAAAATGTGTTTAATTTCTGTATTCTCCTGGTTTTATTTTCAAGCTGTGTGCATTGAGGAAGAACCCACTCATCTTGAATTGGGGGTGTATATTCAGAACTTGGTGAAGGTCTATCGGCATGGCAAAAAGCTTGCTGTGGACGGTCTGACACTGGGATTCTACGAGGGTCAGATTACATCCTTTCTGGGGCACAATGGAGCAGGAAAAACCACCACCATGTAATAAGCTGACACATAAATTTAAAACAACGGCAGTCTTTTGTGTTTTTAATCTAAAGTGCAGTGTGACAGACTGACAATTCATAAACAATGTGATAGATGATACTTATTAAAATTTTTCAGGTCCATCCTGACTGGTTTGTTTCCACCAACATCTGGCACAGCGTACATCATGGGCAAAGACATCCGATCTGAGCTAAGTGCTATCCGGGAGAGCCTGGGAGTTTGCCCTCAGCACAATGTTCTCTTCAGCATGTAAGGACTCTTTCTTCTTTATATAACAGACCATTTACATTTGATCATATTTGAATATATTTACTTCTGCAGTTTAAATTGTGATTGTTATTATTTTGAGTGCTTAATTATGCTTAATTATGTTATAAAATTTCCTGCTATGGAGCCACATTTTAAGTTTATATTTAGTTCACTAATATTAGATGCTTTCGATGAGAGATCATAATTGTTTATATGGTGTATTTAGGCTGACGGTGGAGGAGCACATTTGGTTTTATGCACGGCTCAAAGGCCTCTCTGAAAAGAAGGTGATGGATGAGATGGATCAGATCTTGTATGACACCGGACTGCCACATAAACGCAAATCCAAGACCAGTGAGCTCTCTGGTAGGTGGAATGATCCGTACAACTGATAAAACTCACAGACATGATTGACATTAGTAGTAATGATGTTTGCTTTCCTATAGGTGGCATGCAGAGGAAGCTTTCAGTGGCCCTTGCATTTGTTGGAGGTTCAAAGGTCGTCATTCTGGATGAGCCAACTGCTGGAGTAGACCCCTACGCTCGCAGGGGCATCTGGGACCTCCTGCTGCAATATCGTTCAGGTTTGCCTCAATCTCTAATAGTATTCCAGGAATACTCCATTTTCAGTCAAGAAATAATGAAATAATTAAGCTCAGGAATAAGAAGTCATTTGTACCATAGGACGTACCATCATCCTTTCCACTCATCACATGGACGAAGCAGACATCTTGGGTGATCGTATTGCCATTATCTCACACGGAAAGCTATGCTGTGTGGGCTCCTCTCTCTTCCTGAAAACTAATCTGGGAACTGGATACTACTTGACACTGGTTAAGAAGGATCCAGAAGCTTCTCTGAGCTCCAGCAGAAATTCCACCACCACCGAGCCTTATATCAAGAAGGTAAGAAGATTTCTTCTGTTGTTCTTCATATTTATTGGACAAACTGAGTTTTTTTCTTGCTGTATAGATTTCTCTGAATGGCTGGATTCTACTGAATGATATTTGTTAAAGAAATAACAATAGCCAGTGATTTATTTGACTAGCGCTCTAACATTTACGGCAGACTATAGTAAAAAAATTCACAGATTGTATTCAGAAGTGATTAGAGGTGACAATTATGTACTCTATCCTGTATTGCATATAGCTAGCTAGAGCTAGTGGCCTAGTTTGCATGTATCAGGCCTACAGACATGTGGACCCATCTTCGATGCAGATAAACAGGAGCCTACACAGCAATGTGGTGTGAAATTACACAAGAGAGATAATACGGTTTTGAACTTTGACTTTTGAATGTGACAATTTTATCAATGTATGCAATAAATTTTTTATTATTATTATTATTATCATCATAATGCTTCTGTGATAGCGGTTAATTATATCCTTCGCTATATCGGGCCACATCCCAAAAGCATACTACCATACTAAATATTTTCTATCTACACAACAAAAACAATCGTTCAAAATGTTTTTTTGCAAGTATATTCTAATTATATTTATAGAATTATATTATAATTCTAAGATTTTGTGAATTGCCTGTTTCAGGATGAAGAAGACTCAGAGAGCAGTTCAGATGCTGGTTTGGGCAGCGATCATGAGAGTGATGCTGCCACAGCTATTGGTGAGCTCTCAGTTCTAAAAGACATAAAACCTTAATCCTAAATTTAATCCTGGGATGAATCTTAACCACTAACCCGTTGTGTGTGATTGTGAATGTACACACAGGCACCTCGTGGACTGATTCACCTGTTGCTCCTGCAGACATCTCTCTAATCTCAGGTCTGATCCTCAAGCACGTCCCTAACTCACGCATGGTGGAGGATCTGGGACATGAGATCACCTACATCCTGCCTTATGAATCGGCTAAAGATGGTGCCTTTGTTGATCTCTTCCATGATTTGGATGACCACCTTTCTGATTTGGGCATCTCGAGTTATGGTGTTTCAGACACCACACTTGAAGAGGTATAGTATACTCTACTATATAAATATATTTAATACCAATCAGTTAAGCAGATCTTCTTCTTCTTCGTAATTAATAAATTAATTAATTAAGTTTTATTTCTTTATAGATATTCCTGAAAGTAGCAGAAGACAGTGGGGTTGATACAGATATGATGTCAGGTAAGATTTCAATTATCACTGTTAATTTAAAGCAGAGATAAATACATGAAACAACGTGAGAATAGCTTTTCTTCTGCTCCTGTTTGTGCACAGACGGCACACTCCCTGTACCCAGACGCAGGCGACATGCTTTTGGAGCTGATCACCAGAGCTGCCTTAAACCTGTGACTGAGGATGACAACTTCGACTGCAATGAATCTGAAGTTGAACCAGGTACTTTTTTATTACTCTCAGTTAAATCTGAGCAAATGTTTTTTAAGTCACTTTTACAAACAAAAAAACATTTTGTGGTTTCTTAGATTCCAAAGAGACCGATCACTTAAGTAGCACTGATGGTAAAGGTTCATACCAAGTCCAGGGCTGGAGCCTGATCAGACAGCAGTTTGTGGCCTTACTGTGGAAAAGGTTCCTGTATGCTCGTCGCTCCAGGAAAGGCTTCTTTGCCCAGGTATAAAGGCAATAGCTCTGGAATTTGTTGATGAAAACATCTATATGGCATAAAGATTTAGAGGAAGTATTACTGTGAGACTCATTTCTGTTTCTCTGATCTGTTTATGCAGATTGTTCTGCCTGCTGTGTTTGTGTGCATTGCTCTGGTCTTCAGTCTTATTGTTCCCCCCTTCGGAAAATACCCCAGTCTTGCCCTGCAGCCGTGGATGTATGAGGACCAAGTTACCTTTATCAGGTACTTAACCCTGCTATTCACCTAATCTAGCATAAAATCCTTCATTATCAGCATGACGTGTTTTCATCAGCATGTACCTTGGACTCTTTCTGCCTATACAGTACATATATAATATACAGTATATTTTATGGGCTTGTTTATATTTTCAAGTACATTGGTTGATTGAAGGTTTTGGCTGCAATACAAATTTCTCAACTGCCAAATATTTTTAGCCACCTCACTAAAGTATATAAGATCTTTCTTGCTTTGTTGATTATAAATGACAGTGTGGTGATATTAGATACTTCGAGCGATATAAGCACAACTTTCACACAATGTCTACATTTTAAAGATTACAACACCCAGGATCTTACAGTACATTTTAAGGGGGAATACTCTAATGACAAAAATGCCAAACTGTGATTACACACTTTTGCTCACTTTTTCTAACAGCAACGATGCACCTGAAGATGCCAGCACTCAAAAATTACTCTCCGCCTTATTAGAAGGCCCTGGGTTTGGAACACGCTGCATGGAAGGAGAACCGATACTGTGAGTAAATCATTATATCAAGTATTAGTCACATAATGGTACGTTTAATGAAGAATTAACTTATTAACCCTGTGCTACCATGTCTGTAGAGATGTGCCCTGTACTATGGGAGATGAGGATTGGTCCATACCAGAAGTCCCTGAAAATGTGTGGGATGTATTCAAGAACGAAAACTGGACCATGGAAAACCCATCTCCAGAGTGTGATTGCAGCTGTGGTGGCAAGAAGAAGATGCTCCCAGAATGCCCTGCTGGTGCTGGAGGACTTCCACCTCCACAGATAAAGATCAGTGAGAGGGACACACTTCAAAACCTGACTGGAAGAAACATCTCAGATTACTTGGTGAAGACATATGCGCAAATCATTGGCAAAAGGTAATATTTCACACCATTCTGACATTCTTGGGCATTCAGTCATGCCTTTTTGTGAATGCTTTCTCTGCAAAATACTAATGTTTCTGCGTTTACTTACTAATTCAAGTTTGAAGAACAAGGTGTGGGTCAATGAGTTCAGATATGGAGGTTTCTCACTGGGTGCCAGAAGCACTCAGATTCTCCCACCTGCTGAAGAGATTGATGATGCCATTTCTCGAGTAAGGGAAATATTCCAACTGCAGAAGGTAAGCTAATATGTATCCTCCAATCGAATCAGTCGTACTCAACATGTAGCTTAATAGCTAACAACTCTCCTAATAATTCTCCTGCTTATCTAGAACTCAGGGACAGCAGCTGACCGCTTTCTAAAGAGTCTGTCTGCTTTCATCAATGGCCTGGACACTAAAAATAATGTGAAGGTGGGTTTAATATTCATTTAGATGGTCTGGTTGATTTTTTATTTCTTACACCTCTAGACTAGGAACTGATTTCATGTTCTTTCTCAGATCTGGTTCAATAACAAGGGCTGGCACAGCATCGGGTCCTTCCTTAGTGTTATGAACAACGGTATTCTACGGGCTAATCTGCCTCCCGGGAAGGACCCAAGCAAATATGGCATCACAGCCTATAATCACCCTTTGAATCTTACCAAAGAGCAGATCTCCCAGGTGGCACTGTGAGTGATTCTGAACATTTTCTACTTCCTTTAATAGTTCGTATATTGTACGATAAATATCCTGATTCCTTACATATTTCAAACCTGTTTTCTTTCAGGGTGACAACTTCAGTGGATGTGCTGGTGTCTATCTGCGTTATCTTCGCAATGTCATTCGTCCCTGCCAGTTTTGTTGTTTTTCTCATCCAAGAACGTGTGAGCAAGGCCAAGCATATGCAGTTCATCAGTGGAGTACAGCCATACCTCTACTGGCTGGCTAATTTTATCTGGGATATGGTATGTTGTTTATTTCGGATTGTACTTTTCATGCTTTGAAAAATTTCCAAGTTTTATTTTTTTCTGAACACATTCTTCTGTGTTTCAGTGCAATTACATCGTCCCAGCAACCCTGGTCATAATCATCTTTGTGTGCTTCCAACAAAAAGCCTATGTGTCTTCCACCAATCTGCCAGTACTCGCCCTGTTGCTGCTTCTGTATGGGTGAGTGAGCCATTACTATGATTTTGAAGTAACTGTACAAAATCATCAGGAATGTGCTAATGATTACTGCTTTCTCCTTTTAGATGGTCTATCACACCTCTCATGTACCCGGCCTCCTTCTTGTTCAAGATCCCCAGCACTGCATACGTTGTCCTGACTAGTGTCAACATACTGATTGGGATCAACGGCAGTGTGTCTACTTTTGTTCTGGAGTTGTTCGGTGGTGATGTAAGTATTCTTTTCTTCAGATTTCAGCAACAAATCTGAAAGTAAGACTATTTCCCTCAGTTAAACTGGTGTGGAATGTAAATGTAAAGGTTTACTAACAAACTTGAACACACATTTGCAAGTTAATGCTTTGATTAAAATAGCATCGATAAAAATATACCCGCCAATTAAATCCCCATGAATGACTGACGCTCTAATCTTGTCTTGTTTCCTCTTTTAGAAAATAGGTGGCATCAATGACATACTGAAGAACGTGCTCTTGATCTTCCCTCACTTCTGTCTGGGACGAGGCCTGATTGACATGGTGAAGAATCAGGCCATGTCTGATGCTCTGGAAAGATTTGGTATGAATAGTTTTTTTATTTATTTATTTATTTATGTTTCTGATGCAGGGTTATAGTTGGCAAAAAAAGAAAAAAAATATCTCCTAAAAATATTTACATGAGCTAAAATAAAATAGCACTAATGAAGAATAAAGAATTACAGATGAATTGAAACTATGAATATTGCTATCGAAACTGAAATGTAAAAAAATGTAAAAAAAAAAAAAAAAAAATTAAAAAAATACAAAGTTAAGTCATGTTTACTTTCATATTTCATGGCCATGTGCACATGACTGAAGTTGCAACTGAGTGTGGAAGACAAAATGATAAGTGACAGTGAGATGTGTTTCTGGTTTCTATAACAGCATGCTCCTGTATGTGGCAAGCAAGGAAAAACCCTGACAGCCAGAATGTTCACATGTTTAACAGTCATGATGTTTCCAAGAATTTCTGAGATTACTCTGCCTGTGATAAAGTGGATACTAAAGCTAGAAGAATGAATGATTAAACAGAAAATAGAACATTTTTTGAAAGAATTTCTTTACCGAAAAAGCAAAAGAATTTTGCAAAAGAAAAGATGCCTCTGAGACTCTGTGTTCCCACTTTCATATTCCAGTTTGTCATACGGTAGACAGTCTAGACTTTTTAAATAAACAGGTTCCATCTGCTTGTCCCTATGTAAAGCTCTCACAAAATAGCAATCCCTGGTTCCTTTAGGAACTGTTTTTTCTAAGAATATCCTGTAGATTAATAACAGGTATTTTGTGAGTTTTGGTCAAGCAAAAGACACCAAATGCAAAAAAATGCATATGTTTATTGTTGAACAGGGATTTGATTATGTTACATACTGTATAAATACACACACAGTTCTAAGAGTTTGGTCCTTTTTTGTGTACAGGAGAAAACCGTTTCCGCTCTCCTTTCGAATGGGACATGGTGGGTAAGAACCTGTTTGCCATGGCAGTGGAAGGAGTGGTCTTCTTCATTATCACCGTCCTCATCCAGTACCGCTTTTTCATCAAACCCAGGTGAGCATCATTTTTATGCAGATTCTATTATCAGGTCAGCATGTCAGTGAGTAGTGGGTCATTGTTAACTACTTTGGTTGACCATCTGACCCTGGTGACTGTGCAGAGCTGTTCGTCCTAAGTTGAGTCCAATCGGAGAGGAAGATGAGGATGTGGCCAGGGAGCGGCAGAGGATCATCAGTGGAGCAGGACATGGAGACATCCTTGAGCTCAGAGAGCTCACAAAGGTCTGACAAATATTTTTCGTTTAATAGCACAAATGTGAGCGATTAAACAGTGCCTTAATCACAATGTATGTATTTGCATTCCAGGTGTATGAGAGGAAGAAGAAGCCCGCTGTGGATAGGCTTTGTGTGGGAATTCCTCCAGGAGAGGTGAGACACCATGCAGCTACTTTCTGTTTGTCAAACAAGCTACTGCATTAGGTGACTGTCGGCAAATCACAAATTTGACCTCTATCATTTTTTCATTAGTGCTTTGGTCTGCTTGGAGTGAATGGAGCTGGAAAGACAAGTACCTTTAAAATGCTGACAGGAGATTCTGCAGTTACCAGCGGAGAAGCATTCCTAGCTAGGAAGAGGTAAGACATGAATGTATTTATTTAACACTTTATATGTTTAATATAGGGGGCACAATAGGGGGCATGGAGGTTTAGTGGTTAGCACATTTACATTTTACCGCCAGGGTTAGGATTTTGATTCCTGCCTTCAACCTGCGTGTGTGGAGTTTGCATGTTCTACCTTAGGGGTTTCCTCTCTGTACTCCAGTTTCCTCCTTCAGTCCAAAGGCATGCATTGTAGGCTGACTAGCATCTCAGATTTGTCTGTAATATGTGCAAAAGTGTGTGATAAATGTGAGTGTGGTCTGCAATGGGTTGGCACCTCATCTTTGGTGTCCCCCACTTTGTGGCCCGAGTCTCCCTGTAGATAGACTACAAGCTCAACGCAACCCTGTGTAGGATAAGCACTATAGAAAATGGATGAATGGATAGAGGATTAATATAGAAATTATAATAAAAAATATAACTAAATCATCCCAATCTTTTTTCTCATTTTCAGTATACTCAGGGAAATAGATGAGGTACATCAGAACATGGGGTATTGCCCCCAGTTTGATGCCATCAACGACCTGCTGACAGGCAGAGAACATCTTGAGTTCTATGCCATCCTACGTGGTGTTCCCGAAGGGGAAGTATGTGAGGTGAGTGCATAATATGACTGTAAAATATAAAAAGCAAATCTGTATGCATGCAAAGCTCACAGAAAAGTCAATCTGCAGATCCGCAGTGAAATGTTTTGGGTAGAAGTAAAGCCGTTTGAGGATTGACTGGTAGAAGATGTTTGCATAAATCTTCTACCAGCCAATTGTTGTTGTTATAGTTTTATCAGGGTATTTGCTTCACTATTTATATCGAAATATGAGCTTGTATGTCTGCTTATGACAGCTAATTGAACTTCATTACTGTATTCTGTTAGTTAGCACGTTAAAAAGTTTGAAGTCTGTGCCTGTCAATCCCAGTAAAGGAAGTGTGGCCTCTGTGTCTGACAGAAAAAGAGTCTAAAAAAGCGAAAGCCAAATAAGACAAACGGGTGAAACACTGCCCTCAAGTACAGTGTTAAAAAAACAAACATTTCTTTAACATTCTGTGCTTTGCTTCATTTAGCTATCACGTAACTGTGTCCCTTTGTTTTAGAGTTTTGTACATGCTAGTTTGGTAAATGCAACACTGCCCCCTAGTGAAAGTGACGGAAAGTCAAAATAAAAAAAGAAGAAAGAAGAAAAAAGAAGTCTTTCTTTATCATTCAGTATTATGCTTCTTTTATCTTTCCTCTGAAGAGGAACTGTCCCCTAGTGCTGACAGTCTCATAGTAATAATAAACAATTAAAAAACTAAAGAAATAAAAAAACTTTGTGTGCCTAGGTGGCTGAGTGGGGCATCCGCAAGCTGGGCTTGATTAAATATGCTGAGAAAGCTGCTGGAAGCTACAGCGGGGGCAATATGCGCAAACTCTCCACAGCCATGGCCCTCATCGGAGGCCCACCGGTGGTCTTTCTGGTATGTCCACACTCCCCCTGTCTCATACTGTAATACTGTTTGGTGCTCGGTATAACAAAAACAACACAGGCAACAACTGTTTGTGTTTCTAATGCTATTCTATTAGCCCTAGTCTGTTTTTTTCTAACATGTAAACTTAAGCAGACTGTCATTAGTAAAGGCTTTGAATCAGTTTTAGTCTGCTGGTCTTGAGTAGGTGTTTTGTATTAAATCTGTGTAGTTAAGTGTGTGTGCTGTCTCTCCCAGGATGAACCCACCACTGGCATGGACCCCAAGGCCCGCAGAGCTCTGTGGAACTGCATCCTCAGCATCATCAAGGCGGGGCGTTCAGTCGTGCTGACTTCACACAGGTAATACTCTACTCTGAATTAACCTAACATCTATCCTCCACATCTACAGAATAAGTGTGAACAAGGATGTCAACATGTTTGCCTGTACTGAAAAAGTAAACAAAGATGTGCTAACTCAAAAGTCTTTTATAATGGAAGTCTAAGGGCAGTGGTTCATCAGTCAATATTTAAAGTACAATTTGACATTGTAATTGTTCCACTTTAGGAATAAAGGACTTATCAAGTAGCTGAGAGCATGTTTTACCAAAGCCAATTAGACATTTCAGCACTAGAGCAAAGCACTTTTCTTTTAGGTGGTTATGGGGTATCTAATCACCATCAGGCTACATCTAAGAACAAATATAAAAATATGAAAAAGTAGTCCCACCTCTGGAAGAATGAATTATGCAGATTTAGCTTACACAGACAGCTTTGTCTGAAGAATTCAATGAAGTATATGAATGTAGACTTTTACTGACTGCCACAACAACTGTCCTTAGACTTCCATTGTACGTGAGCTTGATTCAACAGTTCTTTTGTTTTGTTTTGTTCTTTCAGTACAGGGTACCATGTTGAAATTCTTATCTTATCTCACACACACTACAGATTATACATAGATTGAAAAACCCTGGAGTATTTATGTAAAAGCTGTCAGAACTTTGTTCTGATTCTACTCTAATTAAAAGCTCCCCAATGAATGCCTATCCTGTGAACAGTACCTCTTGTGAGCAGAATTATGAATTTGGTTGCATGTGAGCTTTTATGGTTCCTACCCAAGTGCATTCAGTTCATTTGTTACTATCCAGCTGTTATCAAGACATAACAACCCTTACTCTAGCCTAACAGCAAGGGACAAAAGCTCCACATGCCATGTATTCATCTTTGTTCCATTTTTACACAGCATGGAGGAGTGTGAGGCCCTGTGCACCAGGATGGCCATCATGGTAAACGGGAGATTCCGCTGTTTAGGAAGCGTCCAACATCTGAAGAACAGGTGAAATTAATATCAAGGAATTTTCATCATATCCAGCCCTTTGAGTTTGTGATTATTCATAACAAACAAATGTAGTACATGATATCCTGTAGGTTTTTCAACACTGGAGATCAGAGAGATCAGTATAATCCGATGCGGTTCTTCAGACTGCATTTCCATCTACACTTCCTCTAACACAGATGTGTCTTCTTGTATAGGTTTGGTGACGGATACACCATCGTCCTGAAAGTGACTGGACCCGAACCAGACCTGCAACCCGTGATGAAGTTTATTGAGATCGAGCTGCCTGGTAGTATACTGAAGGAGAAACACAGAAACATGCTGCAGTACCAGTTGCCCTCATCCCTGTCCTCCCTCGCTCACATCTTCAGCATTCTTGCCAAACATAAAGATTTTCTCCAGATAGAGGATTACTCTGTTTCCCAGACCACACTTGACCAGGTGAGATTTAACCTTTCAAACAAGGATTTCAAAGATTTCAGGAGCTGCATATGGAATGTTCTGGGTCTTATCTTGGACCATAAACATTGCCCTTGCAACAGTCTGTAATCTTTTGAGAGCTCTGTAGCCTGCAGGGAAAATTTTATTTACATTGATTAGCCTTCCCCATCTCAAGTGACATCATGCCCTCTGGTAAATTAGCTTTGTGAGAGACAGAGACAAATTCTGGACCAGAAATGCCTAACATGAAGACTCTTGAGACAAAAAGTTGTTTGAAATGATCAGAAATTAAATTATATTACAGGTCTACAATTGTAAATTTACAATATAAATTACAAATTGAAATTACCAACTACACCTTTAATACAAGCAGAGTTAATCCCATCATTGTATATGGAGTGTGGCCAATTTTAGTAGGTCCAGAAGATCACTGCCATATCTATATAACTGATTTTTGATAAAGTGGATAAAGTGCTTCTTTGACAAGAATTATTACTTTGTGACTCTCTTTTCCGAATACCTGTACTGAAATGTAAATTCTGTTCTCGTAGGTGTTTGTAAACTTTGCCAAGGACCAAAGTGAAGATCACTGTGACCACTCCATACGACGTAAAGAAGCAATAGTAAACATTCCACTGCTCAGCCTGCCAGCAACTTTAAAGGATGAGGAGAACCACAAGGAGAGCTTCGTGTGAGCCAAAGACTCTTACACTTGGAGTTACCTAGAGCCAGTGAAATTCATCTATTTCACCTTGCCATTCATGTCTTTGTGCTGCAGTCGGCTAAACAATTTGCTCAGCGAGCTGCTGGTGTATGCTTTCGCAGATGCGATAGCTGAGAAACTTGATGCAAGTCAATGCAAAAAGAGAACAAGTACATTCTGGACGTACTGTAGCTCAGTGAGGCCTGGATCACTATGCTAAATTCCAGATGAGTGTGAGAGTGAAGCTTGAATATTTCAATCAGTTCTTGTACGAACAGGACCAATAACCTGTCTTTGTGCCGACGTTTTTTTAGATATCTGTGAGTTGACAAATCTTTTAAGCACAATGTGTAATATTGGATTGCAAATGATAGTAAAAAAAAATTCAGGGTCTGTTTCTTCTTTGTACTAGAAATGACATGATGAAGAATCATTTGTTCTGCCAACAGCTAAACTGCTGGTAATTTGATTTTGTATTAATATGTGCCTTTATTTATGAACAAACAATAATTTTTCCATTTCTTAAAAGTCCAATGTGGCATTATTTCTTTTAATATTCTTGCAAACATTGCTTCACGGTGGCTTTCAATCCTGTGATCTGAGAGAAGCAAAGGGTTTAACGTTAAGTGCGAAAAATACTGTAAAGTGCTGCTTTTGTACGTTTTTAATTAAAGCAGAGCGATTTGTTTAGGAGAGGCAGTTTCACAGTCACAGAATATAATGTATACCTCAGCAAAAACAAGAGCTCAGCAGACTGAAGGACATTTCATTGAAAGAGGTTTTGAACGGGCGCGTGGCCTTTAAAGCCAAACTAATCATCGGACATCTGATCTTTCTGGTATACCCAACAGAAGTCAGTGTTATGGATCAAGTATAAACATACACTACCCAGTGATCCATCAGTATTGTGGAAGAGAGCTTCTTATTGGTCTAAGAGAAAGGATGGCTAAAGTGTCCCATCTTTTCACTCCTAGCACTTTACTGTATGTGTTCATTTTAAAATTTACTAATCTTATTGCACTGGATTTTCCACAGAAAAAAACATCAAATGTGTTTTTTTTTGTTTTGTTTTACCTCCACTTTTTCTAGTTCAACTAAAAATCATTTCATCATGGCAACAGTCTTTATTTAATACCTGTTTACATTTCAGACTTATTGAAAAATGGCTGTGGAACATCTGTTACTCTGTACAATACACAATAAAATGACAAAGCTACATCATATAACATTGTATTTTCATTATTGGCTGAAATATTCCTAAACGTTTAATAAGGCTTGTCTCTGTAGTGCATGTGTTTGGAATAAAGAAGGCAAAGAAATATTATTTTAATATCTTATTTAAATATCTGTTGTCATACTGACTTAGTCAATGCACTGCTTTATCCAAATCAGTATTTTAAAAGGAGGAGCTAATGAAAAACTTCGGAGGCAGTGGCATGCTATGGGCAATGTTCTGCTGCCACAAAGCAAAAATAGTTCAGGAATGGTTTGATGAGCACAACGTGTTTGATGTGTTGACTTGGCCTCCAAATTCCCCAGATCTTAATCCAATCAAGCATCTGTGGGATGTGCTGGACAAACAAGTCCCATCCATGGAGGCCCCATGCAACTTACAAGACTTAAAGGATCTGCTGCAAACATCATGGTGCCAGATACCACAGCACACCTTCAGGGATCTAGTGGAGTCCATGCCTCTACAGGTCAGGGCTGTTTTGGCAGCAAATGGGGGACCAACACAATATTAGGTCATGACGTTATGCCTTTAGGTGTATTTCTATATCAAAACACACAACACATTTGTAATTTTCATCTTTCAGCTGTTACTGTTATGGGTCACATATCAGATTATTCATCCACATATTTGATTTGGCACAGCTTTTAATTGCCTTTCCGGACACATTTCTTCCCATTTTATCTGACCTCAGGAAAAAAATGAGTAAGACCAGCACTGAAAGTGCAATGACTTGTGCAAATCCTGTGGTTGGATCACTTTCCTGCCAAGGAGTCGAACCCAGGCCATGGCAGAGAGAACTGCTAGACCACCAGGGAACAAACAACACAACTGTAATATACTGATAATATTTCAACATCAAGTTTAAGTGACTGCTGTTTTCCTTGCAGAAAACTGGAGAATTTGTTATATTTATGAAAGACTTATACAAACAAGCTTCTTTAGTATTAAGAAAATCTTGAAATTGCATACAAATGTGGGTTTTCTAGATAACATCTAGATGGACAGCAAACCAGGACAGGACAACGAATATGAATACTGAATTATTTAAAGTATTGAAGCTACCATGCTGTAATAGCCACCTTTAAAGTTTACAGTAAAATGCAAATCACACCAAAAAGCCAGTATATTTTATGCTGCAAGAATTAGATTTTTATTTTGAGCATTATACACACACACATTGATTTAATTAAGTGCATTAGACCATTGCTACATGTAAGAAATGACTAGGAACATTATGGTCATGTCTGGTGTTGCTCAATGTGACAAGACTACCATGTAACTACTTAAGCTGAAAGATTAATGTTTTTTTAAGTAACATTCTACCAGTATATGCGGTTGTCTGAGAAAAACAGATGTCATCAGATGTTACTATGGCTGAAAAATCTGGAAAACAAAAGATCATGTTTTGGACAGAATGGCGGTTTTCCGCCTTGAAGATCTCAGCTTAAAGAAGTCATAAATATATTACACAAAAATGACTTGGAAATGTTTACTTTTTAATCTTGCCTAGGCAAAGATCATGTGTAAGAAGCAGGTCTATGAATCAGCGGTAATAGTCTGCCTAAAATGTCTACAAACCTCGATTTTCGTCAGTGACGATCACGAGTGACATCATTTTAAGGCTAGTTTAGTGCCTTGTCAATTTGTTACCAGCTGTAAATGCAAAGTTCTTCATATGCATTTTTGAAGTGAACCCAAATCCTGCTTGAGATAAATGTAACTAAAAACATATTTCAGTTCAGAAATATATATGGTTTTCAGAACTATGCAACAGAAATGTTAAATGTCATCAGGTAAAGGTTTTTCACAGGACACATAGACCAAGACTACTGCTGAAAATGAGAAGTGTTGAATAAAATGCTGAATGCAATGGATCAAGAAAAAAGTAAGAGACTCAGAAACCAATGTGCAATCTCATGCACATACTAATAAGACAGAAACTTAACTGTAGAACTCCAGCACATGCCTGCCAAATAAGCAAAGAGCTGTGCAGCTCTATACTCAGCACTCATTCAATCAATGGATGGCAAAGGTTGATCACTAGCAGTATTAGGTAAGTTTTAAGTTTTCATTTAAGAGGTGAATAGGAACAGGGAAACAACAGCTTGTTTCTTTGGGACTCCAAGTAGGATACACTCTGCCGCACTGTTGAGAAAACACATAAAAAATTTATTTTGCTAAAAATATATGAAAGTCTCTACATAAGTATACATCAAAATCCAGGCTTAAGGCATTTGTGTGAAAGCTTTATATCACTTAACGAGTAGTGACATGGAATTAGTGACAGCACCATAGTCCCATGTGAAGAGTTAATCTGATTTGCTTTTACATGTTAGGACAGGTAGTAGGAAAGGACATGATGTGGACATAGATGTTACCTGCGGACACAACCCTAGCGTCACTGTGGGCTTTGTGTCTTACTGCCGCCCGATGATCTGCGCTCTCGTGCCACCAGAGTACATGCACTGCGGTACACATAAAGACAATATCTTACAGCAAGAAACATCTTTATTTCCTTAAATACATTATTGCTAAAGAATATCTGAAAATCTATCTGCAGTTTTAAAAAGCAGTTTGTGGTGTTTAAATGTTTTTTTTAGATTGAATTATATTTGTATCATTGAAAAGATATATTGTGATACGGCTAGTTATTTAATTCTAAGATACTGTTCATGTTTCCAGACTAGAAATAAGCTCCGCCCCCAACTGAATCAATGCAGCTCAGCTTTGCCATCATTCCTACAAACAAGTTTTCATTGCATTTGTAGTTTGCCTTGTATGCAACATACTGTAGGGCTCTAATATTACAAACTGCTCATTTAAAACAGATATTTTCAAATAGCCAAGAAGACAAAAGTTAACATAGAAGTATATAGAATAGAATAGAAGTAACTACAGAAAACGATAATATGAAAAAGATAATAACTAATAACTAATATAACAATAGAAGTAACTATAAGACTTTAAGCTACAATGTGATGCCTAACAAGCCTTCATGGGCTGAATCTTGCCTTAAGTTTTAAACACTGCTGCATCACACTCACATCTATTGAGCAGTCCGAACTCGGAGTGGAAAACCCCCACGGGGTGAGCATAACCTGGCGCTGCATGGGTGCACACTGCCCCCTGAAAGCTCTCACCCCACACAGCTGGACCTCCTGGTTTCATCTGGAACGACACCAGCTCATACACACCTGAGGAAAACCAAACAGCACTTTATTTACTGATGTCTGAAACAAACTCAAACTATAAGTCAGTCAGTATGCAGAGTGCTTGGAGTAGGAGGATTTTCACAATATTTTTGAATAATAAAAACATACTGAAAATACTGTCTGTTACAATTTGCCTGTTTTTCCGTGTCAATAGTACACGAGGTTGCTGACTCCATTCTCGTGACCGATCACCGTGCAAACATACATTCCTCCACTGATAAGCCGGATGTTTACATGTTTAACCTTAATCCCATCCATTCAGAATCATGAAAAGCTCTGTTTCACTGACTAGACATCAACACATTCTAACTGTCTGTCTGTCTGCCTGTCTCAAATATATAAAAACATTTTACATAGTGTAGGACAGCTCTAACAACAAATAGTCAATGGTCAGCACACTTTGTGAACCATCAACATCCAAAAACAATCAGAAAAACATTTATTTGCCTTTCCATTCAGAAACCAAATGAGGGATTCGGTTTGGATTTTGAGTTTTAAAACAAACAGCTTCAGCTAAATTGCTGTTAAAATAGATCAGCTATTTCTAAATACAGCCAGAGTTTGGTATTTTACCTTACAAATATAATCCAAACGTATGATATATTGCCAGCATAAAAAAGCTGAAAATACTGAAATGATATTCTTGCCTCCTTCTTTAGGTGGCTTCTGGATGTTGCTCCAAGGCACCAAATATGTGACTTCATTATCCTGGGAGCTCAGCATGGGCATGGCTTTAGAGATGTACTGCTCCATCCAGTTGGGATCCTGTGCCAGCGCTGCCCGCACCGCTGCCCGCTGAGCGAAGCTGTCTAGGATATATGCGAGATCATTAAAAAAGTTTGACTTTCATAGTTTCTCAGCACCATGAGAACTCCATCCATACAGTGAAACATGGTGGTAGTAGCATCAAGTTGTCGGGATGGTTTTCTTTGGCAGCGACTGCCTTTAAGAGAATTAAGATAGTTATCTTCCCATAGGACAATAGTAGTTCTAATTCAGTCAAATGCTAGGCCTTAAGATTTCACTGTTTTTTAAAATGTCCCCTGTCCCAAATGATGCACTTGCAATTTACCATCAGTGTTTGTACATGACGGCGATTCCATAATGCGACACATTTTGGGGGTTAAAAGGGTGCTTACAAGAAGAACCCCGTATGATGCAGGCCCAAAACTCGTTTCTTACCAGCAATTATATAGAAAAAGAAATGAAAAAGTCTCTAAATGTGACTTTGTGCCTAAGGCAATGAAAAAAAATCACTTTTAAATTCAATCTTCTTTCAATGGTAAATGTTAATGGTCTGCCGCTTGGTTTCTACACCCATGAGGCACGGAAGATGACTTCATAATAGGTCCAAATTTTGTTTTTGAACTGAGAGGAGGACCACATTGCCTGGGGCACCATTCTGAACAGAAGAATAGATCATAAAACCTTCAGAAAGACTCCTATTTAATACCACAAGGGATCTTCAGCAATATACTGATGGTGCATGTAGAAGTGGTGGGAAGTACTGAGAATAGCAAAACTCACACTCATCATGCTGAAATTGCTCTCACCATACTTCCAGATGTGGAAGACCTGATTGAGGCCTCCATACTCCACGCTCCAATAGCCCACAAGCTCAGAATGTGCAGTGCGCAAATGGATCTTCTCGCTGGTCAGCTTGTGAAAGGCTGCGTTCAGGTGTGGTTGGATGAAATAGGTGCGAAATTCGTAGAAAGTTCCATCTTGTTGCTGCGGTCCTTTTGAGATGGAGGCTCTAGAGTACTGAGGGAAAGAAACACGATGTTATGAATATCCAATGATGATCACTAGTGATATAGAACTTAAACTCCTGCCAATTTTTGTATGACTTAATATGGGACATGGTGGCAAAGTGTGTGGGGTTGCTGCCTCACAGCTCCAGGATCCATGGTTCAATCATGAGCTTAAGTTACTGTCTGTGTTGTGTTTCAGTTTTTTTACACATGTATGTGTGGGTTTTCCTCTGAATAAATAGTGTTTATTGATAAATAATGTTAATAAAGACATACATGATCTGGCATAACATTCTGAGCACTGACAGGTGAAGTGAATAACACTGATCATCTCCTCATCATGGCACCTGTTAGTAGGTGGGATATATTAGGCAGCAAGTGAACATTTTGTCCTCAAAGTTGATGTGTAAGAAGCAGGAAAAATGGGTAAGCGGAAGGAGTTTGACAAGGGCCCGTGTGGTCCGATCCAACAACTGCTGAAGAAGTTAATGCTGGTTCCGATAGAAAGCTGTGAGAATACACAGTGCATGACGGGTCAGGGCGGACCAAGACAATATTAAGCAGGTGGTCATAATGTTATGCCTGCTCGGTGTATACATTAGTTTATTTTAGTCAGGCACTATAGCAATGTCCAAGGACAGTGAAACACCAACTGAACCGGTCTGTCACATGTTAATTATAAACCTACAGATATCTGGGCCTCCTGAAGTGACTCCATTGTGGTACAAAGATCACTCTTACTGTTATTTAAGAAGAAAACAAAATGCCATAATGTCTCTAGACGAAAAGAGGAAATGCTGTCAGTTCTAGTCTGCACAGTATCTCTCCATTATCGGGGTTGGTTTAAAAATATCCGTCATGTTTGTCCAAACCTACAGCAAAGCCAACTCAGGAACAATGCTGATGGCATTTTTCTCTCCTCCACCCCTGACATGTTTAATTGTTTTCAGGGATGTTGTAATGAAAAGCTTCTCCATGTTGCCTCAAACGTGCGTTGTTTACAAAGCCAGGTGCAGTCACGCGAGCACAATGATGCCTAAGTTTTTCTGAAGTAAACCTGAAATTTCACACTGAAACACGGTATTAGCCACTAACCTCGCGTCCAGTCTTGCAAAAGATGAGGCTGTCCACCTGGGAAGTGGCCCTTCGAAGCGCATTTCGTAGTTTAAACATGACGGTACACTAGAGCAGCACTGAAACCTCACCACTGCCTACTGAAAGCGCTACGTGCCTCCGACCACGGCTACGTCCCAATCCGCATACTAGCGTACTAAACAGTACGCCAAAAATAGCAGCCTTAGTGCACCCTGAAATCTGTTTATAATGAAACTGTAACCTGAATATCTTCGTAATCACTAGTAAAACTACAAGGAGGCATTTAAATACCTGTGGCTTATAAGTCATTTACACTAACAATGATTTAGCATCCTACTTAGTGCGTTAGTATGAGACAGTCAGGGTAGGAAACTTAAGAGGAAACTTTCCTCTTCTCCACGCTGTAATACGGAAGCCGACGAGTCAAGTTCAAACATGTCTTAATATAATGACACAAAAACAAGAATTCTACAGTACATTATTTCACAAGTTCCTGACTCTGGTGCTGTAAAAGCTTCTCTGTTGTTTCCCTGCTCCTGCACACCCACTTCAACTAATCAGCTCATTAACATAGCAGGGAAAAGTCTATAATGTCCAGGAACAGGGGGTTGGGAACCTGTTCAGTAAGGGCATTAAAAATGTATGATTATGAATAAGCATTTTAAGGTGTCTGATCATAGATACTAGAACACAACACTGTATGTAGGTGTGGAGAAAACACTTGTCTAGACTATTTTTAGGGATGTTATTTACACCACGGCATTTTGGATTGTGGTCAGCAATTTTCTGGCCAGACAGAATGTTCATCCCATAATAAAGAGATGGACAATAGAGAGGCTCCGTTCTCAGGTAGGGTGGGGGCGGCCCGGGTGTCAAAATATCAGTACCTCTCTCCCTTCAGAGATAAATAACCTGCAACAGGTGGTCAGCATCACAACATCGGCAGCACACCATCCTGGGTTATTTATTGTAAGGCAAACTCCTGAGGTATCTGATATATAATCCAGCACAGCAAGAACAATTAGTCAGAACTTCAAGTCCTCAAAAATCTCACATCAATCTTTTTGGCAAGATGACAAAGACAATGTTGTTACTGATGTGCCTGATTCTCATCTTTTCTGTGGGTAAGTCTGCGTCTACACTAGTTCTGGATGCCTGTAGGATAAATTGTTGATGATATCTTTAAATTATGCATTTATGTATGCATCTTAAAGAAAACTAAAAAAGTTAAATATAGAATTGTAAATTTATACACACACACACACACATATATATATATATATATATATATATATATATATATATATATATATATGTATATATATATGGCCAGGTGGGCATGTGTGTTAATAAAAATATGCTTTATAAAAATATAATAATTATATTGTTTAATGCAGTACTAAATGGTGATTATTTATTATTTGTACTTATATGATTCCAATATTTTTTTCAGATGCAGAAGACAAGACAACACGTTACCGCATGGTAATAAATGTCTGCTAAGTATCAGTGCATAATTACTAATTTATGACTCACTGTTATCTCTAAGGGCTTGTGTTTCAAATTTCATAGCCCACATGTGGCGGAATCAGTTTGACTCAGGCATGCCCTCTTAACTACGATCCAGTCTGTGGAAGCGATGGCATCACCTATGTCAATGAGTGTACCCTATGTGTACATCGCCTGTAAGTATAGTCAAAGATAATGGTGGAATCTACCAGATTTATTATAAAATGAAACTATCAGTCTTAATTACAATTCTGTCTTTATTTATCAGTCTGGAAATTATGTAAAATTATGTTGCATTGCCACAATACTGACCTACTCTATGATTTTAGGCAAACCAAAACAGACATCATGATTTTGAAAGATGGCAGATGCTAAAGAAGATATTTACCACTTCTGCCTTCACCATCCATGCTTGTTAGGATGCATTCATGTAGCTACAAAAAACCTTTCAAATGTATTATTGTAAACATATTTACTTTTATGTATAGACTTTATTTATATAGAGAAGTATAGATTGTATATAGAAAGTACTGCTTTCAACCTTTCAACTTTATTATTAAAGATCAATTCCATTAATAAATAGAAATGTGTGTTGTGAACTTGTTTGTGTAAATCCACCATGTGATTTAATAAGTTTGAACATTGCACTGATTCCTACTTATATTTAATATTAACATTTCCTTGATCATTTTTTCCCCCTATAAGTCTTTTTAGTCTTTTTTTAGTACAAAGGCTACTCGCCAATGAAACTTTAAAATTATTTAAGGCTATACAAGTTCTAAAATATACATGCATGAAAATCTGTTTTAACACATAACACCATCATATTAAACAGAATCACATGATAGGAGGCACATGGCGGAACTAATATTTTAAGACCCTCGTTTTAGTACGACCGCACAAACTGACGGACCAATACAAATGACACTATGGCAATCAGTATGTTATAATTTGAGGGTAATCGGTAAATCACAGTTTAGAGTTCTGTCTTAAATTGAGATTTGACAATATTTTGTCACACCATTCATCAAATCATAGGTTTATTAACAACTAAAGTGTGTTTGATGGCGATAGTTAGACAGATGAACTACGATACACGAGGTTAAGCACGAGCTTTGAAGGACTCCCCAGTTTTCTAATCCCGGTTGAATCCCCATGCTGTTTCAGGTCTTTTCATTGTTTGGAAATTTAGCGAAGAGAAGCAGTGAACCTTTGGCTCTGTTTTGCACAACCTGTGTAATGGCGAAGAGTAAGTTTGAGTACGTGCGCAGCTTTGAGACTGATGACACGTGTTTACGGAACTGCTACATCGTCGTGCGGTTGGATGGTCGCAATTTTCACAAGTAAGTTTCGAGTACATTGCTCTTTTTCGTTATAACATGCAAGAGGTCAGTGTTTAATTAAGAAGTGAACGCCTCACTGCCTTGCTCCTGATGTGTCATTTGCGCTCATTGAGTCGACTCTTAGAAACGACTCTCTTGTTTGAGGCCTATACACCGATCAGGCATAACATTATGAGCACTGCCAGGTGAAGTGAATAACACTGATGATCTCCTCATCATGGCACCTGTTAGTGGGTGGGATATATTAGGCAGCAAGTGAACATTTTGTCCTCAAAGTTGATGTGTTAGAAGCAGGAAAAATGGATAGGTGTAAGGATTTGAGCGAGTTTGACAAGGGCCAAATTGTGATGGCTAGACAACTGGATCAGAGCATCTCCAAAACTGCAGCTCTTGTGGGGTGTTCCTGGTCTGCAGTGGTCAGTATCTATCAAAAGTGGTCCAAGGAAGGAACAGTGGTGAACCGGTGACAGGGTCATGGGCGGTCAAGGCTCATTGATGCACGTGGGGAGTGAAGGCTGGCCCGTGTGATCCGATCCAACAGACAAGTTACTGTTGCTCAAATTGCTGAAGAAGTTAATGCTGGTTCTGACAGAAATGTGTCAGAATACACAGTGCATTGCAGTTTGTTGTTTATGGGGCTGTATAGCCACAGACCAGTCAGGGTGCTCATGCTGATCCCTGTGCACCTCAGACAGTGCCAACTGTTATTCCAGCCAAACTATAGGCTGGAATAAGAATTTGTAACATGAGAATTTTCTAAAATATAAATTGAATATCAGTAATTCATATGCACTATTAATCAACTCTGTGATGAGGATAGTATTGTTGATTATGAATGACTCTCTGCTTTCAGGTTTGCTGAGCAGCACAACTTTACGAAACCCAATGATGATCGAGCTTTAGGACTGATGGCCCGTAGCGCACGCTCCATCATGGAGGATCTGGAGGACATTGCTATAGCTTATGGGCAGAGCGATGAGTTCAGCTTTGTATTTAAGAGATCAACCAACTGGTTCAAAAGAAGAGGAAGGTAAAATACAATCCTAAAATTACACAAAATTGTTATGGATTAAACTAGCAAAAAACTAGACTGAACTGGAAAAAAACAGTGTTCATGTATTGATGTGTTTAATAATAATAATAATAATAATAATAATAATAATAATAATAATAATAATAATAATAATAGTATTTATTGCAGTCCTGGTTGAGTGATGTATTTCAGTTCTCTTACTAATATCACTTGATCTACAATTAGTAAAACAGTTTCTGTTAGGCATATTATCATGCATGAAAATGTTGTTACATTGTATAGTTGTAACTTAGTTACATTGCTTTTACTACTGCTTTTTAGTCTAGTCAGTCAGCCTCCAGGTTCCAGAGAAACATGGCATTAGGCTGCACAGTAGAGTTTTTCTTGCCCTTTGGTCTAGCTAATAAATGTAGGATTTGTCCATCCCTGCAGTCTACAATATGAGCCTTTTTTCTCTCTTCCTCTTCTCTCTTCCTAAAGTAAATTGATGACCCATGTGGCATCCCAGTTCTCCTCCAGCTATGTGTTTTATTGGAAGGAGTATTTTGGAGAGCAGCCGCTGCTCTATCCTCCAGGCTTTGATGGCAGAGTTGTCTTGTATCCGACCAATCGTAATCTAAAAGATTACTTAAGCTGGAGACAGGCTGATTGTGAGTGAGCTATTATTTTTCTCTCAGTAGAAAACTTTTTTTCTTTTTCTTTTTTTACTGCAAACTGATGTTTCTGTGACAAAAAGCATAACAAAATATGAAACAAATATATTTATTGTAATTAGTTCTCAGATCAACAAAGCAGATGTCACATATAAGATATAGACTCGCATGTATAGCCTTTGATTAAGTGGATATTTCTTGATTCTTGTTACTAATCCTCATTTTTCCATTTTACCTGCAGGTCACGTTAACAATTTGTACAACACTGCTTTTTGGACACTGGTGCAAAAGGGTGGACTCTCTACAACTCAAGCAGAGGAGAGACTAAATGTATGATTCACAGCTAAGCAAGTTTAAGGAAGCGTTTGGTTTGTTTCTACAAATGAACACATTAATTATAATAATATTGTTATTAATATTCAGTATAAATATTCTGAATGAGATGTATTGTTCACCTCACAATTTATTAAATTGTGTATAAAATCAAGCTGTCGCATTTCAAGTGAATATATTTTTAATTTTGTGTTTATTTTCGACTCGTCACTTGCCAAATATCACTATCGATATCATAGTGCAATATTTTTCTTTATGACGTTTCAGGGAACTTTGTCTGGAGATAAGAATGAAATGTTGTTTTCAGAGTTTAATATAAATTACAACAACGAATCACCTCTACACAGAAAAGGCACCGCACTGATTTGGGAAAAGGTAAGTAGCAACAATACAAAGCTTGATCATTTGTAATGAATTAATTTACTTTCATTAATTTATTTTTTGTTTTGTTTTTTTTACTTAAACACCTTACAGGTTGATGAAACATTGACTAAAACAGTCTCGTTGCCCAAGGAAGGAGAAAAAGAGGTCACTTTTACACGGAGCAGAAGAAAAGTTACAGCTCTTAACTGTGATCTAATTGGAGATTCGTTCTGGGAAGAACATCCAGACATTTTAGAGGAAGACGGCTGCTGAATATACACACAACAAAAAGACTGGAGCTGGACCAATAAATGTTTTAGTGTCAAACAAACCTGATATTAAGATTTTTACAGAAAATAAAAGGTTTAAATTTATAGTATATTTTTGTAGTTTTCATTTTTTTTCAGGTTATTGTATGACTGATGCGCAAGTGTTCAGAGTACAGGCAATATGTTTTTGTGCATACGTGTTCGTACAGGTCACTATTCAAGTAAAAAATTATTTAAATTATTCATTTGGATACAAGGACCTGGATGAGCATGCACCTCAGTGCTTCTACCACAAGGTGGCACTATGTAGCTTTCAAAAATTTGCTCATGGCCGTGACCCCGAATTATTTTTTTTTTATTTACAATATTTAAAGAGAAGATTCAGATGTAAATGTAAAAAAATGTAATTATACAATTAACTATCCAAAGTTAAATAGAAAATATACAGAATAAGCAAACTTAACAAAAAATAGGTAAATAATGACTAGACAGTAAACCAACAAATAAATGCCTAAAAAAAAGGAAAAAATAATTGATTCCATTGATTAAAACAGAATGTCGAGATAATAGCAGAGAAGATTTGTGGTTTTCTGTTAGATTTAAAGAGTTCTAAAGCTTTTGCATTTCACAGAGGAAAGGTGAACTATAACCTCAAATATATTTTATTTGTCACATGCAGGAGCGTCATGCACCTAAGCAATATTATAGAGAAAATATCTCAATAGTGTTTATCTATCTATCTATCTATCTATCTATCTATCTATCTATCTATCTATCTATCTATCTATCTATCTATCTATCTATCTATCTGTTGTCTCATTTAAGCTGAGATGTGAGATAAAACTCCTTTCAGGTTTTTCTGTCATCACTCAATATGAGTCACCTTACTTTAATACCCTCAAAATACTCATACGCCCTCTAGTGTCCGGAACAAAAATTACAAATCAATATAATATCTCCCAACATCTACTTTAATTAATCCTTTTTCTTCAGAGTTAATTGTTGGTATATTTATATCGTTTTTGAATGTTTGAGCGCCTATTTATCTATAATATCTTCTCCCTTATTTCCCTCTACTTCAACATGAGCTAGTTTATAAGAATTATTTCTGTTAAAATGTCTTTCCATGATGATTTTCCACTCAATAAAAGTGCTGAGTACCAGAGCAACACTTTGTGGTAGGATTTCTTCCATCCACTGCTGAGCAATTTAAGACAATACAGAACTTTGAAATGAATAAGAACATAAATATATATATATATATATATATATATATATATATATATATATATATATATATATATATATATGTATACCAAAATATTTGCAAATTATACACTGCGATAAGACATTTCTGAATTTCTTCCTGTCACAGTGTCATTGTGCTGAAATGCTTACATGGCTTCTATATTTCAGCTTTTTTTTTTTTTCAATTTATTTATTGTTCTTCAATAGCATTTTTCATGTTACACTCAGTCACTGAAGTCTCATTCACTTTGACTTTGGACTTGACATGTATGTGAGGGTATTAGTTGACAAAAACACAAGATGTGTGGCATAGTAATTTATTTAGAAAGTACAAGTTTTACATAGGCTTAGTGGTTAGCACGTTCGCCTCACACCTCCCGTGTCCTGAGTTTGAGTCTCGCTCCCGCTCACTGTGTGTGTGGAGTTTGCATGTTCTCCCCATGCTTGCTGGGTTTCCTCTGTGTGTTCCGGTTACCTCCCACAGTCCAAAGACATGCTATTAGGCTGATTGGAGTCTCTAAATTGCCTGTAGTGTGTGATTGCGTGATTGAATGAATGTGTGTGTGTGCCCTGCAATGGGTTGGCACTCCATCCAGGGTGTATCCTGCCTTGATGCCCAGTGACACCTGAGATTGGCACAGATTCCCTGTGACCCGAGGATAGATCAGATAAGTGGTACAGTCAATGAAATGAAAAAGTTTTACTTAGTGGATAAAGGGTCAACACAACATTACTAAAACTATTGTCAGGGTTTAGCTGGGAATGTAATTTCCCTAAAATTAGCTTTCAAATGTACTATTATGGCTGCCAATAAAGCAGTAGAATGTCCTTAGAGGAATAGGCTTTAGAGAAAATCAGGTGAACTACTTTGGTCACAAAGCCTGTCCAAAGTTAATAATCCTGACTTTATGCAGATGCAACTTTCCGTGACAGGGAATGAAAATTGACCAGCTGGTCTGCCACAAGCACAGTGTGATTAAGAGCTTTGACCTGTCCTGTGCTGGGATTCCCTTTAAACACTTTATTATCTAGATAATGAAAAATACAGTTCAATCTGTACACGCATTTTGTGATTGGAAACTGGAATGCCAAATATTTATTGAGCTGATTTAAAATGTGTAGTGAATAGTTAATACCAAACTTTTACACACAGTATTTAATGCATGCTCTGTGGCCTTTATTGCTGGCTGTTTAGTTGCATGTGTTGTGCAGAGTTAGAAAAAATAGAGGCATCTTGCAGTTTATTCTGCAGTTAACATCGGCAATTTATTCTCTTATTAACGTCCACACTGACAAGGCTCTGTTCAGCATCAAGTAGGAGCAGTCACATGGCCATCCTGTTAAAAAGAAAAAAAGAAAAAGAAAAAACTGGAGGTGGCAACAGCACCTTCAGACTTGGAAATGTTTTCATTATAGGTTTCACCATACAGTACAGAATGAATAGTATAAACTTCAGGGTTGCCACAGCAGGGGTTATGCACACATAAATAACACTACATAACACATAAATAACACCCCTAAAGCAGGACATACCATTCCTTGCCCTATGGTATACTTTGCACAGCAGATTGTGTAGTAGGATGGAAGTTATACTGTATGTTAGCATGTTAAAAGAAAACCTTAAGTATCTAGGCAAATGTTTTAGCTTTCTATGATAATATTGCAATTGAATTGAAACTCTGATAACCGTAAGGATTTATTTGCTGTCAGACAGCAAAACCTGGGGTTTTGTTACAGGTTACAGGTTACAGCTAAATTGAACAGGAAAGCTAACTAATACAACAAGTCAGTAAACTCTAAGCCATGCTAGCATGTGTCTATTCACTCACCTTTTTAATTGATCCTTTCTCTGGCCAAACTGCACAACAGAGACCAGGCCAAGAGAATCTGCTTATGGATATCGGATTGGGATTTTTGCAACATTATAATTATGAAGAAAGAGAAAATTCAGGCCACCAACTAAAAGTGTTGTTTAAGGTTGCAAAATCCCCCCAAAATCCAGATTTTCTAATAAAGTGGGTTTTGTTTTTCCAAACAACATTATTTAACATGCTTTCTAACATATTTTTACATAAAAATATAGAAAAAAAAGTTCGGAGACCCCTGGTATACATACTGTATTTGTACTGTATACTGAACATTTCTGAACCTTTGTGGGCCATAAACAACATCCTATCTGTCTACTACTGATAAACCTATTTATTACATATTAAACCTCATTCAGTCATCTTTAAAGGTAACAGTTTTATCCTGCTCACGGTCATCCAGAGCCAATTCCATGAACACACTCTGTAACACATACATCTACCTCCTAGAGACAATTTAGCCTTGACAGTTCTTCTAGTATATTTTTATGCAGTATATTTAGATAACCAAGAGGAAACCCACACAGGACATGTGTGTTTACATGCTGTTTTTGCACATGCTGTCTTGCACATTAACTCAGTTGCTGTTTTTGCACACCACATTTCAAAACTGCCAAAAACCTGCTGCTATTACGTAAGTGTATATATGTTTACAAGAATCCTCTTTGTTTACAATCCTTATCTTTGCACAATGTACTGTATAATATACAGAATGTATACTGGTCCACGATATTTTGTGTATCTGTCCTGTAGTGTTTTGTATTGTCTGTTTGCACTCTTTTTGTCTTGCACTGTTTGCACTAGGTTGCACTTCATGTGGCTTTACACAGACTTGATTTAACTAGCACCATGGTCCTGGAGAAACGTTGTGTCATTTCACTGTGTACTGCATCAGCTATATACGGTTGAAATGGCAATAAAAGCTTCTTGACTTCACTTGACTTCACTCAAGCTCAGGATCAAACTTGCACTGCCACAAGAGGGAACTGTTGACTAAATGTCCAAGAGTACAGCACACAGTAAACTTAATTTACAAAATCTTAAATGCTTTGTATTGGTTTGTTTTGGTTTATATTTTAAATCATGATTAGAATATTCAGCAAATTGGATCATGTTGGATCTATCTTATGTACATTTTATAAATTCTAAAAATGCATGAAGAATATGGACTTATAAACCTCTTGAACGACTCATAATACCTTTACATAGACCAGTCTAATTACACAGACCGGTCTAATAACTGATCCTGTTTTTGCTGTAAGATGGATAACTGAAGAATTCATCTTTTCAAACTATCACTTCAGCAGCAGCCTCACTGTGTTATTAACTGAGAGCCATTATTTTAATTAATGATGTCTGCAACGCACACTGGCCTACAGACCAGAACTTTGTAACCTAATTGCTGGCTTCCTTAACTCAAATCTGCTGCTGATTCACACACATTCAAATCTTTATGCAGCTAACAAACACAAAACAAACACACACACACACACACACACATATATACAAGATGGATGATCTCTTCTGGTTAAGAAATCCATTCTGTTGCCACCTCAGCTCCCTGAGGTGGAGAGGATGAATATGTAGCCTCATCTCCAAGGTGAGAGCGCAGAGACGAGGGACTTGGGTGACTATATTTGGCCTAATCCTTGTTTTTTGCTCATGGCCATAGTAGGCATCACATTCATTTGGACTCTCAAACAGACAAATAATAAATTTGTGAGAAGAGAATTCATGCAACTTCGAGTGAAGATAAAGCAAAAGGAATTAAGTCTATGAATTTCAGTCGCTGGTACCTAGGTGTTAAGTGGTGCACTGAGGAGAAGGTGTGCTAATCTGTAAAGCTACACATTGTAGATTAGCAAGTTTATTTGAAGTATTTGCTATTTAGTTTTATGGTTAATGGCCTCACACACAATTAAATAAAGATCTGTTAGTTCATCTTTCAGGCAATTTATTATCATGTTCAAATTGAATAATTGGACTCAATATTTTTCTTTAGCTATTTCTAAGCTTCAACAGTTTAAGTGATGCTTTCAGTTTTTATTTTCATATATCATATCCAAACTCTATACTTTGCATCATTCAAATGCACGTTTTAGCACTGCAGAATTAGCTTAGTCCCCTGGCTGCCTGTTTTGGTGTTTGCTTGAAAAACATTTGGGCAATGAGAACTGAAGGCTTAAAACTAATATTTTTTTTAACTGAATGGTGAATGGAGATGATATGTCCTACAGTCAGCTGACTACACTGTCATTTGGAATCTGGTGCTTTTCCTGTAGCTGGCTTTCTTGCAGCAGTTGCTACGGTATTTTATAGGTATTCATTAATGACAAAGGTAGTGCATTGTATCCCATGATAGAGATGTCTTACTTACAGCTTTGACCTGACTTACACCCCATTAAGTTAGAGACAGCACAGAGGGAAATTGGGCTCCCTCTCCACAGTCTTGTCCAGGAAACAAAAGGCTTGTAAAATATAACATGACAATAAGCCACATGATTGAAACAAAAGAGCAGTATCACATACAAAAGTGTGCGTAAATGTTTTGGGTGAGTGTGGCAGCATGCTGAACTCCCGACCTCTTAGTTGATCTCAGAGGCCACAGAGTTAAGACAAAGCAGTAATTATTTGCATGTTACTTATGCAGTACGAACACAGCGTACAGATGCCTGTGTGCATTTTTTTTTAGTGTAAGTGCTGATAGTATAAGAGTGAGAAGGCTGAAGTGGAGATCTTCTTCTTGAGCATCTGCTGGAGCATCTGAAGCGATCCTTCTACTTAAACCATCCAAAGTCCAGACACGGAGAAGAAGAGATTTAGCAGGAGGAGTCTGCTTTCCAGACAAAACAAATGCTCTAAAGCGGAGGACTGGGGGGAGAGGGTTTACACAGAAGAGCTGGGCTCATCCTCTTCATTTGCAGGACACTGAGAGTTTGTGAAAAGGACGAAAATCTACATGCTGGGAGCTTAGGACTGCAACTCCTCAATAGGCAGTTTAGTCATCACAACAGGATTTGGGATTTGCCATAGATCCTATTGCTCGCAATGCCCAAATTCTCCCTCATGCACACACACACACACACACACTTTTTTACCTAGCATGCTTGATCTACATTCTCTCATTTCACATTCGTTCTCATAAAGCAAATCTTTATGCAAAAACCAGCGTAAACCAGCACACTGTCTTATATCAACAGCAGCACAATCGGACTCTTTTGTTTGCGCACTGGTGCATTGATCTGTGCGTCTAAAGTCTCTGCTCAAAGAGTCTGCAGGCCTTGTAGACCAGCACTCCTCTCCCTCTCCCTCTCCTGACTGCCGTGCCAGAACCAGGCTGCTTTCTCATGCTAATCACACACTTTGTCCTCGGGTGGATTATCCTGCCATGGCTTTTGTTGGAGGCCCGAAGCGGAGCCCCACGAGGTTGACCTCAGTCGTGGCCTCAGACACAAAGCCCTCCTCGCGCATGCAGCCCCACTCCGAGCACGTACGTCCCTGCACACACAAATTAGTCCGGCACAATTCCATCTCAAACTGAAGAGACCCCCATCATTAAAAATGACTGCACATGCTCCCACTCCTCTGAAATGCAGCCAGGCTTGAGTCGAGCGCCTGCCTATCACCAAGGCCATGTGTATCCATGAATATATCAGTATATTGCATTCCATAACATATACCAGTCATTAGGTCCACCGTTTATCCTTGATTTATTTAATAATTAATAGTCACCAACACACTCTACTATTCACTGAAACCATAATTCAGTTTGCATTGATCTCCATTAACTTAATGTTTTTTGGATCTTCTCCAGCTTCTTCTCTCTGCTCTGTTCTTTATTTGGTGTGAGGGCATATCTTATCCTTCCTCTGCTCCAACCTCCGGCATGAGTACAGGCTCTCACAGGTTCCTTAATTAGAGCCGTACCGAGCCTCAGGGACTCTGCCGTGCAGTCATGATGCTGGAGACCTGACCTCATTTGAACGATCCTTAGTGCAGAATAGAGGACTGCCCCATGGCTGAGCGGGGTGGTGTTGTTCTAGTGTCGGCAGGTTTCATCTGCTGAGAATTAGCCACACACTTGCAGGGCATTTCAATAATTGCAAATATTCCAGGTGGATTCTTTGCAAACTGCAGAGAAAATGTAGAATACGGTACTTTTTCGTGATAAATACTGAGAGCGTCAGGGCACCAAGCCTTCGTTTTTTATTCAAATAATGGTGACAGACCATGACTGAAACAAACTAAAATAGAAAGTAAAACTTGCTAAATATACGTCACAAAATGTGTTCTCTCTTTCGATGGGTTGATGACATCTAGGCTTTTTTTTTTCCTACAGCTAATTGGCCACCCAGGCGTTCACTTGATTGAGAGATTTTTTTCTATACACAGGCATGTCTTCCCCTGTCTGGCATTACCCTCTGGCATGCCAGTATTAATGCCAGTGGATACCAGTGCTGCTACAGAGAGGAGCCAAAGGCTGAAGGGCAAATAAACAGGGCACTGATGTGATTTCTGTCTGCAGATGCATGTTTGTTATGATTTTAACACAATAAAATAAAATTCAGATTTTACAAAATGCATACATGTCTACACAGATGATAAATAAATAAACACTGTAGCATATTTCTAAGGATTTCTGCCACTCTTCGTAATTATCCTAGTACTGTTTTTGATGGTATGACTATACATTGTCCTTATTATTCATATTGTAGGACTTTATTTGTGAACTTTAAAAATAATATATACACAAAAGTCTTGAATGTTGAAATGGACACAAAGGATACAAAGTCAGAGGATACAAAGGATACAAAGCCAGAGCTAATTGAATAATTGTGTTTTTGTTCTTTGAGGTTTTTTATTTCTTTGCTTATTAGGTTCAATTCAATCAGGAACAATGTGAGACCTGTGAGACCTTCAAACCAAGCCCCAGCGTGTCTCTTTGAGCTGAGGGGTGACAGATGAGCTGGACCTGATCTTATTATTTCATTAGCTGTTTAGAAGCAGCGGTGGAATTCATTCTCTTTGGAAGAATGCAGTTGTGCTTATTTTTTGAATCCCAAAGAATAAAGGTAGGGATTGGATAAAGGTGGGCTCTTTTGCAAATGGTAGTTTTCAGCATCTTATGAATAGCAGCACTGGTCCAATTGCTATATGAATGATATGGAAGCAAAGCCCCTGACACAACACAATAAACTTTGCTTGCACCCTGTTCTCTTGAGACCTTACCCCCACCTCATCCCACTTCCACCCCCCCACCCCCCCATCAAAAAACAAACACAGGGAATCTGGTTAGAGAATAATAGCAGGGGAAAACTATAATGCTTTGGTGGTGGTGGTGGTGGGGTGGTGGTTTGGGGTTCAAAAAATTGTGGTGTGTCAAGTGAGGCAGAGAAAACTCTGTGAAACAAAACTGGGGCTCTATGAGGCACACAAAAGCCCAGCCATGTCTTTTCTTTTTGGTGTGACTGGTGGGGAGAGATAAGGGAATTCATCAATACAGAGAAAGAAAAGGGGATTCAGTGTTCAGGGGTTTCCACTGCAAGCCACTGGCATTATGCATATGTGTTTAAAAGATTGGGCTGATAATGCAACACTTTGTCTGACAAGTTTTGCTCTCTTTGAGTCTCAGTTTCTCTTTTGCTGTGTCAATTGTGCAGCTTGGGCTTATCCTGTCCAGATGATCCAATGCAAATGCACTAGAGAGATAAGAGACTAGCTTTCTATAGAATAGTGCCAATAATAAAAAGGCATCAATGTATTTATGTAAATAGTAGTAATAACACTAACCAACTTTAATCTAATGGGAAAAGTCTGGTTGCTTTGTGTATGTGTGTGTGTGTGTGTGTGTGTGTGTAATGATTTTATATAAAAGGATGAAAGACACATTATTCCATTTTATTGTCTGGATACGTAATCTTTTTTTTGTACGTAATTTAACTACATACTGTAAATGTTCAAATGTGTATCATAAGAAATAAACACAGGTATCTTGAGACTAAATGAGAATTTAAGTACCAGAGATTGTCATAAACTGACACTTAAACCCATGTCATTATGCCTTTAATATATGACCGAATTGCAGACGTGACAGCATGCAAAATCTGAAGTCTTAGTTGTAATAAAAAAATCTATAGTGTATTATTAGCACACCTAAATTATGTCCCACCTGAACCCCTTCAGCAAGGGTTTATATTCTGGGAGTTTGCCAGCTACAGTAGATGCGATGTGTTCCTTTGGAGAGTAATATCCACATAAATCATGCCATGCTCAGTGTAAGGATATTTCAGGGCAAAGAGATTAATCATAGTCTGCATTTTGTAAGGCTGTGTAGTTTTTGAACATTCCTGCGTGAGGTGAACTCAAGGTAGCATGCAAGGGCGATAACTCGATGCCTGTGCTATCGATAGTGCTATGTGATGTTTTCATATTAGGATTGTCAGCATAACATTTTAATTCCTAAAGGTGCTCCACTGCAACATATAAGATCCCAATCAAATGACTTGATTATATCTAAGAAGAGGACTAGAGAAGTTTGGAAAAGTCTAATGTTAAAAGCTACACTTACCTTGCTGTAAATTATTTTTAAAATCTTCCAATCTGTTCACACTATTAACTAATAAACAAAACACGTACGAATTGTCTTTTATTTACTCTTAGATGTCATGAGAAAAGCCACTTATAATGATTACTATTATTTTATAGCTTTTACATTCAAAAAGTAAGTCAATATTTCATTAACTAGAAATCAAATAAACTGGAAATTGTTATAAGACTGAACTGAAGGAAATATTTTAGCATCACTAGAGCTGGAACAGAAGCCGTATCGAGTTTGATTTATGAAGAATAGGACGTTTATCGCCAAGGCCCTAAATGAGGCCATGACTTCGTTTGCCTCCAAGCACATTCCATCTCCCCATAAAACAAGCTGCTATCAGATCCTTCTGGAAACTGTTTTTTTATATGCAGATTCGATCTATCAAATGCCTAATTTAGTGTCTTTCTGTTTTTTAATCTTGCCATGACACTTCCTAAACTACTGAGCGATCAAGTACATTAATTCAGTACATAAGATGCAAATCTTTATAGCTTGAAGGCTAGATTTAATGTTTTGGTTTAGTTTAGTAAAAAAAAAAATCCTTGGATTAGTTTCAGAGTCATGTTTTAACAACACTGAAGCTTCTCCCAATAGAACATGGTCATAATTTATAAATATAAATAAAATATACAATAAGGGCATTCATTGGGGGGAAAAAGTGCACTGGTGTATGTACACTATGTACAAAAAACAATACACAGAACAGTTATGAGTTATCAGTTAGGTCTGAAAATTTACAGAGACAGAAGTGAGAAATAATAAAACTCCACATTTAATACACTTCTGGTCTAATTTTGATGTAAAGAGTTTTACACTGTAGTTTATACATTACTGGAAAACTTTGGTGTGTGAAATCGTGGGTCCCCAAAGACACAGTGATACTAGGCTCTGAACGCTGTCACTCAGATAAACTTCTTCATTTGCAGTGTGACAATGCAGCTGGCTGCCTTTGTGCTTTTGACATCCCACAGAGCCGCAATATGGCCATATGAGGATCAGTGGGAATAAACAATAGATCCTCCTGTCTCCTGGGAGGCCTGAGAGACCAATGCTAGATGGACATCATCTAATCCAATGTTTTTTACTCTCAATCCAGAGTTTAGTGCTGATATTAAAACCTATAGTAGGAAACTGAAGTCATTAATTAAGTCATGTGGGGGCACAAAAGCATGTACAGTAGCTGAGGACTCAAGAGTGTGTTTAGATAAGCAGTGTCCGGTCTTATTCCTAAAGACTATGTTCATCTTAAATAGATGTTCAGCAATAACGTGTTGAGTGTAAAAGTTTGCAAATTAAGGAAAATACATTTTGTGTTAACTTCAAGGTTCCATCATTATCATAAATACCATAATAACAAAATATGGTACATGCTAATATAGTAAAAGTGAAAAAATACTAAAAGCTGTGATATGTATATTAGCTAATAACTCAAAAGTCCACTGTGTACTTTTATAACTGCCTCCACTCTCTTACCTCGTACCTGTTGTATCATTTATTCTTCATGAAATATCTGTTATAAGTCTGCCGAGGGCCATAAACACCTCCAATGCCAAATAAACACTGGACACTCATGGGGTTTTGGAGAAAAATAAAAACTGTAGATTTACCTTTCATAATGCAGAAACCATGAAGGAAGCAAGTTCTTGCATTTAACTGGACCTACAGCTCTGGAAAAAAAAGAGACCACTGCAAAATAATCAGTTTCTTATGTTTTGTTCTTACAGGTGCATATATTGGTGAGATGAACAGTTTTGTTTCATTTTTTGTAAACTGCTGACAATATTTCTCCTAAATTCAGTAAATAATTATTGTTATTTAGAGTGTATATTTAAAGGAGATGACTACACATCAAAATAACCCAAGATCATGCAGTATTTGCAGAGCTTTAATAACTTGAATAAAACAAAATGCAAATAATTTGTAAACAAATTGTGTTAATGCTTTGGCTAAATAACATTAAGAAATCAGTATTTGGTGGAATAACCCCGATTTGCATGCGTTTTGGCTCCATGATCTCCACCAGTTTCTCACATACCACTCTTTTTGCAAAAAAGTAAACAGCTCAGCTTTGCTTGATGGTTTGTGACCATCCATCTTCCTCTTGATGACATTCCAGAGGTTTTCAATAGGGTTCAAATCTGGAGATTGGGCAGTGGTCTCTTATTTTTTTTTTCCAGAGCTGCATGTATTATTCTAGATAACTTTTCAGTGTTCATCACTATATTATAGATCAAATGCTGATAAATATGAATCAGAAATATGAATGATTTTTTTTCACATACTGGACTGCACTAATCCCATAGTTCCATCATGCACTACAAAACAAAAGGGAAGGAGCTTGTAGCAGATGACAACATAACTGACATGCTACTAAAGCTGTAGAGGTGCCACCTCTGTCCTTGTTTACAATCTGTAAACTAAGTTAAATGCATATAGCACCAGAAACATTAGAGAACATGTTAGCTACAGAAAACTCTACATTTGTTGGAACGCTTTTGGAAAAAAATGACTGGTATAGAATATTTTCATCAATCACACTGTTGGAGAAACTACTCACCTTTCCTGTAATAAATGTATTTATTTATTTTTAAAATAATGTTTAAAATAATTTTAAAAATAATTTTCTGTGAACCTAAATGTCAAAAATATTGGCACTATTAACTCTCATAAAACATACAATAAATACAATAAATGCACCAATATTTAGGTTTGTTTCTTTTAGTACTGTGTGACCAAGTCTTGCAGTCCACTCTAGTTTTCACTAAAGAGTCTGGTGTGTTTCAAACATAATATTCAAAGACTATTCAGTGAATACATTTTAAGCACATTATACTATGAACTTTGTTGCAATCCATTAACTATACTTTCATACATAGATCTTTGTGGCCAGAGGAAAAGTGCACACATGACAGAACATGAGGCCTAGACTACACAAGTGAACAAATATGACTTTGCACACTTGTTAAAGCCATCCTGGGAAAGCTCAACATTTTTAATATACTATGTTAAAATAGAACTATATAGTTTCCCTGTACAGAAAGTCAATGAATAGGTTTTTCATTTGGGACAATATTTATTTGACCAATTTCATGGACATACGGCAACAATTATGGAACTAAATATACCACATATCATAAAGCACTGAAATTTATCCATTACTGTTGTTTATATTATATACATTTTAACATACCTCTTATGTGCAAAATTAACATTTATATAATATTTGTTTAAAATACATTAGTTTTATATTTTATATTTTAGTTTATATATATTAATTTTACATATCAAACATATTTCAAGTTAAACTAATGCTTTGTATGATATTATTCTCAATTAGTATATATTACAGTACACGGTATTTTGCTTTAGCTCATAGTATGCCATTTGATACATGGCTTCTTTTATTCAGACACATATGGATTCAAACACTCAGGTCCATCTGTATGCAACAGACGGCAGAGACATATGAGGGAGCAGGAAAAAAGGCTTCGTCTTGCCTTCACCTCTGCTGACGCAGTTGTATTTAGCAATAAAAAACTTGACATTTGGTCCCTTAAGACTTACTTGCTGTGAGGCACTGGTCGTGCCAGCATTTTCACACCGACCTAAAGTGGGGTCAGTACAAATGGAAAGAAATGGGTCATGTGTTTTCTATTTTAAGCTGGCAGTGTCAGAGGGATGCAGAGGAAGACTCAGCAAGGACGGATCCAGAGAGCACAACGCACTCACAGTGTGTTGAAGAGAAAGAAGTGATAGTGTCAGTCTTATAATCATGCTCACGACTCTCATCCTGCACTCCCTTTATCGAAGAGATGGGAAAAGATGAGCCAGATGGTCCTCTTTTTCTTTCTCATGCTCCCTTTTTTTCTTCTGTCTCTGTCTGTCACATGCACGCTTTCTCTCTTTCTTGCATGCACACATATGTGCCTCTATCTACCCACGCTTGACTGGATGCTCAAGGTCCCCCTTTCTTCCTTGCCTTCACTGTGCCTTGTTTTGACTGGAACCTCCACATAATACACACTCATTACGATAACTTTTGAGATTTTGTCCTGAGCTATGACCACTTTTGGTTTATATGACCAAAAAAAATGAGATACAACACAGACTAGGATGAAAGATTAAAGAGAGCGGGAGAAGCAATAAAAGCCAGGACACTCCCACATTGTCAAAACAATCCTGGTTCTTCTTAGTTCATTTCTACTCCCAATTATCCTTTCTTTTAGGATTCTGATATAACATTCCTCTGTAAGAATCCATAGAAACTGGTAGAAGTTTAGTATGAGTGAGGTGCATGGTGATATAAGCGTCAATAAAAGCCCAGCGGTAGGCTTGCACCCTGATGTTCCAGCACCATCTGCCATGTCCAGAACCACAGCGCAGATATTTAACAAAACAACATCCATTTTTATGTTGTAAGTACTAGACTATACCAGACACAGGTTTAGAAATTTGAAGTCTGCATGTATATTGAAAGCTATCTATAAATTAATATTATTTGTTGTGTATTGCCCATTAGTGTATTGAAAAATCAGCTTAAAATTCACAGCTTTAAGTTGTGTGTATGTTCAATCAATAAGACGTAAAGTACTGTAGCCGTAAACAGAACATATTGTCGGTTTCTCAGGCTTTGTAAACTCATTGAATTGCCCTGTAGCATCAGTTTCTATTGTCACATGAGCTTGGCCTTCAAGGGTCACAGAGACATTTGTTGGCCGTTCACCATCCGTGCAGTGCGTGTCACATAATCGACATTTAATAGAGGCAAACTTTAGAGTGGTCCTCCTCACGGGCAGATCGGGGGGGACGCCTCTCTGTTGTTCTGCTGCCAAGCCCATCTGTCTGTGCCTCCACCTCAGCAGCAGCACGCAGAACGCCCCCGATGACTGCATGACCTCCCCTCGCTCTTACAATGCTCCCATGGCCAACGCTGAAGCACTACTTGTTGACTCCCACAATGCGCCTCTTCTGTGGCAGGATGCAAAGCAATTTGCTCTCTGCATTTGGGATGAGTTTTGTTGACATGTTTGAAGCATATCCAAGCTTTTGGGGCCCACCCCAATGCTCCTAGATTTGAACCTGGTAGAGTCAACAAGCCTGTTGAAAGCTCTTTGCTTAAAAAAAGAAAGAAAAAAAGAAAGTGCATACATTTAATGGGTTCAAATCTTATCGTAAAAAAAAGTCTGTTTGGTTTAGGCTAAAAGAATGGTGAAAGATGATCATTGATGTGTGACTAGTCATGCTCTGCAGGGACTCTCTCAAGATTTCGTCACATCATCACCACCTGTGGAGGATTTCTGCGTCCAGTGAGTGACCGTGTTAACCCCATGAGCAAGCTGGACTTGCATCAGTGTGTATACTCAGGGGAAATGCTGCATAATGTTGCTTTTTAAAAAAAACGAAAATGTAAGATTGAGGTCAGAGGGTTGCAGATGGACTGCTGAGGCTTTTCTAATGGTCCAGAAGTAGCATATCATTAAAGAGATAAACGTGCTTGCTTCCCGACATATAATGATTTCAAGAACTATTGCTATGGAATAGTGCAGAGGTATTTGCTCTTTCAGTTTAAATATCTGATATTTAATCCTTGTTCAGTGAAACCCATCTGTGCCTCATTCATTTTATTTAGATTTAAATGATAAGCTTATTAACTTATCTTTATAGTCTGATAGGATATTAATAAGTGCTGTAAAGTTAGCTTACAGTTAGCTTAGATTTAGCATTGCTTGTTTCTTTGTTTCTTAATTTAATGAGTTACTCCACAAGTTAGTTAACTACATTTTTTCAAAGTAAAAGTAGTCAGTTAGTTAGTTATAATTTATCATGATCAATAAAAATAAATATTATTACATTATATAATAAAGTGCACCAGTTGACAGATCTTACCCAGCGGATATTTTTTACTTGCAGCACGCACTTTCTGAGGAAAAAAAACAAACTCTTTTTACTGGAAGAAATATTTCCCTCCAGTGAAATTCATTTTTACAGACACTTATTAAAATACCAATGGTGCTGTGACTAATGGTCATCACTCAAGATTGTCATATATTTCTGTTTGAATATGCTTCCACAAAACAAAAATGAGAACCATGACTTATAAACATAAATGCGGCATACCAAACTCATTGCTTCTCAAAGGTGAAGTGTCAAGATAATATATTCAACAACAATGCATTACTTCAAGAAAGTATAGTTAATATTTTAAAATCTGAACGTTTCAAACCTAATGCTTTAAACTGTAAAGTCTAACAGCTGCAAACACACTAGAAAAATAAATAATAAAAATCATACCTATTTTGTTATTGCTTCACTGTATTTCTGTTTAGAATATACACACATTATTACATATATTTATTCAAGTATGTTACAGGACCCCTATTTAATTCTTTTTGTGTTTTAAAGCCTAGCAAGTGAAATCACCAATTAGAAAACTTAGCTGTAATGACAAAAACATTTTAATGCATTCATCTGAAACTAGCTAACTAACTCGAGTAGTATTTACTTTGTTAAAACTTATCATAATTCATTTCTCTTGGACATACTGACTGTTGAGACATCCTGTTGCAATGGTAAAGCCCCCACATCAAATGGCCAAAACATCACCTAATGACACTTTTTCAGTATTTCAAAATATTGTTTGACTTTGATGATAAGAGTTTTCTGACTCTCAGTCGACTGCAGTGTAAGTTTTAACTTCAAAACCGGTCTATTATGTACCTTCTAACTGCCAGGGGTGATGTGTAACACCTGAATAACCCCTGGTTCCTGCGCACATGCATGCTGAGAGATTCCAGCGAGGTCTTACAGTGACGTATTGCACAATATTTGCAAAAATTATCCAGTCAATCATCAATCCTTCCTTTTTCTCTTGGCTACATGAACCTGGCATACAGTTATCATCTTAGCAGTTGGTGACTACTGTCAGAGTTACTGATCTTAGCTACAGAGTACTGATTTTTGGCCTGTGCATGCTCTACTGCTCTGCACTCACTGTCGTACTTCAGATATTCACACATAGAGCTGGCTTTTCTCAGCAAATGTCATAGGTATTTATTTTATGAAATCCCTTAGAATGCGATGTCAAAATGTTAGAACGCCTCTAAGTGATGTTCAGTCATTACAGTATACTGTATTAAAGCAATCTATTCATGAGTATCTTAATAGAAAGCAAAGTCCATTATTGTTAAACAGACACAAACATACATAATTCTGTGTTCTTCAGTTGGTCTCTCTCCTAAATAAACAATGTACCTCCACAGGTATCTGTTTAGTACTCAATATACGTGTCTGTATTTGGATTTAAATAGATTTTTTTTTTATTTACTAGCAAATATTACATTTGTTAAATATATATTAAATATGAACCCTATCACTAGGCCCTCTGAGACACTGGAAAACCTACACGGTGTGCGAACTCAACAGTTCCTCAACATCAGCTACATCACTCACATATTTGGTTTCCACTTAAGATGTGCAATAGATTCAGCTGCTTCTGTTCATTTCCCCTAAAAAGCAGTTGTTTAAAGAACTCTGTTTTCTAAATACATTTTCTCCAGTGGGCTTAATGATTGACTGACCATTCACTCCTTCATGAAAGCAAAATCCCAAACACCTCCGACTCACACAACGTGTTTATTGCATATGCAAGACCTCAGTTTTGTCAAACACCTCTGGTCTCAACCGGTTTTCAACAGCAAACTAAACAGACTATATCAGAGTTTTGGCCATTTCCTGAAAGCTTTTTTTGTGTACATTGCTTTTATATGTGCTGTGGCTTTCATTCTTTTAGTCCTAGTCTTAAATGCATAGTTTTATTTGATAGATTTATTTGATTTATGTTTGCTTATTATTCCTTTATGTTCGAACCTCAAGCGATGTTTTTGTGAAATACTATCTATCAAACTGTGACTGTAACACTCTTCAACAAATAGTGTGGAAGAAAAGACAAATGACAACATAAAATATGTTTTACAGTTTATATTATCTTTTGTTTATGAGTTATAGAGTTTATAAGATTATAAGAACCATTTACAAGATGGTTTACTTTATGTGCATACATTTAGAGCCTGCAAGGAATATATAGAGATATATATCTAGATGCAACATTGTTCTCATTATAGTGTCAAGAGCACTAAACACTACAGAGGAACAGTTTTTTCCTTCAGCTACAGCTGCAGTTGTGCCATTGGGTGAAAATGCAAAACAACATGTCAAAGTTCACCAAAGCTTTTCTGAAAACAAATATTATTTCTGAAAGCTGTATATTTGCTAGTCAGTGCACCGGCATTTATGCTAGATAAATGACAGACTACGTATAATAAATCACACACTTTTAATGATGAAATTTAATGATTTTTGTCTTGAGAATTCCATGAGAAATAAATGTAGGACTTTTCTCAGTTCTTCTGAAAGTACATGGTTGTGGAGTAGTAAGGAGTGACTGTAAGGAGTTCATGTGACAGCCTTGGGACCTGCCAGACTGAATAGAGCATGCAGGTCTGGCTGATTTTTTACACACACATACAATCCAAATCTACATTTAAGTTCAGGCTGCAGTTGTTACTCACGCTGAGCATGGTAACAATGTTGGGATTAGGTGTTGTATATATTTTCACACGCAGAACTATTCAACCTGTCATCAAATAATCATGTCTTAACCATTGAATTGCTCTGAGCAGTTTTCATAAAGCTGTGCTTGATATTGAGAAACAGATGATGAGACAGGTATCAGTCGACATGCTTCCTTCTGTGTCAAAATTCTAGGTAGTGATGATGCTTGAGGGAGTCAACTTTAGTGGTTTTTCATTTGAACTCTGCCTCAGCACAAGGTTTGGCACATCTCACCAGTATTATTTACTAAAGGCTGTCATCAATGAGATGGCCTAAAGGTTTCTGCTTGTGTAAAATGCTCTTACACTGTTAGGCCAACGTCTGTATTTTACCCATTGTAATTCTGCACATGGGGCAGGTTTGCACAAAATTTTATGGTTTCTGTTTACATGTACAAAATAATCTGATAACGGCAAAACCCACAATTTGGCAATAAATTGATACACTAATTTACATGCTTGTAAGCAGTTTTGTCGGTTGGAAGCACAATGGACTGCTAACCAGATGTGGGAAGTAACACAGTACAATAACTTTTACTGTACTTACATCTGGTTTACGTATCGAACTTCAGTTTTTCTTCTAGATAATACTTTTAATACTGCATTTCTTAAGAAAAGTCTCTGCATTTACATTTAACAACACACCACTAAATTTTATACGAATCCCCATCACTAGCATCTATCTGTTGCTACATGCACTTTGTTTTAATTTCCATTGTTGCAGTTAGCTATATGCATTTTGCCTAGTTTCTATCTTTATTTGAGTAATTAGCATGCTAGCTAATGGTGCAAGGGACATTAATTTATGATCAGTAACTTAAATCAGTGTTGAGGGAGATGTCTTTTTCATTTGTGAATCTTTCTTCTACTTTTAATTTCATACTTCAGTATTTTATCGTAAGCAGGAATTCATTTATATAAGTGCACTTTTTAAATTTGGGTACATTAACCTGCTAGGTCAGGGCTTTTTGAGTGATTTAATAGTTGTTGAGTTTTATGGTTCTTTTATGGGTATAATATTATTTAAACACAAATAATAAATACATCCTTAGCTAAGTCTAGATGAGCCACAGCATATATGAGCACATGCTGCTAATCAAAATTATAATCATAATCATGAGTCTAATATGAACAACTTGCCATATTATCTTTCCCCCTTTCTCTTCCCCTTTGTGGTGTGTGTGTGTGTGTGTGAGTGTGTGTGTGTGTGTGAGAGAGAGAGAGAGAGAGAGAGAGACCCTGACAGACACTTGAGGCTGTGTGACTCCAGCTGTCAAAGTCAATCAGAAGTTCACACCCACCGAGATGGCACATACCTACGTTCCCTTGTTCCACAGGTACCTGTCAATCAGAGTATATTATGTCTTCTTAACAGCCCTCGGAGACAACATCAAGGCCTTGCTACTACATCTAGGTCAGTTGTTATCAAACACAGATCATCAACGGCATGCCATCAGTTAATAGGATAAATGTCAAAAAGTATGTAATGAATGCCTGCAGTCATATTTAAAGTGTAATTAGCCTGACATGGGGAGAGATGTTGAGACAAAGTAATAATGTTGCAAGAAAAACCTTTTTTTGTGTTTGTGTTTCTTTCTCTGTGATCTTTGCGAACTTTTCTTCGTTCGTTATTTCTACGTTGTTATTTTTTCATGGTAATGGCCTGGAAAAAAAATTTGGTCAAATTTTCTCAAGTTAAATCTCCAACCACAAGTGCATTTATATGTGGAAAAAAATAAAGGGACATAATGTTATAGGAAAATAAACAACAATTAGAATAGAATAGAATAGAATAGAATAGAATAGAATAGAATAGAATAGAATAGAATAACTTTATTAATTCCTGGAAGGAAATTAATTTGTTGTAGTAGCTTGGTACATTTGAAATACAGTAGGGATACAAACCAAAAAAAGGATAATGAGATAGATGGAGTGATAAACAAAAAGTACAGAGTGCAGTGGGAATTCAATACACAGTGTGAAATTTGTACAGTAAAATACAATAGTACAAATTCTGAGGTGGACCTATGTGCAAGAATATATGGTAAAATTATGCAGAATATGTAAAATTAAATTATACTATTGAAGGACAAGAGAGTTCTTAGGGCTGCCCTATCCACAAACTGAATTCATTTCACATCTGTTTGTTCTACAACTGTCTGAGGAAATCACATTTAACTAGCAAAGTTTCAAACCCAAACAGACCCTTTGTCTTTACCACCTTGTTTGTTAAACTGGCTCCTTATGTACTATGATCTTTGCTGGCAGATAGCCAAAGCAAGATTAGAAAATAAAGAAATATTTTTATGTCACTTTAGTAGGCTATATTAATGGGGTTTTTTTTACATTAGAGATGTTAACGTATACAGTATTGCAAGCAACAACAAAAAAAAACTATTTTGGTCCAAACCCAATTTTTCATCTTTTTTTGGCTGTCACTGAGAATGTTGTTCCACACCATCACACATATATTAAACTCTAAACCATAAATTATCCCACACTTTTGATCTTACTTTGTCGATTTCATCTGTTAATATTCATCACAGGTTTCCCTTTGGAGGTGTGTTTTCATCCTTCAAGCAAGCCTAGAAAGCTCCTCACCACATCCGGCTTCCATTTGCTCATTTGGTATTTTAGTAATGTCTCTAATTAAAACACAAATGAAATGACATTATTTGGCTAGCTTGCTGGCTCGCACCTTTTGTCCCCTCCTCTGTTTCTTCTTTTTAACCAGTTGCTCAACATGACATCTCAAGAATGATGAACGACAATGGCTCAAAGAACTCGCTCAGTCTGCTCAGTTTCTCAGTCATGAATCAGTGTGAAGTAGACAGGACCTCTGAGGTCATGGAGGACAGATCAGTGGGACATATCTCACAGTTTAGTCATAACTCTTCATGTGCAAAACAATGAATTTATGGAATTATTGATGGCATTTGAAGTCAAAACTAGTGCAGTCTCACCCACACACACATCTCTCTCTCTCTCTCTCTCTCTCTCTCTCTTTCTCTCTCTCTGTCTCTCTCGCTCTCTTTCTCTCTCTTTTTTCATTATTTGATCAACAGTTTACACACACCCAAATGCCTAAACAATTTGTTTATTTGTTTATTTTCTGTAAAACAGCAAATGCAATATTACAGTGCAATTGGGGTATTGCATTAAAAATATATATATAAATGGAATATAAGGTTGCAAATAATACTATAATAGATTATAGATAATAATAGATTGTTCACTATAAATAACTATAACCACCAAACCACTAAAATAAGGTGTTTTTTAAAAACAATAAACTTGTAACTGTTTAAAAACTTTAGATTAGATAAGATAGGATAAACCTTTATTCATCCTACAGTGGGGAAATTTCCATGTTACAGCAGCAAGAAAAAAAGAACAAAATGTGCAAATATGAAGCAGAGATTAAGTTATTATAAAATAACAATAATAATTGTTATTTTATTCTTCTTCTGTATTTATAAAGATGTAGAAGTTTATAATGACCATATTAGCAGCCAAAATGTCAAATAAAGCATTAAGCATAGAGTATAAAGCATCAGAGAGAATAAAGCTGTGACAAGGAAAACAGTAGGAAATTGTAAGGAATAAATTCATTAATAAATAAAAGTGGTCATTTAAAAATGTATTTATTTTACTTATTTATTTTCCTTTTTACAACTTTAAGTTAAAGTTTAAAACTTTAACCTTGACACACCAGAAAATAGCACAAGGTTATTAAACACAAGGTAGTATTAAATTAATTAATTAAAAAGAAATTTGATTATGGTGATTTATAAGAGAAAAAACATTATAAAGTGAGATAAATAAAAGTATTGTATTTCTTTGATACAGAAAATAATAACAGTACTATTAAGGTGTTCATCCTAAAATAAATGTAACATCCTCACTAAATGGCATTGGCACAGATGAGGTATTTAGAAAAGTTATTCTCCTTTACTGTAGCAGTAGAAGATACCGGAGTTTAAGTAGCAAAATAAATATAGTCAACTGTAAAGGTCATAATTCAAGTCAGTTCCTACAATATACACAAGAACCACTGACACATCCACTGTATTTAAAAATAAGTGTGACGGTAGAAGGGGAAGATTAATATTTAATGATTTATGAGCAGTGAAAAATGGTTTATTACCTGTTGCACAGAAGGAATTAGGGGTGGGGGTGGGGTGCCGAGGGTTAAAGGATAACTATTATACCCCTAAGCATTAATTTTACTCCCACCACACTATACCTGTGTCACCCTGCACCCTCAGGCTCACCTCTGCCTCCCTTATGTGTTACTGCTGACTGAGAGAAAGTGCACATAAACACACTTATAGACACACACTAGAGGAATTTAAATACAGCTCATTTGTTTTTACTTTATATCCAGAGGCAGCAGTACGCGATATCTAGTATCCTTCTATTCTGACACTTGACTGGCTTCAGCATGTAAAGGCAGGTTCAGGCAAAAATTCAAATTAAGAGACTTTATTGAAAAAAAGTTCATAGATGTCACAACTTCAATTGTTAAATCAATCAATGATTTAACATTTCCATAACAGACCTGTCGACTTTCCTACGTTTTTTATTTTTTACATATCCTACAAACTTTTACCACCTACAGTCCATTTTGTGCTAGGAATAGCAATGGCTTTGATGTCCACTGACCTGCACACAGAAGAACAACTGACAGCTTTACGCTCCAAGATGTTCACCTTCGCTTCTGTTTGCTTCTAATTTGCATCTGCATTGGAGAAGAAATTCAAACTGAGTGCATAAAAACACCGGCAGTACCACGATTATTATGTGTATGTCAGTCTACTACATTACTAATACAGTACAGTAAACAAATCTCCAGGTCTGAATGCAAGTAGTCACTGAATTGAATATGCAAAGTATATCATTTTAGACATAATGCAGGTTTACTTAAAGGAGCCCTCTGCTGCCGGTATGGTCAAACATAATTGTTATGAAATGAATATGAAAAGTCTTTCCCTTTCTCCAAAACTGACCCGTATGAACGTATGCCTTGTATATTGCCTTTTATAGATAATGGGGAGAATCAATACAATCTATTTTGTCTGGCTACAGAGCTAATTTCAGGGTCAGAAATATGTAACCACATGCCTGAATTGAGGAAATCAGTAATGCAGGGTAAATTCTTTTCTTCTTTATATTTATGTTGTTAATAATAGATTTAAGTGATTATTACATGTTTTGAAATGCTTATAAACAATATCGACTGCACACTGAATACAGCTTATTGGGATATGCACTATGTTTTTTTTGTATAAAACCAATAGCTTTGTATATCTAGATGAATTCCCAGACAAGGGAAGATCTTACTAGCTAGAAAAAAATTTAACTAGTTGGCTGAAATGAAGAAACTAGTAAGAATTGCAATATTGTGGCTCACAATTTTATGTAATTTTTACAGGTCTAGAAGACGATTTTAAATAGTACAGACTATAATCTTTAAGTCACAAATGATGTACCGTAGGCTTGTACATTTATTAAAGTACTTTTCTCTGGATATGTGGACAAATTAACAATTTTACAAAGTGTACCTGACGCATAGAAAATGGCTGCCCTGTTGAATTATTCACACCCGAGTTTGTCTGCAGTGTGTGCGGCAGACAATGTCGTCTACACGGGTCCTTTTTGAGAAGTGGGGGTATGGATAAGCGGAACAAACCCGAGCAAACAGCATCAATGGATAACACTACTTCACAGTCTACTGAAGAACATGAGGGAGCATCCTGACAAAGAGAGAAAGGAGAACATGATGGAGGACTGATGGACACACTGAGAGAAAACAGAGAGCTAAATTGAAAGAGGAGTGTCGCATTTTCTGCTGGCTTTTGTTACACTGATTTGGGGAGAAAGTGGAGCAGTAATGTAGGTAGAAGGGCTAGCCAGGAGCTCCATCTCCTGCTTGACAAAGCTGTCAGAATGCATTGTTTTCTGGAGAAAATGGAGAGGATGTGTACTGAACCCAAAGGAGACACGATGAAGGTTGTGTGATGCCCCGACAGAAGGACAAACGCACGACAAGAGGCAAGGGATGTGAGATACTTCGGAAACTACAGATAGTGTGAATTTGTAGTTAAAGGTCTAGATGTTAAGAGCTTTGAGCTGGTCTATTTATTAGTCACACAGCCCCAGGCCCTTCACACATGCACACACCTACACCTACACACATATATAATATCACCCCCAACCCATTCACCCTGTGATGACAAAAGAATAGGATTTTTAATCCCTCTTTAGACTGTTATGATGTAAGTATATTTTGCTTTACACTTTCTTGCTTTATAGTGATATGAGGCCCAGAGATCGTGTGAAACGTTAATTACAGGTGTAATGGGATGCTGACTATTGGGCAGGAGTCTCCCCTGAAGCTACACACTATGGAGGAATGCAGGGAGGGAACTGCTCTACTACACACACACACACACACACACATAGGAGAATCCCCACTCCACTCTGCTCATAACGGCTCTGCCTCAGGAGACATGAGCAAACCTGTCTGCCACATCCCCAGTGCCCTACCTGGCTGTAGTGAGCACACCATAACACACGATAAACGCGTGTGTGTGTGTGTGTGTGTGTGTTGTTCTTGTTTTAAATTTCCATAATTGCTAAAACACACACACAACTTTTATTGAACTCAACACCTCTTTAAAATAAGCTATACCTGTGCTTTTCTCCACTGTCTGTTGTGACCTTTTATCTTTGGTTGTCTATTGGGTTTTAATTACAAATCTTACCTGTAAAAGTGAATATATACACCGTAAGCACCATATTTATACCTTCAACTAATTTTCACCTTTCCAGATAGAAGATAAGTAATAAAGGCATCAAGATAGAACAGATTCGTAAACTATTGCAGAGTAGTAACATTTCCACAAAGCAACAAAGAAAATATATCAAACATGCTAAACTTCTCATTTTAACAGGATATATGTAGTTCTCAGAAAATACACAACTTTGGGGTAGTTAACTCTGTTTCATGTCTTGCCTCATGTTATATTTTCCTATAAGGGCATGCTTGATTGTGATCATTCCTTACATATAATAACATTTAATATTTCAAATGGATTAACAAAGCTCTGGTGTGTTTATGTAGATTAAAACTACTATAATATGATATAATATAAAACCAATGTGTCTCTTAATGCCCATAAAATCTGCCTATAGACTGGATAAGAAATAACAAATATCAGGCTGTATAAAGTTGTCTGAGATTGTTTATTTTATTACTGCAATAAGGTGAAGAAATACTGTCCCTTTTCTTGGTACGTCACTCGGGTGAATTATGCTTCTTCTAATCCTGAACCCACATAAAGTCTAGTCTTATCCAAACTGATTCAGAGCCTCCATCTATATTAAAACAAAAAGTAGTGAGCTTTTATTTTGGCCAAAATCTATAGCAGGTTAAGCCCACAAGACGTTGCTTGTATCATATTAGGATCCTATTCTCTCTCACTTGTTGAAAACAACATTGAGTGAATGAGGCCATTGTGCTTTCCTCGCAACAAGGCAATGCCCTCCTAAATGTCCCCCTAAGCAAACCAAAAAGAATCCAAATTCAGGCTCTATACAGTAGGCGAGCTCAACCATCCTGAAAAAAACTTCTCCTTCGGAGCAAATCCGCTGATGTATCCTATTTGGATATTGAAAAAAAAAAGCAAAAACTTTTACCCATTTACCAGAGAGGAAAAAAAAGGGAATTAAAATCTTTGGTGTAAAGACCCTATTAGTAGCAGGGCTCATCATTTGCATAACAGTAGCCTTATCCTTGAGCTCATAAGAGAAGGACGCCGTCTCGAGTCTCAGCAAGAAAGGGCCCTTTGGAACAGAAGAGGCCTAATAAGCAGCAGTGTGGCTGCAGAAGTATGAGGAGGAAAATATGCAAACTAGGCTTCTTCAGGGCTTCTAACAGGCTGCAGTGGCTGTCTGCATGAGGGCAGAGGCATGACAGGCAGGAGAAAGACAAACCCAGGCACACAAAGCCCTCAGCTCAACGGCAGCTGAAAGCACCATCTAGATGTATGAGATTGTTAAGCATTGAGAGTGCGTGCATAAGCCTTCTTGCGTATCTAGAATCCAAGCCTGGCTCATGCTAATGCCACTAACCAGTAACTAGAACTTAACTTCTAATTAATGTCAGAGAATTATAAAAGAAGTTTGTGTGATGCATGGAGGTGGAGGAAGGATTAAACTGCAGGTGGAAGTTAGTATTAGTATTAAAATATCTCGAATTATTTATCCTCTCAAGTTCAATTTCTAAACAAATAAACAACTCAATAGGAATTCAGATTTTTTTTGTAGTTTGTATTGTATTTTGTTTTGTAGTTACTTTGCATGCTTTAATTTGCAAACGATTGCAAAACTTAACAGATCCACTGTGTCTCATCTATAAACCACTTTAATAGTCAAACATTACTGTTCCCCTTTTTTCCCCCCAAGTAATATCAGTATATCACACCGGGGTGATAAGGTATGCAAACTAGCCTTTTTATGTCCAACAAAGAAAGTTATTTGTCTGTCAGTTTTGCCTAGGTTATGACTTCTGTCATCTAGACATGGTATTTTGTTTACTGCTGCAGGCTTGCTAGTCAGAGAGATGATAGGATCTAATTCGTTAGATTAGAGGACTTTTAAAAAGAAACAAAAAACAAACTACAAATACATCCAGTTTTATATATTTGTTGTCTATTAATATAAAGAAAGTGTGGATAAAATGAGAGAAATAAATAAAGTGTCAGTCTTAAACCGAAGTCTAAAGTCTTTAGTTGTACCTGTGCAGTGTGTGCAGTGTGGATGCCACCACAGAGTCATAGAGTGAAAATATCCCAAACAGGGCAGGAGAAATATGCTAGAGCCACCCACTGCTGCACTCAATGAGACTGGGCTTTTGTCCCACAATTCCCCTCACTTCATTACTGTCACACCGAGCAGATGGTGCCTTTCACAGATGCGCGCTCACACACACACACACACACACACACACACACATTTTGTCCAAGGAAAGCTCAGACTCACTCAAACATGCTCTCTACTCAACTCCTTTCTGACACACACACACACACACACGCACACATGCTTGCACTTTACACTGTGTCTTACCATAACTTAATCCCTGTCCACACACACACACACTCACATACACACACACACACACACATACACTTGTCTTAGTATCATTGTGAGTACCTACCATTGAGAGAAATGTGGTATAGACACCTAAATCTGACAATAACGCTAACCTCAGTATAAATGAATGAATGAATGAATGAATGAATGAATGAATGAATGAATGAAAGGATTTTTTTTCCTTGTGGTGAATGTGTCTCCACAATTTCAGATATTCATACATTTGGTCCTCACCAAAATATGAAAACTTAAAAACATTACAGTTCTTTGTAAAATATAACGCTCAGTTTTTCAGTCAAAATGTCCCCACAAGGTCAGTAAAATTAGATATACCTGACATTTGGTCATCAAGAAGATAAAAAAAAAATGCCCCCAACACACACACACACACACACACAAGTACACAAAGAAAACCATTACTGAATTCTGGATTTCAGTGTTTTGCTCTAAAAAAATTAAATGGAGATAATGAAAGTTCAAACAAACCAAACTCTGCATAATTGAATCACTGATGGAATAAACACAAGGCTGTGTTTTATCTCCTGGCTTCAAATTTACTCTGTTTGCCATTTTGTGCATGTCTGTGTGAATAAACACGTATCTCCATGCATATTTGGATTCATGGTGACTATAGCATAGATAGAAGGTCAATGATGAAGAAAGACTCAGTCAATATTGGCACACACAGAGATAATAGAAGTGACTAGTTCTCCCAAATTAATCTGCAGTAAACAAATAGATAACCCATATTTGCTGAATCATTTAATTTCTTCCTAGAGGAATAGCTTTAAACTCATCCAATCTGTCACCTATTAAACATATTTGCATGACAGTTAATCCACATCTTTTCTCAACATTATATGGGGCCAGTGTCCAGGCTACTCTCTATACAGCCTCTACATCCCAGATTACATACTACCTTCCAATCCTGTGTCTGAAGGTAAACCTGATTCACTATACAGGCCATTTTCCAGATTTTGAAATTTTGTTGTTGTGTCTTAAAAGCATAGTGTAAAATAAGGTGTGCTCATGAACCTCTAAAATGTACTGCAGGATCCTACAAAACACCCATAATATACTATGGTTAGACGACAATGCCTGACCTATAGTGAGGTGTGATTTGGGCATTTCCACTGTGGACTGATGGCAAGATGATTACATGCTTGATGGTGTTTATTTGACAGAATATGACTTACCATCAACATAATAATGATTAACAGGGTTTTGCTCCCTGCTCAGACACTAGATGGGTCCAGGTGAAAAAAAATGACTGAGCTTAAGTGTATAAGGTTTGGTTATGACAAAATAAAAAGTATATTTTGGGCCACAATTTGCTCATTTATCAACATTTTTCACATGCAAATAAATTCCGTTTCATTTCAGTTTCAGGTCCATGTTATACCTGTAATGTGTTCTCGGCATTGTCAAGCTGTGGCTGTTTTCTGGACGTTAAATTTGAATGAGCTCACCATATGAGCACACTATAGTATGACACCAGATGTGTGTGCTGGCACTGGGCCATCACTAATTTGCTATATGGGTATATTTGCAGGCTACATAGTTCTCCTGATATTCCAGTGATTGCAGTAGTGAGTTGAGTTGTCTTGTGAAATATTGACGTTTATGTAAACTACCCTGCTCTTCATTATGATGTGGTAGAGTGCCCAAACATGCCTGTCCTTTTTTTTTTTTTTTTTTTTTTTTTTACTTTTTTTTTTACACATACTGTTCTGTCTTTTTGATTTATGTTCTAGGTGACTCTGAGCCTAGCAAAGGTGCAATAAAAACAAAATGTAGAGATACACATTAGGAAATCCATTGAAATATCTGTGACAAATCACAGTGACAACAACCTCCAGACAGCTACATATTAGCTATACTACCATCCTAACCCCAACATCCAGGCTTGTTTGCTGTTTCTAGCTATGAATTGACCCACAGTGCTGATTTTCGCAATTACGCAAACACATTTTCCAGCCGATGTCACTTATAACCTGGTATGTCACATCAACAAGTTAGTGATGATTTACCCTTTACAAAGCCTGGCTTACTACCGGGGCAGTGGTATCCCAAGTGGTTAAGGTCTTGGATTCTTGATCGGAAGGTTGGGGTTCAAGCTGCCTCTATTAGGCCCTTGAGCAAGGCCCTTAACCCTCCCTGCTCATGTCTGACCCTGTCCTCTGACCCCAATATTCAAAGCTGGAGGTTTTCCTGTTGTAACATTACTCAAAGTGAATCTAAAGCATTTTTGCCACACAGTAACTTGTTAGCGGATGATTCCAAATTGAATGTATATACAATAAATAAATAAATATAAGGGGTTTGCCAAATGCCATATTCATCCATCCTTCCATTGTCTATACCCACTTTATTCCTAATTAGGGTCACGGGGGTCTGCTGGAGCCTATCCCAGCGCACACTGGGCAAATATCCAGGGGAACACGCTGGACAGGTTGCCAGTCCATCACAGGGCCACACATATAGACAATATCATTAAAAGAAAATAATGAGACAACATACTTTCTTCAGACAATCTTCAGATAATTTGGATGATGCAACTTCCTCTTGAACATGTGACTTGTGGAACACAGTAAGAGTGATGACTGAATACTGGGAGAATAATATTTTCAAGCATTTCACACATTGTAGTTCACACATTAGTTTATATAAATGTACATAGGTTGCCTTGAAACACACTTTCCTCATGTATACTGTGCATACCTGGACTACACTGCCACTATTACATAAATTTGCTAGATAAATCATCCATGTTCTCATACAGTAAGCCCATTTTAAGTGACTAGATTTTGATCAATCTGATAACCAAATAATTCACTTTGCAGTTTATTTTATTCACTTTGCGGTTTATTTTCAATTAATCCTAGGCAGATATACATATCGAAAATGTGTGGTAATCACATTTATATGTTTAAAGTCCATTTAAACTGATCCCCTGTTTCCACATTGTTGGCATTCAGGAAATACATTGACCTCTATTACCTACTCAGGTGCAGCAGTTAGCGTTACTGCCTCACAGCCTCACAATTCCATGGACTCGGTGTCTGTGTAGTATTTTAGTGCATGTCTTCCCTGTGTCCACACGGATCTCTGGTTTCCTCCCAACTCTCAAAAACATAACAGTCGTAGGTCAACCAGGTAAATGGTGTGTGTGTGTGTGTGTGTATGTGTGTGTGTGCGTGTGTGTGCATGTGTGTGTGTCACACTCAGTGTTCAAAGAATAGGTTCTGGGTTCACCACATGTTTCTGTTTTTCAATTTTCAAGTTTCTCATGAGAACGTTTCCATTCTTAATGTTTCTCATGAGGTCTCATTTGTCAGACATTTTCTCACATGAATTGTTTTCTCATGTCATCACTTATTATTCACACATCACTTGAATTCACCTTAACGTCCTTGGATTGCCCTTGAGGGCATAAAATAGTGAAAATGCTCCCGTCTTGCCACATATTGTTATTCACATGGTCACATGATAATGTGTGCGAAAAGGCCCTAATTTTCCAGGTTACTTCTTCTTTTGCGCCATTTTCTTTTTATTTGTTGGCACGCAGTTCACCTGCAGGCCGGACTGATAAAGGACGGAGAAATCCCCGAACGGCAATAAACAAATAGCTGTGTCCAGACTTGAAAAGGTTCAGGCATACTTTAGAAGAAAAAAAAACCCTGCTATTGGTCACAGATAGGCGGAAAACAAAATCAGCAAACATCTCCTCGGCCACACGCCGCGTTATCTAACCGAAAATCAGCGCGGGAGATAAGGCAGAGCTCGCGACTCGCAGGCGTGAGGGAAACGAGCAGCACCCGTCCAGCACGCGCCGCACTCCCATTGGCTACTGGGCACTGAGCTCGTGCATACAGGTACATAAACTCGCGAGCTGTTCCGCTTTATATCACCCGTTTCTCCTTATCGGCTAAATGCACCTCATTTACACACGTGAGCGTGGGTGGCATTTCAGAAGGATGGATGGAAAGGTGCAAGAACGCCACTCTGTCAAAAAAGAGGAACTGTGAATGAGTAAATGAGTTTGAAATCTAGTCCTGAGAAATCTGAGTACTCAGGTTTTCTCATCACTGGGTTTGTATCCCCAAGAGTACTTCTTTTATGCCATTAGTACCTAAACATTGCTATTGTCTATCCTTAATGTACACAAATGGACCATAATTAAAGTAAATTAAAAGTAAACTACATGGTTCGTAGGTAAAAGATAAGCCTATAGCCTAGTACAAGATGTGTAACACCGCCGTATTAACAAGGAAAGGTACAATTTACTAAAGGTGCGAAATCCTTGCCACTGCGATGGTACCATCAGGATAACTTTAGTTTGCAGGAAGTACACATTTAAAAATATTTTAAGGTACATGATTGGACTTTTAGGACCACTTATGTACCTTTAAAGCTACCCTGAATGCTAAAAGATATCTAGGATACAGAAGTTTTATTTTTAAAATGTACCTCAATGGTAATAGAGGGACTACGAAAGACTGAACCAAAAAAAAAAAAAGAAGAAAAGAACAACCTAGACCTGCTGTTTTCCTTTACAATTTTCTCCACCACAAGTAATGAAATTCATTCAAACTCATGACCTATTCACCATTTGTGTGAATTCCGAACTGAGCAACTTTAGGAAAATGCAGTCTGATCAGCTACATCTAACCAAATTGACAGTTATTACTAAAGCAAGCATTCTTTTGTTGAGACAGCAAGTTTTTTTCTTTAATGGGGCTACTTTTAGGTTTTAGACAAAAGGGGGTTGCAATTACACAGACAGGCTACCTGTTTTAGTTCTCACACTGCCCTCCTATTTTAACCCCATCTGTGAACTGCCACTGTGGCATCTGCTCAAGGACCTCCTGGAAGAAAAGAGAACAGATCTGACATTCTTGTAGTGGCAATGAGATTACTTATCTCTATTGTATTGTGCCACACAGGCTTGGACCACCACAGTCTGACAAACACATGCGCATGCACACACTGACTAAGAAACACACACTTTGACTTAAAAGATACAGAGAGTCTGATGAAGGAGAACAGATGAAGGAAATCATGGGAACTTGCATTTCTCACGTTCTCACTCTGCTTCACCTAAGGCCCTTTATAGAATAGCGGGCACAATTATGAGTGTTACAGAGATGTATTAAAGTTGATGATAATGTGCTGTGGTGCAGGATGTAATTAAGTAAATTAGAGAATTACTGTAAACACACACACACACACACCTGAGCGTTTACAGGTTAATTGTAATAAAATTACCCCAGGTATGAGAAGTCTCATACTGTGAATTCAGAGTTCCGTGGATAGAGGACTCTCCGTGGTTATGGGGTATATCCATCATGCTGTAAAGTACAAGCCTAAGGGCAGTGTCACTAAAATATACAAGACTAGACAAGCCCAGTTTTGCCAGACCGCCATCAAGTGCATAGCATTTATCATGCAAATATCAACGGTTCAGAATCTTTGGTCCGGATGTTAAAATTGGATTGGTCTGCATCTTTACAGCTGAGAAAAATGCCTTTGATGCCACGAGGCCTAGAAGCCTGCATGGTTCTGTGCTGAAATATGAGTCACACCTTGTGCTTTGCAAAGTTCCTTGTGTATGCAAATTTTGCAATGTTGAGGCAGATAGTCGTGTACATTCCAGTAGACACACCCTCCATATTTAACCTCTTGTAGACCTATAAAGCTATATTCAGGCGCCATAGCATAAAATGTGGTATTGCATCAAATTGGGCAATAAATTTTAAATATCTGAATATCCTATTACCAATATACTGTTTCCCACATATTTAGAATTGCATTTAATTCTTCACTAAAAGGCCAAATAAAACACAATAATTCATTTGTATCCATAGAAACAGACCTGTCCACTTGGGTTTTTTGGCACATTCATATAACACTACAATATAAAAAGTAAAAGGCATATGGTAGCTATCAAAGTATATCCCACCAAGACCTTATTGCCAGATGTGGGTTATGATGTCATTATAAATAGAGGTAAGACTGTGGGGTAAATGTCTCCATGAGGATTAGACCTCACACCAGTGGATGGCCTCCTGCCTCTTCTAACTAACTATTAGCAAGGCTGTGCACCAGGTCTTTGTGAATAACAGACTGTGTGCCGAACATCACACTTAAAAGTGAGTAAAAATTCCACTCTGATACAATTTATCAGAAATAAGAGCCATTTGTTGGTGGTGTGATTAGATATTGGTGAGGGGGATTTTAAGTCAACAGTAAAGCAGGTGCCATGCACATTTACAGCAGAGCTTATGTCTTCACTGCTCTGTGTTTATGGGTAATAAAAACTTAAACCACCAGTTCCCCTCCATTTCTACCCTGCCATTGCTCTATCACTACTGGGCAGAGTTCATGTCTATAAAGAGTGTGTGTGTGTGTGTGTGTGTGAGAGAGAGAATTTAGATCTTTTTATCATGAAATGACCGTTAGACATTATTTTGCGGTGTGTGATATTATGCAATATGTTTCTTAGCCATATTAACAAAAGAAGGTAGTAATATTTATGTACAACAAATGATATTGCCATGTTGTACATGTAGATTTGCACAATGATGTCACCTCTTACACTGGTCCTAGATTCTGGAATCTAGTGTTTCAGAGGACAGTGGGAAGGCACAATAATATATGCACAATACCAGATCAAAACACACTTGTTTGGACATGGCCTAATTCTTGAGCTTTTATGGCAAAATACATTTTTGCCATAAAAAAAGAATTTTTTTTTTGTTTTATTTGATTATTTAATTCATTAGAGAGTGGTAGTGATTAGTAGGCTTAGTTTAGTGGATTCATGTGCCCTATCATAAATACTTTGTTTGAACTATTTTTTTTTTTTAATTAAAGCACAATGAGATGAACTCAAATAAAAACTGCTATTAGTTCTGGAGGCAGTAATTTATCCTGATTACATTCACACAGTGAACAAAGTGTTATATATCAAATGCATAGTATTTTTAAATATATTCTTATGCTATACATTATCAATAGTTACAAGAATCTATGTCTAAATTTACATATAAACTTAAAATTGCTTAGGATTTAACCATTTAACATCACAATCACGAAAGACAGCATATTCTTTAACCTTTTACACATCCATATGTGTGGAATAATATTTGACTATCAAACATTTGGGAACACCTAGAATTCTTTTAAAATTTACATTTTTTTCCCTTTTGCATTATTTTTACATAACAAGTAATATGTTCATTTCAGTTTGAACTATCAGATGTAAACCTTTCTGACAATCATTTAAGACTTCTACACATTCTTCGAGGAAATTTCCATAGTAGCTCTAATGGCTAAGTTTTCCAGGCCTACATGAGAGGCTGCTGGTCTGCGGAGTTGGTTAGACAACCTTTTGACCTGACTCCTCCCCGAGCAGTCCAAACAGGTTATAAATGGGTGACTGGGTAGGCATTTGCCTTACAAACTGCATTACATCCTTCCTCATCATGTGTGTTTGAAGTTGGTCAAAATCAAATATTACATTAAAAAAGTAGGTAAAGTTTCCTGTGCCGTGTATTGGCTAATTATTTCAATATTACATGTATGACAAAGAAAGAGACATCATAAAGGTAAAGTTATTCAAAGCAGTGTTTTCTAATCATGTAGGCAAAATCACAATCAAGTCCTTTCTTATTCATAAAGAACCAATGTTTTAGGGCTACGTTCCAGGTTTTTGAAAAACCCCATGCTAATTTAAGTAGCTGTAATGGCCATAATGCAGCCTATTGATGAAACAGCAGTAAAGAACTCTCACTGTCGGATTTAATGAACACTGCACGCACAGCAATAATTACATGGCCTGACCTTTGCACTTCAGCCTGTAAGAAAGCTTCCCCACCCGGCACCTTCGAATGAGGTACCAATCAGCGGTTCCCTGGTTGGCTTCATCCTGCTGTCCCTCTCAAAGATGGAGTGGCAGCTCTCAGCCTTGTGCTTTTGTCAGATAAGACTGATTGGCCCTCCTGACCGGCTACCTTTAGCACCAGCTTCATAAAGCAGGCCAGTTAAAGGTTCTCATTTCGAAATCGACGTCCTCAAAAAACTTGGGAACACCTGCTTTTTTAAATGACGCTTGTCTCCAGGTCTGAAGCACTTTATTGGGTGGTGTTTGGAGCTGGGGTTCAGTCAGGGTGCTGGGGAGCATTTTCAGAAGGAGGGGCAGAGTAGGGAAGTTTGAAGAGGACGCTTTGGCTCTCAGCCATTGTTGGAACAAAAAGGCGACTCTCTTTACATGCATAGCCAGACAGAGAGGACTGTTCTGGCTTCCAGTAAATCCAAACAGGAAAAAAAACACACATTTACACACAAGGAATAGGCTAGAAAAACAAACCATCTTTGAATCTCCTCAATCTCCTGACTGCAACATTTCAGTGTTTTTCTCCTCTTTTGGTAATAAGCAATATTTATCTAAATGCCTGAAATCAAAGAGCCACCAACTGCTTGGCTTTGATGCTGTTTGCATTCAATATTGTGCGTGAGTTGGTGGGTAAAGGGATGCTATCCCTCAGCAAACATTACAGTGGATAAATAAGAGTTTGTCCACAAGAGCAGAGAGAGAGAGAGAGTGAGAGTGAGAGTGAGAGTAGAGACAGCAGTGCAACTTCATTTAAAATAGGCCCCCCAGGTGAAGTGGATTTACTCCAGGTTGGGCTGGCCTGATCTCTGATGAATGCCAGCACCTTTTGTGGTATATAATTAATAAGGCTTCCAGGAGGCTGGGCCTACATTTTATTGGACTTGTATTATTCAACCTTCTAACAAGTGCACTTGTCTAAAGGGAAACAAGCAACCAAAAAACCCAAGCATTTTATATTTATTTATTATTTATCAGATGTGATTTACGTTTAAAACTGGCTAGTTGATTTTCTCACAGATTTCTTGAAAATATTGGTTAGGGTAACCATATCTTACAAAAAAATGTTTTTGTAAAGAATGAATGCATGTGAGCAAAATGATTTTCAACCACAGAAATGAGAAAAGAAACACCTTCAAGTTGTACCTCTCAGGTTGGGCAAATATTTGATAGCATTTGAAGGATGCAAAAATAATTATGGTTCCTCCTTTAAGAAAATAAAAAGTAATTTCTATCAGTTTCAATGGGAATTTTACAATCTTAAATAGGAACTTGTAAATCATACCACCAGTCCATTGTACTTTATACATAAATATACTCTCTTCTCTTCTCTTCTCTTCTCTTCTCTTCTCTTCTCTTCTCTTCTCTTCTCTTCTCTTCTCTTCTCTTTTTTCTTTATTTAAAGGAAATGCATCAAAATAACACATCAAAATAACCCAAGATCATGCAGTATTTGCAGAGCTTTAATAACTCAAATAAAACAAAATGCAAATAATTTGTAAACAAATTGTGTTAAATGCTTTGCCTAAATAACATTAAGAAATCAGTATTTGTTGGAATAACCCCGATTTGCATGCGTTTTGGCTCCATGCTCTCCACCAGTTTTTCACATTGCTGTTGGGTATATATATATATATATATATATATATATATATATATATATATATATATATATATACCCAACAGTATATATATATATATATATATATTTTTTTTTTTTGTAACCCATTCTAGTCTTAACCTTTGACCTTTTTCGTACAATTTATAGTGTTTGGAAATACTAATGGAGTTTGAGACTATAATAAATGTGGAATAAGTACATATTCTCTTAAACTTAAAAGGCCATGTCATCACTCTAGTCAAAAACACTTCCAGACTACTAGACTTATGTCTAGTACATGCCACTCTAAATTTCTTTCAGTCTTCCCGTCCTTCCTTTCACTCCCCCTCGCCCTGTGTTAAGTATTGTGTGGTTCTCTGGGCAGTTCGTCTCTCAGCATCATTAAACCCAGGCCTCAGCCTTTGGCCAGATCAGGATAATTAACTGGAGAGGTCACAAGCTAATAAAATGAAAAGAGTCCCAAAATGGTGCTCGCTAATCCGTCCTATAGCAGCGCTTTATTGAAATGGGTAAAAATGGTGGGGTCGAGGCTCAGAAAAGAGCAGCGGGGGAATAATCAATAACAAAGAATGATGGGAAAAATGAGCCACACACAGGTTCTTTTTATGTTTTGGCATTTCTGGTTTGATTGTATCTGTTCTCATCTAATCTGTTTGACATGAGTAGTGTGTAAAGTGGAATTATAGAGGCATAAAATGGAGATGGCTGTCATAGCAATGTGGTGTAATCCAGAGGTGTAAAAGGGCGATTATACTAATTTAGGAATTGATTTACACATTGTATAAAATGCTGTAGTAGGAAATTGACATGTTTGGCATATTTAAATGAAACATTAGTGACATCATGTCAAGGGGAAGCTACACCAATAAAATTCTGTTCATTTAACACCTTCATGTACATTAAAAAAAATTATGTCCAGGATCTTACCTGAATACTATAGATTTATACCTACTAAGAACTGCTGCTGTAATCATAAACACTGTTCTGTCCTCATCCCAGTACTCGTATTCACAGTATCCATGCTGAAGTTCTCTTCAACACACTTTATAATGTTTGTCTTTACTCTAATATAACTATTTAATGAAATGATTTATAATCTCATTATACTGTCTCTCCCAAAAAAGGATGGGTTCCATTTTTGGTCTGGTTTCTATCAAGGTTTCTTCCTCATGTCATTTTTCCTTGCCACCGTTGCCTCTGGCTTGTTCATTAGAAATCTAAATCTCCATCAGGATTTCTGTACAGCTGCTTCATGACGATTTCTGTTGTTAAAACTGCTTTTGAAATGAAATTGTATTAAATCCGTCCCTTGAAAAATATTTGGTCGGTGAAGTGGTCTGAAATGTTCCAACTACAACTTTTTTATGCTAAGCATTGATTCATTTATTCATCTTCAGCAATCGCTTTATCTTGGTCAGGATCATCGTTGATTCACCCTGCTGCCATTTTTGCCAGTATATTGCAGAATCATAATAAAGCAGGCAGGTCAGTAAACCAAATTTCTTTGATTGCATAGACTCCAAGGTTCTGAAATTTGGCTAGAGGGCAAGATACACTGACATGGTGCTTTCTTATCACAAATTAAGGAAAATATTGGATTTTTATGAATATGTTACAATCAATGTATGAATTTATTCTGGCTCATGTTTAGTTGTTTTGGCAGTTATGATCCCTGATTTCCACTGTCCTTTCTTTGTCCTTTCTTTGGATTCTTTATAAAAACTAGCAAACAAACAGTACATGTTAAGATATTAATAGTGGGAGGATCAGAATATCAGTTCAGAATTTTGTATTCTCTTTTTGCATGTGAAATAATCTTTAAAACTTCCACCAACCGCTTTCATATACTCTGAACAGCTTTTAGACCTTCCCATTTATAATATTTTTCTTGACATTTCTATTAATTTATTTATTTATTAATTAATTTTTTTTTTTCATGTATTGTTTTATCTGTTTGTTTTATTTTTTATTTTTTATTCAGAGCCCAGATGCAAACATTTGCACTCAACTACAGATGAGACAGCCATAAAATATATTTTTATGCCAGTTCTGCTACTGATTTAATCCTATTTTTTACACAAGACCATAGTTTCAGTGTATGTTTTTGTGGTCACAGGCACTGTGTAAAAAAAAAAAGCTCCAACTCTTCCTGTTCTTATCATTCAAAGATCAATACAAATCCTGCCAAAGTTTCAACACTATGAGCTATCATTAGGCTGATAATCTCACTGTCAGAAGAGCCTAGCAGCATCCAAATTAATGAAGCTCAATTATCAGTTGTGCTGAGCAGAATTACCCTAAAATCAAGAATGCCACTGACAAAAGGAACTGGAGATAAAATGGGGCAAAAAAAAAAAAAAGAAAGTGCGGTGCCACAGAAAAGTGAGAGAAGGAGAGTGAGAGGGGGAAAAGAAGGGGAGGGGACAAGGAGAGATTAAAATTGTTTGAATTGAGTGCACGCTTGGCCTATTCATTTGGTATTCTGCTCAAATCAAGGCTTTTGTTCAGGCCGAAGTAAAGTGGCGTCAATCATCTCGACCTGGTTTTTGTGTGGCTGAAGTATTTATTATGAATTTTGCAACAACAATGAGAACCCCAACCCTTCTAACTGAATTTACAATCTGCCTCCCATATTAACCAAGCCGGAAAGGAGGAGAGAGATGGGGGTAGACAGACAGACAAATTGATGGAGAGAAGGAGAATTATAGGCCTAGTAAGACAGAGAGAGAGAGAGAGAGAGAGAGAGAGAGAGAGAGAGAGAGTAAACCATGGAGAAAGTCAGAAATAAAAAATAGAGAGAGATGCAAGAAAGAGAGAAGTTTGCTACAACCAAGCCACTCGCTCTCTGGAACCACATCAAAGTGTCAGAAATGTCCAATCAGATTTGTCTTACAGGCATTACATGATGAATATGGTGCAGCCATGGCACAAAAGAGCTTTTGTAGGGGCCTGGAGCGGAGGCCATTCACGGCCCCAAACAGACAGCCAGAGTGGAAGTAAATGGCCAAAAGGCCCTCACCGAAAAAAAAAGCAGCCAAACTTGTGCAGTACAATGGCCCATGCAAATGACAGCAGGCCCTCCCACCCACCCCTCATGGCTCACTGAGAGAGAGAAAGACACAGAGAGAGACAGAGAGAGAGCGAGAGAGAGAGAGAGAGAGCGAGAGAGAGAGAGAGTTAGGTCGTCTGAAGTTTAGAGCTCCTTTTAGTTCTGCAAAGAGGTGTCAGTTGAAAGTACTAGACTAAGCACATTCAAACCCTTTTCTTATTTTATGTAAAAAAAAAAAAATCTTCTTTAGAGATAGAAGTCCACTGACTTTTTTGTCAGCATGTGCAGCCAACCCACAGTGTTGCAGAATGAAGATAGGCTTTCTCCTTAAAATAGAGCATTAGAACACTAGTGAGGCCTCCTGACATTAGCCTGCATTAAAAGAAGGTATAATAAAAAACCTGGCACAGGAAAAAAAAAAGCCACTGTGCACCTATTTCTGCAGGGGTAGGTGTAGAAAGTTCTTTTAAAACCCATCACCAAGTCTGTGTATGAAGCAGCAAGTGTAGGAAGCATGTATTAGACAGTATATTCAAGAACAGCCCTGTGATGAACCTATATTGAGAAGATTCATTTTATCTCTTGATAAAGTAGTGTTTCATGGTTCAAGGATACAGACATGCAATGCACACATTTGACAAAGTCATAGTAAAGCTTGTTCATTTGCAATAAACATTGCATCACACAGTGTGTGTGTGTGTGTGTGTATGTTTACACAGATAGAGATGTGTTACAAAGTGTCTCCTTGGGGGCAAAAAGGACATCTTCAGACCCTTTCTTGATGTATGTTTTGGCTAAAAATTAACATCTCCTGAAGGCAACACACACACACACACACTTTGCAAGGGATTTTGACTTAACCCTAATATTCATCAAAGCAACCAAGAGGAACTCTTAAACAACTTTGTATTATTAAAAAAAACTTTTATATGAAACGTAAGTCAATTACTACGCAAGGTCAAATTTAGTATAATGGAGGCATTTGGACCTATTGATGAGACATAAGGCATGAGGAAGGAATACACCTAGGATAGGATGCTACTCCATTGCCGGCCACCATGCAGACACATTCACACACTCATTCACACCTAGGAGCACACAGATCCCAGAAGGACACTGGGAGCAAATGTGAAACTCCACACAGAGAGCAACTCGGGACAAAACTAGTGACCCTGGAGCTGTAAGGTGACCATGCTCCCAGCTGAACACATTATATACTTGAAATTCACTTTCATCATTTAAATGTGCTCTGGTATAATAAACACGTCCAAGAAAGTCTTATTTGAATGTTCACATCTGATTCAGTGCACTTCCTCTGGACCAGTATCACTTTTAATAAGTCACACAGAACCTGATTAAGTTATTTGCCTGGATAAAATATAGGAGACTGTGTTTTGCCTGTGTTTTTAGACAATTATTAGCCATTTTAACAGGGATACCTAGCATACAGGTCACTTTGTAAGCATAGAGTATATATGCATGTATAGTAAACTTTTTCTTGCTATGTACAATGTGTCAGCCCCTCTACCCTGTATATCAGTGAAAAGAAACCACCGAAGGACAACCACTGACCAGATATTATCTCGGTGATGGAGCATTCCTAACACAGTAGTGTTGTTGAGGTTTTTATACATATTTAGTTATACCTATTTAGTTATCTTGAAGCGTTGTTATAAATTACTACCTTTAGCCCTTTAGTTTTTGACATCAAGACCCTTTGATCAGGTACACCTTCCATTTTGTAGGCATGTAGTAACTGACTGTTCACACTGCCTACATTTTTAAGCTAAACCAGTGGAGAGAAGGCATCTAATCCAAACCTCACCATTGTAAAGAAACATAGCCTTTAAATAATGTCAACTTGGACCTAATGGTCTGTTTAAAGAGAGCTCAGGAATAGAAACACTGCCAAAATGATATCTTAGCAAGCAGAAATATCTTGAATTTAAAATTCAACTGATATTTCTTTATTAGGTTGTCTTCTAAACAAATCTAAGATTATTACTCATTTTTCTACTCATTTGTACTCATTTCAAGATTGAAAATGCCATATTCTGTTGGAAGATGATTTTCCTTATTTTAATTGTTTATTTCTAGAACGATGTTCGATCTCTCAATAGAAGAAGATATGTTTAAGCTTGAAATTAGTAAATATGTCTAGAAATGGACTGTAATAATCTGAAAATGAGAAAGACTGAAGTTCTGAAGAATGAGTCTATATTTGTATATAGTTTGGTTATATATTGTTGGGTTATGTTCAAATCATATTTGGAATGGTGTGGAACCAATTTTGTCGAATTAATTTTACAGTTAAAGCAGTTAAAAGGTTGAGAACCCCTGACCTATTCACAACAAACTTAATGAGTCTATGGACCATTTTTACTACTACACCACTCTTGAGTGATTTATATTCAATATCTCTTTCTAGTGATGGATTTGTAAACATAAACAGATACATAATTACTGCCATAAATCATTTCCTTTTTTTTTTAAACATGTCCAGAGTTCACAGGAACGAGACTGGGCCACGACGGCCAACGGCAGTCGTCAGTATATACGGGTCACTAAGTGCAGGCACGTGGCCTTGCACCTGCTCACAGAAACACGAGTGTGTGTGGAGGAGTAACAGGGGGTTAAAAGGGAGTGCTGGGCTTTATGTGTGTGCTGAGTGAGACTTCCATTTAAAAAAAAGTCTACCAAATGACATTTTTTGTTTATTGTTACAAATAACTTATCTTTTAAGCAATATCTGTTTAGCAATAATAGTGGGTCTTTACAATGTTGGATATTTAGAGTAACATGCCATTTTGATGTAGGTCACTACTCCATAACACACAGTTTTATGTATGAGAGGATGTGGGGCTGGTAATAGGACTAACCCTCTTTTACAAGGTCATGATGTGAAGTTCCATCTCTTTTATTACTCTCATTTCAAATGCAAACGCCTGCAGGTGAAATTTAAGCCATTATTTCATTTCATTGCCACCAGTGTTTGTTGGCAATGGATGAGTGCTATAATATAGATAATGGCCTACTAAAGTGTGCACAATAGAGCACTGTGCATTACACTCCTAGAAACAGTCTGAAAGTAAGGGTTTTGGCCCAGCACCACTCTCCATCCCTACCCCTCATTTTGACCTATTTCAAAGACCTCAACATAAAGGGTAAAATAATCCATATATCTCCATAGTGTCTCGAGGCATGAATTTATACCTGAAAGGAGAATTCACTATGGATCATTCAAGCATATTTGTTCTAGCAAGTCTTTCACCTGAAATTTGTCAACCCATGTTAGTCTTGCATACACTTAAAGATGACTAGAGCATATGGATGGTTTAGTGTTAATTATATTAATACATATGAAAGTTGTCTATGTGTGATTTACGGGACAAACTAACTGGACCGCTCATATCTGTGATGATGAAGTACAGAATCTATAAAGAGGCAGCTCTTATGTATAAATAGAATGAATTTATTTTATATATATATAAAAAAAAACATTTTACACAAAATACAGCATATCTGTTAAATCACATATATGTACATATACTTAGTCTACAGAAAGAGAGAACAAGTGCATATATTGTAAAATATTTTCATACACCATGCCCATTGGCAAGGAGCATCATGTCTAATCAGTAATGTGTTCTATGGCATGTTCTATTCAGTGTTAAGAGCAACATCGAATCTTCCAACTAGTTCATTTACAACATGGCCGTTCTCACTGAGAGGCAGTGTACAATGTTTTTGTTTGTTTTGTTTTGTTTTGCTCGGCATACAAAAATAAATCTTCATTTTTTTAACAATACAGCTTACAGTACAAGTTTCCATTTAAAAAAAAAAAGTTCAGGTCAGCAACTAGTTAAATCTGCAGAGACTCACTAGATAATATATCAGGATATTTCTGAACTAAAGTCTAGCCGCTAACCGTTTCAAACAGTATGCCAACATTCGGCCTGCGCATGCGCAGCATTTTCCCGTGGGCGCCGCGTGAAAGCGCGCTTTTGAATCAAAACAGTCCCGTTGACTTCTACAGGCTGGTGTAGACTGGAAACGGATAGGAAGTGACATACAACATAAAAGTCCATAATTGCACTTATAAACAGTTTTAGTCCGTTCAACCCCGATCATTAAACGAAAGGCGGGGGCGGTCGCCGATGGTTTGAGGGCGCGAGGCGAGCCGAACTTCACCGCTTTAATCCTTGACTTGCGCTTGAACCCACGGATGCAGGTGCGTTCGCTTTGAGTTTCTGATGATGAGCAATGCACTTCATCAGTATCTGTTAAACCATGTGGTGAAGTCCAGCAGCTCTTGCTCTTCAGAGCTCAGGTGCTCGTAAGTCCCGTCGTCAGATGAGTAAGACGAATGTGGCGACTCTGGATCCGCGGAGTAGCTGTTGGACAGGGTTGGAGAGGGGACGCCGCACTGAAACGCGGCCGAAATGGCATCATGCTCGTCCAGGAGCTGCTGCAGAGCGCGGATGTACTCCACGGCTGACCTCAAGGTTTCTACTTTGCTCATCTTTTTGTTGGCCGCGCCGTTCGGGACGTGCTGACGCAGGGTCTGAAAGCCCATGTTTACTTGTTTGACTCGGTTCCTTTCTCTCTCGTTGCGCCGCGCCACGGCGACCGGCTGCTGCTGGGGGATGCTGTAGCCCAGGCCGGTGAAGCTGAGCCTCCTCTTGCAGCGCAGCAGTTCAGGAGAGTTGGAGCGCTGTCTCTTCAGCACTTTGCTCCTGCTCTGACTCTGGCTCGCGTTGGAGAGTGCGCACTCTTGCCGTCGCTCCGCGCGTCCGAGGTGGCACTGACCCTGTGCCAGCTGTGTCGTTGGCATACTGCTGGTAGTCTCCATCTCGATCTTGGGGTACGCCAGGACGGATCTTTACAACGTTTCCACCGAGATGATGAAGAAGAATAACAAAGTGGCTACGAAAAACTTTCGCGTGCCTTTCGCGTGTGTGGCCAGTTCTCACTGTCGAAATGTCCAAGTGTCTACTGGCCCCCTACCAGTGCTCGATCTGATACAAACTTTGGCAGCACTCGGCCCTTTTTCAACACGCGTCCGACACCCCACCCCCTTAAAAAGACGCACGCTCGTGTGGGAGTCTCCGCCCCGCTGCGGGATTCTTGAGCTGCGGCTCGGCGGGCCAGGCGCGTGGCTGCACGGGGCTCAATAAACAATCCGACGCTTTCACTGCGCCAGCACGCGCTGCGCTCATTTACATCCCAATATCTGTAGCCTGAAAGCCCATTGGTGGATGCAAAACGCTTTGCAAACTAGCGAGAGAGAGAGAAAAAAGAAATAAAAAGCGAATACTTTTTGGTGCTTTGAAATGCTTTTTTTTTAATTTAACAATGTGCCCATTGGCAAGAATACAATTTATCGGTTTTTCCCACTTCCCCTCCCAGTCCCAAGCTTTTTAAACCCGAAATACCAAGTAGACTCCGTGGTATCCAAGGTGCTGCCTGTTTGTAGAAAATAAATGCCAGGCGCCCGGCCGAACGTGTGCCCTTTGCGTATTTGCGCGGTGCAAACGGTGCACCTAAAATTTGAGAACACAGGGACCTGAGACCAGAGAACAAAAAACAGAAACCATATCACAGACACACAGGGGTAAATTAAGGGCTGGGCTAAGCTCTACTAATGCACAGTTACTGACAACACTAATATTATCTTGGGAGGCTGCACATTTCATCTCGTCATATTAATTAGTGCCGCCTCTTAGTAAAGGTTTGTGTTGTCAGATATAATGCATTGTGGCTTGTCTATCTCACCCTGGATTATTATTATTAGCTTAATTGTTATTAATATTTCTGCGCAATTCCTAAATGCATTAAAATATTAAAAAAATTAGTTTAATTTTGGTGACTGCAAACTAAGCGTCCTGTTTCTAAATCCTAATCAATCCTTTAAATAACACTGATGTTATTTATTGAGTTGTTTCCTTTGCCATCAAAAGCTATTTCCAGACTGTCGCTTATTATCTGCAAGAATCAGTCATGAGGACTGGCTACACAGCACTGTTTCATCCTTTTTTGCATCACACACCCACTTCTTTAGCTTTTCCTCATTTGTACATGACAAACAGTGGCCAACTAAATACGAGGTAGGTGCTTAATTCGTGTTTATTTCATAGCTACAGCATGAAAACGTCATGCAAAAGATCATCGTTCACTTTTTTCACAGCAACACATAAAACGTTTGTTTTAATAAAATAAATAAAATTGATGTCTTGCGACATCTACTGGCCTCTATTGGTACTGCAGTTTTACCTCACACTGACACAGAAAGTGGTTTGAACCCCAAACTACACTGATCAGCCATAACATTAAAACAACTGATTGGTGAAATAACATTGATTATTTTAATACAGTGGTGGCTGTTAATGGGTATGATATATTTGGCATCAAGTAAACAGTCAGTTGTGTAACATGTGCCCATGCTGAACCTCCCGTCCACTGCCGAAAGCACTTACAATGTGAATGTTATAATCTGAACTGGACAATAGAGCAATAGAAGAAGGTGGCCTGGTCTGATGAATCACAATTTGTTTAACATAGCCAGGTGTATGTGTGTCGATTACCTAATGAAGAGATAGCATCAGGATACACTAGGGAAAGAAAACAAGCCGGCCGAGGCAGTGTGATGCTCTGAGTATGTTTTGCTGGGAGATTTTGGGTCCTGGCATTTGTGTATTTTACTTTGACATGTACCACCTACCTAAACATTGTGCAGTCCCTTTTCATGACAACGGTATTCCATAATGGCAGTGGCCTCTTTCAGCAGGATTACGCTCCCTGTCCCAATGCAAAAATTGTCCAGGAATACTTTAAGAAACAGTTCAAAGTGTTGACTTGGCCTTCAGATTCCCCAGATCTTGTTTGTCCTGTACATCCCACTGATGATCTGATCGCGCATCAGTGGGATGTACAGGACAAACAAGTCCAATCAGTGGAGGCCCTACCTGGCAACTTACTGGACCTTCTGCTAATGTCTTGGTGCCAGATACCAAAGCACCTTCAGAGGTCTTTTGTAGTCCATTGCTTGACAAGTGGCACAAAAAGGACCTACACAACAGTAGGCAGGCGATTTTAGTGTTATTGCTGATCAGTAGCTGCATTAACTTCCTTCCAAGATTCTGAATCATTTATTGTTATCTTCAAACTAAAGTGGCTTATTTTTAGAAAACCCCAGTACTGCCAAGCTGCCACTGTTAGGCTCTTGAACAAAGCCCCTAACCTTCTCTCTCTTTTCAGGGGGTTCTGTACCATGTCTTACCCTGGACTCTAAAACCAGTTTCATAACGAATATGTTCAAGCGTGAAAATAAGGGTTGTTTCTGCTGCTTGTAACTATGCATTGTTTTTTTTTAAGTAGGCTAATTTTAGTCGCCCAGCAGAGGGAGGTAGTAGAACATGCCTAACCACTCCAACAAGCTTGAAGATACTCTACATTGTTTTTCATTTCCTCATCAGATCAGCATTTTTTGCCACTCCTTCTCCTCCGGTCTTTAGCCACTCAGCTTCTTACACGAGTATATTAGCATAAAGGTCGATTTCTCACAGATATAAATGAAAGTAATTGCAGAAAGTAATTTTAGGTACTTCTTTGGTACTTCCCATGGAAAATAACATATGTTTGTTGATGTGGTCAAATTTATTTACTAATGTGTCAGCATTAATAAATAATGAAACCCAGCCCATACTGATAATGAAGCCAAGCATCTATTTAGTCAGAAGAGCAAAAAATCTGCATATCCCTAACTGACTGAGGCTTTTTTCACATTAAGTTTAAAAATATATTTTTATATATATTTTTTATTATTATTATTAGTAGTAGTAGTAGTAGTATATAATATAATATAATATAATATAATATAATATAATATAATATAATATAATATAATATAATATAATATAATATAATATAATATAATATAATATAATATAATATAAAATATGTCATAGATTTCATGGTCTCTGTACCTAGTAAGCTGGTTAACAATTTAGGTTTATTATGTTAGGTCCTCTGAATTGGTGGATTCTACACTAATACCTCAAATACGCAGCCCTGTAGTATAATAACATTTAGACAGGTTAGTTTCAATTTTAGTTTGAACTATTTAGAGCAAAGAAGTTTTGTAATGACATTGTTTTTCCAACAAAATAAATCCCTTCTGTACATCTAAATAAAACTTAAGTCTTCCTTCTTGGTGTGACTCTTTACTTCTCTATACTGAGATAGAGTTTTGCATATGAGAGAAAGGGGATGTGAGACTTGTGTATTACAGTGATGGAAAAGGGGGACCCCACTTCAGCTGAATCAGGCGCATCCTGTCAGTGTTGAGGACAACCACGTGAATGCAGGACAGACTTCCAGTGAGCTGTAAGAGGGAAGTGCTCCAGTAAAAGTAAGATTCATTTCCTTTTTCCTTAGGTTAATATGGAAGACGCACATGCACAGATCTACTGGTGTAAGTGTGCACTGTTCTCCTGGAGGACTACAGTTATGTGGAACTGCATACAGATGTTACGCTCATATCTTGTGGTTGGAAAAAAAAAAATAGTTGAATAAAAGGTTCACATGGTGAGAATCATGTTTTTCCCCCGAAAGGTGTACAGACATAGAGAGACAGAAGCATACACCTGGTGCTGAGATGATGTGGCATAGAAACTGCTCTGTAAACTGCACAAACCCCCCCCCCCCCCAACACACACACACACACACACACACATATATTTCTTTGTGGAGTGAATATTTAAATTGGATTAAAATCCAAAGACATGAAACAAGCATTATGTTATCAGGATTCAGTTGCTGCACTTTAATCTATTATGTATTACATTAGTTATTGTTAATCATTCAATAGAGGATAATTAGCTGCTATCAAATTGTTGACTGGTCTGTGTAAATATTAAATTTATTTTTTAAATCCACCTGTACACTTACCTGTATCTTGTAGGAGCAGACATCTCAAGGTAAAATATTTTGATTAATTTCAAAGAATATATAGCTATAACATCTAAAGACATAGTGAATGGACAAATGGACAATGTTTCTGGGTTAAATAACTCATATAAATGTAAAATGGTATTCCAGTTATTACATATAAAAGGAGTGGTGGGACTTCCTTATGTACACCATACACCTGTATGATTACCCAGCATGTTATCTTAAAGTGGCCAAGATTAATTAGCTTGGTATTACGTAATAAAAAAATTCCTTTGTCATAAAATACACTGGGTGTTTTTGTGTACTCTCTCTCTCTCTCTCTCTCACACACACACACACACACACACACACACACATTGTAGGGGAACCCCCTACAGTTTTAGGCCCTGTACAGAGGCAGTTTCTGTTGGCCCCTTTCCCATCTTAAATAAAAGAAAATTAATACTGGATGAAGCTGAGGTCTATAAATTCCTCAACTGACAGTTGAGTGCAAAGGTTTGCATTCAGCATTCAGCAACTATGAAAGGAAAAAAGACATTAGTACTGTGCATCTACATATTTTGCAAAGTATGCACCAGATTTTTTGAAAATACATCTATTCTACATAAAGTGTAAGTGTAGGAGCACTAAAATCCAATATCATAAGGCAGACTCAACAGAAAAAAAAAATCTATCGGTCAGTGTCTGGACCTGAACAGATACATAGGGTAAAAAGGTCAATTGAACTATAACAGAAGTCAAGAAGATTTGGTAGGATGCGAAAGCTTGTCAGCAGATATGCTATAAGGCTGGAGGCAGGTATCAAAGGCAAAGGACATGCAAATTAGAGACTAGTAGCTTTGGGCTATTGATTAGATGGTAGTGAAATCCCTAGGGTTAGGGTTAGCTCCTTGAGCAAGACCCCTAACCACGAACTGCTCAAGTGGATCTTGTTTCAGTTGTAAGTTGCTTTGGAGAGAAGCATCAGCTAAATCAGCAAATGTAAATATAACATTAAGAAAGAGAGATGAAGTATTATCTCTAGTTTAATCCCCCCCAACTACTATTATAATAACATTTTGTCTGTAATAGCATGTACACAGGGTCCTGGAATTAACTGTATTTCACCTATAAGTGTGATTATTTGTATACAACTGCATGGTGATAATAATAATAATAATAATAATAATAATAATAATAATAATAATAATAATAATCAATCAATCAATAATAATAATAATCATGGTCAATCAAATGATGACGAAATGTTGTTGCTGACTCGAAGTGTCTTTCAGTTTTCACTGAAATTTTAGATGAGTTTCGTGTAGGAAGTTCCCAACCGGATATCCAAATATGGATCGATAGTCTTTTATTGCGTCACTCTGGGTATAAACTTGCGGTTCGACAAGGAGTCAGTTGGTGAACACTCTACTCTGAATTGACAAAATATCAGTTCATCTTCTTGGATTAGAGCAACATGTCGATAATAAACAGGTAGAGTGCAGCTGGATTTCCGAGTTCTAACTTGTATTATACGTAAATGAAGGCTGAACGTGCGCGTGTATTCATTCAACGTAACACGTTAATAACATGATATTACTGTTATTGATGTTGTTGTTGTTGTTGTTGTTGTTGTGAGCAGCTCAGTGCGACCGCAGTTCGGACAGTGGCTCTTAGAGCAAGTACAGTCTGGACATTACGGTGGACTTCACATGATCGACCGGGACACCTTCCGCATCCCGTGGAAGCACAACTCCAGGAAAGACTGCGGAGACGAGGATAACAAAATCTTCCGAGTGAGTGTCTGGACACTAAAGTGAAGCATAGCCACGAGGCGTTTTTTACAGAACAAGAGCACACAATGCATCATTATCGTGATTTATAACATCTATCATTGTTGTAGTTAATAAGCAGTTGGACTGATCCCTTGAAATGAATGCGATAATCCAAAGCTCAGTAACACAACATTTACTTTCAATACAATGTGTACAGTGTGTTCTGTGAGTGGAAATTACAGTCATGAAAAAAGGCTTCAGTTATTAGTCAGTTTATTGCCTATTTTGAGTAATAAGCCTAATGCTTGTATCGTTGTAGTTTGTTATGTTGGCTCCTGCCATGGATACTTGCTTTATTAATGCACTAAAAGCTGATTAAAGCTACAGCAGCTACACCTTCTCTTTTAAAGATGTACTGATTCAGTACTGACACTGATGTCAGATGTCAGTACTGAGAGCTATCAGGTGTCTGTACTGAGAGATATCAGATGTCTGTACTGAGAGATGTCAGATGTCAGTACTGAGAGATGTCAGATGTCAGTACTGAGAGATTTCAGATGTCAGTACTGAGAGATATCAGTACTGAGAGATATCACATGTCAGTACTGAGAGATGTCAGATGTCAGTACTGAGAGATATCGGAAGTCATTACTGAGAGATGTCAGTAGAGAGATATCAGATGTCAGTACTGAGAGATGTCAGTACTGAGAGATATCAGAAGTCATTACTGAGAGATGTCAGTACTGAGAGATGTCAGATGTCATTACTGAGAGATGTCAGTACTGAGAGATGTCAGATGTCAGTACTGAGAGATGTCAGATGTCAGTACTGAGAGATATCGGAAGTCATTACTGAGAGATGTCAGTAGAGAGATATCAGATGTCAGTACTGAGAGATATCAGAAGTCATTACTGAGAGATGTCAGTACTGAGAGATGTCAGATGTCATTACTGAGAGATGTCAGTACTGAGAGATATCAGATGTCAGTACTGAGAGATGTCAGATGTCAGTACTGAGAGATGTCAGTACTGAGAGATATCAGATGTCAGTACTGAGAGATGTCAGTACTGAGAGATATCAGATGTCAGTACTGAGAGATGTCAGATGTCAGTACTGAGAGATGTCAGTACTGAGAGATGTCAGATGTCATTACTGAGAGATGTCAGTACTGAGAGATATCAGATGTCAGTACTGAGAGATGTCAGATGTCAGTACTGAGAGATGTCAGTACTGAGAGATGTCAGTACTGAGAGATATCAGATGTCAGTACTGAGAGATGTCAGATATCAGTACTGAGAGATTTCAGATGCCAGTACTGAGAGATCTCACATGTCATAATACTACTAAGTAATACTCTGGCTATTCATTTGAATCCTAGAGTTTTTTTTATCATGCAGTTTCCAGCACCAGTAAACATATGGTGTAATTTGATATTATTTACAGGCTTCTTGTTTATGAGTTGTTGAGGTTTGGATTACACAAATGACCAGAACTCAATAATAAATATAATACCTTCAATAAATTCAAACCTCAGACCCATTGGCTATGATTCACATACCTCACTTGCTTTGCTTTAGAGTGACACCATACATTACACACTACATATATATGTATTTCCCATCATGTGGAAGGTTTGTGGTGTTTATATTCTACTTAATAATAATTATTATTCAGAGCTTTTGCAAACACATTACATGCTATACACAGAGTTGTTCATTTATTAACTAAACGAGTCTTGTGTCTACACTCACTGGTGCAGTGTTGTTGTGTACAGTTTTTGGCCAGTTTATCAATCACTCCTACATCAATGGTCCACTTTATATCTCATTTTTATACAGAATTTGACTTCAGAACATTATAATTTTTGGTTAAATACTGTTTTTAAAAACTTTGATGCATCAACAGTGACATGATAGTGTGTGTGTGTTGCATATATGCTGCTGGTATAAGCATGGCATATAAAAGAGTCTTATTTTCCCCGGTCTAGGAATGGGCTGTGGTTAGTGGCAAGATCAATGAGTATCCCAATGACAAGGCAAAGTGGAAGACCAATTTCCGCTGTGCCCTCAACGGCCTCACACAGTTCAAGATGATCCGTGACAACTCCAAGGAGGAGAATCCTCATAAGATCTACCGTATCGTCCGTCCTGAAAGTAAGAGACCTGATGCTAACAGAGTTATTAAGCCTCTAACCTTAGTTTGTAAGAAGCTGAATCATGTTTGTCTTCTTCCATAGACCATCAACAGTGCTCAAGCATTAACACTGACCCTCTGTACAACTTCACAAACAATCAATATGAAGAAATGGATGTAAGTTTCCCAAAAGTTTAACAGTATTAATATAGCCTGCTCTTATAAGAGTAAAGTAAATATCTTTACTGAAGAAACAGATATGTACAGATACATACAACAGATATGACGCAAAGTGCATTTATTGTCATTATCTTGTCTTCAATACAGTATGATCTGCCAAACCAAATAGACGCCTTGGATCTAAATCAACAGCCCACAGGTACGTCTCGAAAATTGCACCTTTTGCCAAAATCTTTCCCAAAAGTTCAGATTACTTTGCTTGCTGAGGTCTGATTAAGCATGACTGAATCATTACAACAGTTACCTTGTAATGCTTAAGCTTTAGTGAATAGTTTATGGCTATAGACAGGTCAAATGATTATAGAACCCTTTCAGATATTGTATCTATAATGGTATAGGTATTAACAGATTATAAAAATGTAGCTTGTAGCACTTGTAGCTCGTCTCTGGTCCAATGGGCAGCCTAGAATAAATAATTTGCATACAGTCAATGCATGTGATTGTCTCTGGCAAGCATCAAGTCAAGATATGCTACAAAAGCTGAACTAGTTTAGAACTACAGCCTGTTTTCCCAATGTTGGTGGCTATATCAGTTGATAACCTCTGCCTAAATACCATTAAATACACTATATCACCAAAAGTATGTGGATACTAGACAAACTAGTTCTTCTGGGTTTACAATATGATTAGGAGGAAATACTGTATTTCTTTAGGAACATGTATGCAAGGGTAATACTATAATATGCTAATTATATTTTCAAATGCTTTTTAGAAATACAATATTGGGCAGACTACCAACAACCCATCCAAAACTTAGCAGACAACACCAACTACACCGTCCCCCAAATGCCCATTTTGCAGCAGCATTGCCTTCCGAATAACATGCCTGTTTCAGCACCAATATTATCACAGCTAAGCTACAATATAGGTATGTAAAAGCCAACAGTCACTTTTTCTGTTTCTTATTTATATGCATTCTCATATGCAAGTCAATCAACTCAAATACTAGCACCATGAAGCACATATTATTATATAGATATAAAAGAAAATCAAACATAACTTTACTAATGCATTAGTTCCACAGTGTCTCATTCTCTAATCTCTCTACTTGTGCCTTTTCAGTTCCTCAGCCTTTCATCCTGCCTTCTATTTATGAGCTGGAGATCACCATTCACTACAGGAGAATGGAGATGCTGAAGAGGAAGGTTGTAGGTCCACACATTCAGCTCCACTCACAGTGTGATCAGTCAGAGCTGAGGGGCTTTTCTGTGCCCTTCCCCAGCACTGAGGAGCTCACTGATCACAAACAGGTCTATTACACTAAGCGCATCCTGGACAGCATTAATAGGGGTCTGCTCCTGGAGGTCTGCTCCTCAGGCATCTACGGTTACCGCCAGGACAAGTGCAACGTCTTTGTAAGCACCCGCGATCCTGCCGAGATCCAGAACCCAGAGCCCAAAAAGCTGCACCAGAACCAGAATGAACTGATCTTCAGCTTCGACAAGTACAGGAAAGGTAGAAGACAAGTGGAAACTAGATATTTACATCTTAATGAATTATCTGTAGACTAGCATCTAAGATTATGTCTTTTATTGTCTTATTCATTATCCAGGATTGATGAAAGACCCAATAAAATTGTCCCAGCATTTTAAAATAAATTAAATGGAAGTAAATTAAGTCTGCTATATTCACAAAGGCTTCCAGGTCAATATCTAATCACATCCACTAACAGAGGATTGTACGTATTGTACAATGTTACTTGTTGGCCTAGGCAAATCTGAACTTGCCATTTGTGCTTCATGTCTAAGAAGAACATAATATTGATATCCCAGTGTTCCAGGACAATGACTGTAGGATGCATAGGGTCAAAATCTATGTGTGACTTGTTTAACAAGCCCAATGGAGCACTGAGACACTCTGAAAAAGATCAGAATCAGATCATCACTGTAGAATTATTTTGCACAACACATGAAACTAGCTAAAATGTGCACCCAGTCGGTGGAAAAGTGGGCAAAAACAATCTCTTGACATGGGTAGAGTCCTGAAATGACAGGACTGAAATTGGTATTTAGGTAAAGAGAGCTATAACAAACTATTAAGTTAGAAACAATACTTGGAAATATATATTTTTGGGGAAGATTCTTAGGACTGGATGTTATTTGACCAACATGTATTCCTTAAAAGTGAATCTGCAGGTTATCATGTCTATGTCATATATATAGTCTGTATACACTCAAACACTACTGCTTCTCATTTTTCTCATTAAACAGTAGTGTCAGTAACCAGTCAAACCAGGACTGTTGGTTATAGTTCTAACATGCTTACAGTACCTAGGGAATTTTTAAAACTTTAAAGCACTTGTTTGTGCAAATATGCTGAAGATGTGTTTCAGTACATAACAAACACCAGCAAATCAGAAACTTATATAGTTATAATAGAAATCAATAAACTGTATAAACAATACATAGTTATCAGCAGCATCATGCATGCTTCTTAAGCCTCCACCTTTATTTCAGATCTCGTGGATTTTAAAGAGAACAGACGAGGATCTCCAGAGTACACCATCTATTTGTGCTTCGGAGAGAGGTTCCCAGATGATAAGCCAGTAGAGAGAAAGCTGATTGTTGTGAAGGTAAACTGCTTTGTTTCACTTGAAACAATTTGCCCTGATGTAGTGTCAGTTTTGTTTGATATTTATTTATTTATTCATTTATTTTGCAGGTCGTGCCCCTGATATGTCGTGAGTTGCATAAGGCAGCACAGCTGGAGGGAGCATCGTCTCTGCAAAACGATAACATCAGTCTGCAGCTCTCCCACAACAGTCTGTATGAACTGATTGAAGCCACTTTCTCACCACCTCCAGCTGTATAAAGCCTTTTCGGCTTCATCTTGATATCGTTTGCAGCTCTCTGCACTCCTTCTGATAAGCATGGTTTCAACCAGTAGACTGATGTCACTCATCATCTTCTGTCATGCAGCACCTTCCTGGCTGCAGCAATGCATAATCAATGTGCACTAAATGTAACCTTGGGTATCCCAAAAACTGAAAATAACTTTTATTCCATTTGATTTTTATCAATGCTTTACTCCCTTTCGCTGTCAGTGACAACTATGCTTAAGCATTTTTAATGTATTTTATCGAATTTTAAAAAATACTCTGCCCAAAGGGCTATATTTATAAGGATTTCTTATCTGTTACATAAAAAAGCTTCTTTTTATTAGAGCTTGCCATGTGAACAATAAAAAAATGTATACCTTAGTCTAACAAATCTCATTAAAGTTTACATGTAGGTATGGAAACTTCAAGAAACCTTTGTTTTCATTTTTATTAAATAAATTGTTAAAGAAAGGTATTTACAAATCAGCAGAATGGATTCTCCTGTTCACAAGGAGAATCAAGTACAATCCCATCAGTAATAATAATAATATTAAGGCAGCACATTTCACACAAGGAGGATCAACAGTCTGCCTTCATCAACTATGAAACCATTATTTCCTGCTTCTATAAGCCTATTAGACTAATTCTGTCTTTAAATGCAGTTACCAGTCAAAACAGGGGAAGTAAATGGGGGGAAAAAAAAAAAACTATATGAATATACTCTGCCATAATTTTCACCGATTTCAAATGACTGATGCTAAAATTAAACACACACCATAGAATTAAATAAATAAACAAGCACCTTGTTAAAAAAAGATCCTCCCTCTGTCCCAAAGACGAATCTGTCAGTTATTTTATAGGAATAAATGTTCAAGACACTTTATTCCCAAGACACCCTATAGCACAACTCTCTGTCTTCTCTTACACTTAAAATCTCTGTACAAAAACATAAATATATAATTGGCAAATCAACTTTCAGGCAATATACAACAGAAACAATGAAGGGGAAAACAATTAATGGAGGTAACGATCATGTTAGATAAACGATCTAAATACATCATTTTTATACGGCTTGTTAAACAATTTCTATATGGTTTAAGTAATATAATCAAAAGATTTTTTAGGTTAACTGAAACTTCCACTGAGTAATCATACACTATTCTTACAGTGTTCCTCGATCTTGTATATAAAGTCTTCTCTTTATTTGCTGTAAAAGAATCTTAAAAGGAAAGACCAAAAAAAGATTTATTTGTGATGGTGATACTAGTCTAAAATCAGCAAAGGCTGGACAGTGACATTAATACTATAATAGTCTCTCTAGTGATTGTAAGAATTTACAAAACATTTCTTCGCAGACATTCTATGGTCATGGAAAACTAGGCAGGACTTTTTCCACTGTAAAAAAAAAGAAATACCATGTGACACCTGAAACACCAGCCATCCTGAAGCTAGTCTGGACACTGACCGTAATGACAAAATCCGGTGTGTACATTTTCAGATTTGAATATCTAGCAAGCCCTGTGTGCTAAATATACATCTACACTATCGATATCTAAATTCTGTTATACTGAACAACTGTTAATCTGAAAAGGTCATTTTTTTCCAGTTCTCAAAGTATTAATGACAGCAGGACACTGAAAAAGGAGCAGCTTCGGTGGTGCAATTTTAAATGATTTGCATTTGCTTGGTAACATAGATTCATCAGACATTTCAAAACAGATCCGGTTGACAAAGACCAAAAAAATCCTATACCATCATCAACAATAGTGTATAAAATGCTTAAAGGCATACCATACTTCCATGACACACCCACACTGTAAAATGTTTTTGTTCATCCCAGACCAATAATTCCTTACTTGCGTAGCTTTACAGAGGTCAGAAACTCTCGCAAAGAATACGACGAATTAAATTCAGTTTGAAATGGACGACCCTTTAGAGAAGTTGAACTAATAGAAGGGTGTGTATTGACTTTACTGATCAGCCAGGAGTCTCTGAATCTTTGTGGCCTTCAGCACTCTGCTTCTCTTCAGCTTTACGGTGTTTCCTGGCATGTTTGTACTTATCCACATATGCCTTTACCAGGTTGGCTACCTTCACTGGATTAATTTCACCACTCTTGCTGTGACACACCTGGTACACAAAAGGCGGAAGCAAAGTTACTTAAAATAATAGTAAATCAGATTCTGAGGAAGTCATGTGGTTTACTGTTGCATATGATTCAGAGATCCCAACAATAGTAGAGAAAACCACTAAAATGAATACTGCATACCTTCTGGACAGCCTTGCGCAAGATCTCTTTGTACTCCTCCTTTGTTATGTCCCTTTTCTGATAAAAGGGTTTGATGGCCAGCTTCACCTCCTCAATGGCCCGTTCTTGCATATGAAGCTTCTTCATGTACTAGGGTAGTGAAATAAAAGGTTTACACACTAAATACTTGGTACCACTATATTTCTAAAGCCCATAGAGTGCATTAACTCCTAACAATAAATATAAGTAAGTCCAAGCCAAATATAAAATATAATTTTATTCTTTTACTGTAAATGTGTCTTCGTTTTCATGTACCACAAAGCAAAGTTGGTGTCTGGTGTTATATTAATGTAATGATTTAAAACCGAACCCCTCCTCCATCCTTCTACTCTATACCTTGTAAAATCCTACTCAGTGTGCACACACACCTTGTCTTTCTGATCAGGATTCTGCAACAGCTCCTCTTTGCGAGATTTTGATTTCTCCTGGCTAGAGTTCGACCTCCCTTCCAGTGCTGGAGAACTGATGCTCATGGCTGCTGCTTTAGACCCACCCTGGACAGCAGCTGCCACCTGGGATAAAGAAGAAAAACATGGTGGTGATTTATGATTGCTGAGCTTTACTATTTACAAAGGTTGCTATTTACAATGGATTAAAAGTATTGTATTCACGCTTACAATGACATTACGTGTGCAGATGCTGGTAGTGAATATAATGTTCACGTAACAGATACACTGAGAAATCAAAACATCTCTCTAACACCTTGAGCTCTCTAATTAAAAAACTAATAGTCTGCTTTATTAACCAATCACTGCACTGCATTACGCTGTGTAGGTAGATATATAAACGAGACGGAAATTCCCAGACATCAAAAAGGTATGAGTCATAATATTAAAATATTCTGACTACTGCTGAAAAGAACATAAAAAATCTCTGCATGTGTAGCAACAGATTGAGAACTGCAGGCGTATAATCTGTGCCAAACTGTAAAATGCTGCAAATGAGCAGTTCCTAAAAGGTCACTGTTATTCCTGAATAGTTATGATTTCCCAGCTCTTCACTTTCATTTCCACTGAAAGCCCTGTGGCTTACTTTCAGTTTCAGTCACACGACAGCAGCTTCGCTCTCCAAAGCAGCGGACAGAAGGGACACACCAGACTCAAAACTCACAAGAGTGACTTACGACGCTGTCTGCTGCCACCCTGAGACTGTCATATGCATGTACACACTCAACACTTCAGCGCTGATGGACTGTTATGGTATTAAGATATGGAGAGGGAGGCAGAGGAACATTATTGTACCTGGCCGGTGATCTGCATGGAGGAGGATGAAGCGGCTTTACGGGACCCTTCCTGCTTCAGTTTCAACTTGAATAGTGCAAGCTCTGAAAGTGACAAGCAAAAAAATAAAGAAATTACCACAACACTTTAATATAATTCCCTATTATAGACATTTCCTGGCTAAAAAGTTTCCAAAAGCCCCACTCTGTATCACTTTGTTTCCTGTGAACCAGTTCAAACATCTTTCTATGGCAGTCACTAATTTAAACTTTTGTAGCACCTCTAAACTATCAAAAATGTGCTACTTTAATGGCCATAAACTTTCCATTTAGTACTGCATTGTCAAACATGTCTAAATGAGACCGAAATCCTAATACCCATCATACAAAATCAGAATAAGAGACAACCCAGCTTTGTAGTTTCCCTGCTCATTAAAACACAATTGAGAGTACAATTCTGCAAATCTCTATGAACGCTAAATAAATAATGATTTACTCACTGCTCATTTTGTCTGGCTGGGACACCACAGGTTCTTGTATATTCCAAGTGACTCGTTTACCCTGTGATTTGGCTTTGGTGCCTGCTATTACTAACACTGACTCGGTCTCCTGTTTAACCCCTGCTGACTCCTTGCCCATATCGGCCTGGGGCTCCAGAGCACCTGCAGCATTAGCTACTGGCTCATCCTTCATCTCCTTCTTAATAAAGTCCAAGTTGTCAATCAAATAATCCACATTGATCTCTTCATCTGAGGAGTCTGCTGGTTCTTGTTTTACTGGACACGATGCTTGCAGAGGTTCTTCCTCCATCTCCTCCTTTGGAACCACAGCCAGGTTTGCTGATTCACAGTCAGTCAACTTTTCATCAGTAGGTGCAGGGCCAGGTGAGGATAAATTAATCACGAGAGCATCATCATCATCACTGGAGGAGTCCTCATAACCAGGCCAAAACTGCTCTACCTTGATCTGTTTTGGCAGTTGATCTTCTTGCAGCTGGGACTCTTTAATCTTACTAAGTGGAGAGTCTTTTTCTTCTTTGATTTCAATAGGTTTGGATTCATGTGATTTGTGTGACACACTAATCGAAAGAACATCCTCTAAAATTTGCGTACCTGACTCTTCGATTAATTGTGAACTCCCTTGACTACTGGAATCAGTCTCCTTTTTAACTGAAACGACCGAAAGTGTAGCGTCAAATTCATCATGTCCTTTCGGTGACTCTTTCTTCACTAAGATTGCGTTTCTGTCTACACTGCGAGTCGGCTCCTTTTCCTCAGCAGAAGCGGATGCTGTACTTTTGTCAGTGTGCCGTTCTCTATGGTGAGGGCCTTCTGAGACATTCTCTCTCCGCCTCTGGTCTCTAGACGTTGATCTAGACCTTTTCCTTTTTGATATTATTTCATTTCTATCCCTTGATCTTGAGGAAGAACTATATGAACATGGTCTCTCTCTCCTCCTCTCTCTGGACCTTGATCTGGATCTAGATCGAGACCTTGACCGTGAATGAGAGTATCTTTTCTTCTTGGACCTTTTCGGTCCCTCTTTCTCTCTACTGTCATAGCGGTCACGGCTCTCGTGCTTTTTTCTTCTATTCCTTGAGCTTTCACTGCTGCTGGAGCGTGTTGAACGCCTCCTGTCTTGTAAGCGGCTCCGCTCTCTAGATCTTGACCGAGACCGTCTGCGGCGTGGAGATCTAGACCGTGACCGCCTTCTGTCTTCGGGACGTGAGTGTTTCTTCTGTTTATCGACTCGTTCAGAGGCTTTGAAAGGAGGGCTGTTGGAAACACAGTGTGACCTCTTCTCCTCTCCTGAACTAGCACATGGTAATCTTATTTCTTTCTTCTCACTCTTGTGATTTATATCAGAACCTCCTGATTTCGATGACAGCTCATGTGTAAACCCATTCCCTTTGGTTACCTGAAACACACCTGGAGATTTCACTGGAGCTGGTTCAAGATCTGGTTCAGACTTAAGCTCCATCTTGATCTTTTGGTCACTGTGGTGACTGGAGGGTGAGCTAGATCTGGAATGATGCAGAGCTGGGGTATTTCCACTCTTGTCAGCATCAGAGACCACAGGGCTTCCAGTGTATGCTGCAAAATCCGCAAGAAGGGTGACTGGCTGATGAGAAGGTGATGACCACGAGTCATCATTGGGAGAGGCTGGCTCCTTTTTAACTTTCACTTTCATTCCAGACATTTCATCGTTCACAGGCAAATCCAAGTCCATTGACTCTGTTTTAATTTCATTTTCAGTGTCTTCATCTGGCCCCACAGTTTGTACAGTGGGTGGTGGGCTTTGTAGATTCATTTCCATCTCATCATTCTCATCTTCAGAGTCTGAGGCATCAGATCCTGTGGGATTAAAGGGATCATAGACCTCACTCTCCACAGAGGTCTTTTTAGCCTGTGAATAAGATGACAGCAATTTCTGCTTGTCTTTCTTGTTTCTCTTCACAGATCCCTTATCTTTTGCAAGCAGGGCTTGATCAGGTACTGAAAGCCGCCGAGCGTGCCATGGGTTTCCACTGCTGCTAATGCGAAAACTAATAGCAGAAGAAGAGGAAGGCTGTGAATTTGATGTTAAACTAGCAGAGGTTGAGGGAGTAGAGAAAGAGTTAGAAAAAGACGACGAGGGCACAGCTCTGTCCAGTCTTTGCCTCTGGCCATCTATTTGCCTACCCTGCCTACTTTCACTCGCTCGATGTTGATCAACTGAATTTTGCCGGCCTTTGTCACCCGCTAAACTGGTCATGGGAGATTCTGGAAAGTTGTTGGTATTGCTCCCTGTGCTGCCATGTGGCACAGAACTGTTTTCTCTTTTAATCTTTGGTATTCTTGGCAACACAGACACATCCACCCATACTGGCTTCGGGGGAGGCTTTTTTGCAGGGATGTTTATGGTACTTCGCGCCTCTCCAAGTTGAGAGTCAGGAGCCCCATTTGTAACCCTTACAGGAGGTTGACCTCTAATGCTACAGGTGCCCAATTGACTGTGACCAGTTCCAGATGAGGTTGTGGGCGTTGGCCTGCGTGGAAGAGGTGTAGATAAGCGTGGGTGTTCGAGAACAGATGGAGGTGCATGGGAAACGGATGGGCAGGGTGTTGAATGTGTTACGCTGGAAGGATCAAGCCGTAATGAACTTTGTGATGAGTTTGTTGAAGGGCTGGTGCAAGGTGCAGACTCTGTGATGGAGTGAAATTCGGCTGCTCCTGTGGAAGGTGTCCGTTCTAAAGCAGAGCTTCCCGTGATGCTGCTCCTTGCGGATGACAAACAGGCTAAAAGATGAACAATGAGAGATTCTCAGGCCATAATGTAACATTACACAGCATAGAATTAGACTGTTCAGAGATTTATACTGTCATTGTGATCATGAAATAGTGACGCTGTCACTGTTTATAATAATTTGTGTTCTTTCAATGCACTTCATGCACATAGAACAGCATGCTCCCTGAAATACTGAAGATAACCACATAAACAGGGATAGGATGATTCAGTAAACATACTGCATAACCAGCTCAAGGTGGAACCAACAACTACAATGTCAAATATTTTGTATTTATTTGATTATTGTAGTTAGTTAAAACCTAAGATTATATATGAATAAATGAAAAACTTACCAGGTTTGGGGGCTTTAAGAGAGCCATCTCTGTTGATAACCACATCAGAGCTGTCCATCAGCAGCAAGCTTTGGCCGCTGAGGATACTTCCCAGCAAGTCTGGGACTGGTGCGGCTTCAGCCACCTCCTCCACCTGAGGGATACCATGTCCTCGCCTGTTAACCAACCACACACAGGTCACAGAGGGATATGAATAATCTATACACACAGCAATATCATGGTCATCCTGTACTCCAGGCAGGTATTCATGCAGGCAAATATTTAATAAGCTGATTCAAAATGTTCTCACATCTTTAGCTTTTCACCACAACACCAACCTACATTATCAAAACAAGACAAATGTCATATACTTGCACATGGATAAACTGTATACTCCCATGCAAATATAGGATTAACTAGATAACATATTTACTCATGGCAACAGGAAAAGACAATTTAAAGCTTGAAATGAGTACAATATTCAGCAATAGGCTTAATAACCTTTTATTTATTTAAAGAAATTTATCATAATGTTACCAAAATGTTCTCTTTTCTCTCTAAGATCTCTTTTTTTTTTTTTATTTATATATATATATATATATATATATATATATATATATATATATATATATATATATGTGGAAACAAATAGATGTGTGCTGATTACCTGGACAACCCACCAAGTATGGGTCTGGCCACAGGCTGGTGTGATCGCAGAGCAGAACGGGACAAACCCCGCCGTTTCGCTTCCAACAAAGAAGGCTGAACTGGAGACTGCTCCATCTCCTCATCCCTGAAAAACAGAAATTCATTCTTTAGGCCTAAAAGAATACTTTTATATTGCCATGGGAGCAAAACTGACAAGGTGAATCTATAAACTTTTAAATGAAAGCTATTTTAAACCAGATAAAATAGAAAATAAACAACCACTCATGTCATGAATACGTGACAAAATCTTAATGCTGGATTTCATCTAAACTCATTTAAAGGTAACGTCATAAACTCACCCACTGTCAAAGGGATCGAGATCAAAGGGGTCTCCATAAATGGAAAGGGATGCTGCCCCGATGTCCGCTCTCATGCTGCCTAGTGTTTGCTCGCATGGACGGTATACAGAGGGGATAGAAGAGCTGCGACTGGGTTTCTTTATGCCCAGATTATGTGCAATGCGGCCCTGAGCTGTGGTCTTCTTTTTTGCCACCTGAGAGGACAAAACGAAGTCATATGAGTACAACAGGGGTGCTAAGAGCATAGAGGTCCAATATTAATATCAATATGAGCATTAATCCTCTCTCAGTTTTTAAAAATTACAGAAAGAAGCCTAGCAGTTACTGTACTTGTAATCTGAGAAAATGGACGTTATCGTAACTTTGGCTGCAGAACAAATATTAAAAGACGCCCCTGAGGTTATCGAGAAACAGGCCCCAACATACCGCCTTTCTTAATTTCGTTCTCCTCACTTTACGTTTCCGCCTTTTCACTTTTGTGGTTGAGGTTTTACTCTTAATGTCCTTCCCTTCTTTTATGGCTTTCTTTCTTGGAGCTATATTAAAGATATAAATTGCATAAGTTAATGGTAATATTAAGTAATATATTCACCATAGAAGCATGTAATAAAGGATCAAATATAAAATCACATCAAAGATCATAGCATTACAGGGACAAACAGATACAAGCCATGCTGATGATTCCCAATTTTATTAGCTACCTCTCCTGCGTCTCCTGCGAGCTCTTCGGCGGGGCGTTAAGTCCCTCACATACACGGCTGTGTTAAGACCAGCAACTACAGCATTGATGGTTTCATCCAGCCAGGTGGACTGCATCAGGTACTGAGGTGCAAGCTGAAATGGCAAGAAAATCAATACAGCATCACTCAGGATATAGGAATATAGGAATTCAGGTAGGCATGCTACACTGCAGCACTCAATCATGATGTTTTATACATGTCTCTCTAATTATGCAAACAGACACAAGGAAAACCCACACCACCAATATACAAACTATTAATAAAATATCGTGCCTTAGTCCATTCCACAGAGATTCATTTCTATATACTAGTGTCTAACCCTGATGTTCACATGGCAACAGTTAATAGATGGAACTCAAGATTACTCAAGGATTTTTGATATCACTGGTATCACTAACTAGTACAGCGTGCTGTTTTTACATGCCTAAGTGATATTTATGTAGAAACACTCCACAGCAAGAGCTTTAAAGGTGTTCACATGGTTCATTTGATTCATTGTACAACAACCATTACAAGCACAAAGCACTTCAGAGTCACTTCAATAATTAAAAATGCTAGAGAGTGCACTGCATTGAAAATTTCTCTGCTTGTTAAGGAGATCATAACTTTATGATGATTTCAGGAAACTGTGCCATGTATAAGGCGGATCTCCAAGATATGTGACAGGCCATCACAACTCATAACAATTAAAGATTTAGAATTAAATTTAGAGATTAGTTTCTACCATCTAAGTTTGTGTTAGCAGGCAAAGAGCTCCAGAGTGTTGAGAATGTGATGTTTTTGAGGAAACTGACAACAGCCAACAGTTCACCTCAAAAAATCAAAGAGTGCACCAGTATGTTAGAGAGCCAGACATAAGCGTCATGCAAACCTGTGCAGCAGTGCGTGCCTGTGTGATACGGTGTCTGTTGACGTTGGCTCGGACTCTCTCGCTGTGCTGCGTCCGTGCAATTGCACGCATGGGTCTGGCGCCTGATGGCCGAGAGCGGCTGGTGGTAGGAAGACTGCTCTCCTCCTCCTCACTCAACCGCGCTTCCCCTGAAACCAAAAGAAAAGGGCTTTTTGTAGTGAGGCAGTCACAAGAATACATGTTTTAAAATTGCTACTATTAGATACTATAACTGTATTACTTGTACAACAGATTGAAAGGAACAACAGGAAATAAAACTATTGGTAAAATTTGGCTTATTACTTCTGTTGCGGTTGTTTGGTGCACATTCTGGGCAAAACCATTCCTCCACAGGCACAGCATCCAGGGGAGGTGTTAAACACTCCATATGATACCTTTAAGAGGAGAGCATCAGAAAAGTCTGTGATATACACTGTAGTACTTTACAAAACACTAAGATTCAGCAGTATCGATTGTGCCTTTTTTTGAAGAAGAAGAATTTAATCATCTAAAACAGTTAAAACATACTTATGCATAAAAATATTTAGGACATCATTAATGCTTACAGCAATACCAATACATATTATTAAAAATCATTTTTAAAGATATTTTAAAGCATTTAAATTCAGTTATTACATGTGGGTTTTTATTTCAGTATGTTGACATACACTATATTGCCAAAAGTATTCGCTCACCTGCCTTGACTCGCATATGAACTTAAGTGACATCCCATTCCCAATCCATAGGGTTCAATATGACGTCGGTCCACCCTTTGCAGCTATAACAGCTTCAACTCATCTGGGAAGGCTGTCCACAAGGTTTAGGAGTGTGTTTATGGGAATTTTTGACTATTCTTCCAGAAGCGCATTTGTGAGGTCACACACTGATGTTGGACAAGAAGGCCTGGCTCTCAGTCTCCGCTCTAATTCATCCCAAAGGTGTTCTATCGGGTTGAGGTCAGGACTCTGTGCAGGCCAGTCAAGTTCATCCACACCAGACTCTGTCATCCATGTCTTTATGGACCTTGCTTTGTGCACTAGTGCACAGTCATGTTGGAAGAGGAAGGGGCCAGCTCCAAACTGTTCCCACAAAGTTGGGAGCATGGAATTGTCCAAAATGCCTTGGTATGCTGAAGCATACAGAGTTCCTTTCACTGGAACTAAGGGGCCAAGCCCAGCTCCTGAAAAACAACCCCACACCATAATCCCCCCTCCACCAAACTTTACACTTGGCACAATGCAGTCAGACAAGTACTGTTCTCCTGGCAACCGCCAAACCCAGACTCGTCCATCAGATTGCCAGATGGAGAAGCGCGATTCGTCACTCCAGAGAACGCGTCTCCACTGCTCTAGAGTCCAGTGGCGGCGTGCTTTACACCACTGCATCCGACGCTTTGCATTGCACTTGGTGATGTATGGCTTGGATGCAGCTACTCGGCCATGGAAACCCATTCCATGAAGCTCTCTGCGCACTGTTCTTGAGCTAATCTGAAGGCCACATGAAGTTTGGAGGTCTGTAGCGATTGACTCTGCAGAAAGTTGGTGACCTCTTCGCACTATGCGCCTCAGCATCCGCTGACCCCGCTCCGTCAGTTTACGTGGCCTACCACTTCGTGGCTGAGTTGCTGTCGTTCCCAAACACTTCCACGTTCTTATAATACAGCTGACAGTTGACTGTGGAATATTTAGGAGCGAGGAAATTTCATGACTGGATTTGTTGCACAGGTGGCATCCTATCACAGTTCCACGCTGGAATTCACTGAGCTCCTGAGAGCGACCCATTCTTTCACAAATGTTTGTAAAAACAGTCTGCATGCCTAGGTGCTTGATTTTATACACCTGTGGCCATGGAAGTGATTGGAACAGCTGATTCTGATTATTTGGATGGGTGAGCGAATACTTTTGGCAATATAGTGTATCTTAGATACCAATATAAATGGAAAGAGCCTTAACCCATTCATTTTTTTTACAGGTATGTCACTGATTTTCTTGCATGCAGTAACACCAACTATTTTTGGCCTAAAATTAGCATTTATACCACTTTGGCCTCCAGCAGACTATAGGAAGAGAATGATTTACTGAACAAGCTGTAATTGTTGTGCAGATATGAGTACATTACTGCATCGCAACAGCCTTCAGGACATTATGGTAACTACATAAAAATTGGTTTGTAAAATATATATTCTCTGATCATTTGTTTTACAAGCCTTAACTGTTAAACCTGACCCACCCTGAGTGTCTTACACAAACATAACTACAGCACGGACGTCTCACCCGGCATCACAGCCATCACAGAGCAGCAGGCGATCTTCTCTGTCTGTCCCTCCGCACACCTCACAGCTGGTCTGCTCCAGTTCCACATTCACCTGTTCCTCTTGTTGATTTGTCACTGGCCTCTGAACTGTAATCTACAGACAGGTCCAACTCTTTAATGAAAGAGTTTCTACACCTGCTATTATCATCATTATAAACCTGATTAAAGCCCAACATTCACTGTAAGAAGAGATCACACTCTGATAGCAATGATTTTTAGACAAACAATGATTGTGAAATGCGATAGATTAATAAAGGATTAATAAATAATTTACCATAAAAATATTTCCATGTAGTTATGGAAATATATTAAAAAAGTATTTAGGCTTTCTTTCAGCTGAGGTGTCCAAGTATTTCTACCAAAATACAATTTTCTTTGTCCTTTTTTGCAGCATTTGTTCACCATGATATTTAACAATAATAATCAAATAAAGATACAGAATAAGTACTGAGCTCTATACCGTCTTCTGGACTTTTCCTCCATGGCATTTTCTCAGCAGGATGTTACTGAAGACTATGCGGTCAACCGGACAAGAGTTGGCATTCTAGAGTAGAAAATCTGTCATTATAAAAAATTCACTTCCAAAGTGATGGCGTGTAATCTACCTGCAGCTTGTTGACCCTACAGTGCTCACCTTGGCCCACTCCAGAATGCAGTCCAGACAGAAGTAGTGTTCACAGTTCTGGGGCGTGGCTACCGGCTGCTCATGGAAGGAGTTGAGGCAGATAGGGCATTTCTCCGCATCCTCATCTGAACTCAGCCCAAGATCAGTTGGCTGTGCCCCTACTGCTCCCTCCATCTCCTTTACACCATCTTCATCTATAAACACATGCACAGTACATAAGGACAGAATTCAGAGTTAATAACATGCATACTGACACAGGCTTATTGGGCTTTAAGGTGTACAAAACCATGTACATCTGAAGCGGATATGTGCAATGTACCTATATTAAATAAAAAAAAGAGTATTGTAATTACTATTGCAGAGCAGTACATATGCACACTGTAAATGTCTTAAAACTCAAACAACTATTTCAGAATTTAAGCTAAAATATGAACTGGATCATCACGTGCTTACGATCACTCTCGTCTTCCTCATCCTCATCCTCATCACCGTCCTCTTCTCCATCCTGGGAATCATCATCTTCCTCACTGTCTGAACCTTCCTCATGTGAGTCATCACCATCTTCCTCTAAATAGTGCAAACATTAGATCATAAACAGCATAAATGCACCACGTCAGGGTGTCATCAGCATATGGGTTACATTTTCATGCTTTCAGGACTATGCCAAGTCAGCAGCAGTAATATATTAAATAGCACCTTACTAAAAAAAAAACATACCTCACATACAATCCCCTCTGAAAGTACTGTAATTCTTTTATATTTTTCCCTATCCATTTCTATTCTTTTGCTTATCTAAAAAACAACAGTGTGGTCTGCCACCAAAGGTGCCATGTTCTAAGTTAATTATCAGGAAATAAAAGATGATATTCTGATCCATCATCTCATGTTCACCTTTCGGTCTCAAACCCAAATGACTTCAATGTATAGCAAAAACAATGGAATGAATATTGCTGTTCCAATACTTTCAGAGGAGTCTGTATATACAGAAAAATGTATGAGGGTAATTACCAAAACAAAATTAATTCAATGTACATCAACTACACCACTGCACATGCGATAATGGAAGGCTACAGACTGCAGTGAGCTTTGGAGATGTCAGACTGCAACCATTGCAGCTCACATACACCGATCAGGCATAACATAATGAGCAGTGACAGGTGAAGTGAATAACACTGATTATCTCTTCATCATGGCACCTGTTAGTAGGTGGGCAGCAAGTGAACATCTTGTCCTCAAAGTTGATGTGTTAGAAGCAGATAAAATGGGCAAGCGTAAGGATTTGAGTGAGTTTGACAAGGACCAAATTGTGATGGCTGGACCACTGGATAAGAGCATCTCCAAAACTGCAGCACTTGTGGGGTGTTCCTGGTCAGTATTCTTTAAGTTCTGTAAGTTGAAAGGTGAGGCCCATGGAGCTCCCACCTCACAACTTTCAATACTTGGATCTTCTGCTAACATCTCGGTGCCAGATGCCACAGCACACCATCAGGGATCTAGTGGAGTCCATGCCTCGACAGGTCAGGGCTGTTTTGGCAGCAAAAGTGGGGCCAACACAATATTAGGCAGGTGGTCATAATGTTATGCCTGATCAGTGTATATAAGGGTTTTTCATTTTAAGTACCTTTTAGACATCTCAGCATACACTATTTTAGTTAAGGTACCTCTCAGAACAGAGAACCTGAACAATCAGTGGCCATGAGTATACAAGTATACCTTCATCAGAGAGAATGGAGGCAGAAGGTCTTTTGCCTTTTCCACAGGAAATGTTTTTGTTGATCAGCTCATCCTGGCTGTCCTCGTCATCCATGGCTCAGCATTTGAAACTCCACAAGCTTTAAACAGAGCTGATGTAAACTTCTGTGTATCTCAGAGCTGGACAAAAACAAACTTGTTATACAAACATAACACAAACAAGAAGACTGACTCGTGATCATCATACCTGCTTACCTATTGTAAATGCATTCTAACATAAATAAACGTTAGATCATTCAGAAGGCATTTTAAGTGTTCTTTTATTTTTACACGCTGACTATTAATAACCAAAAAAACCCAAACATTTATTTATTTATTACATTAAGTCCATGCTTCTCTTTAAGCATCACATCATCGGTTGTAGAAGCATTTCCTTCAGCTAGACGCTTTGTTTTGATTCCTGTAGTGACAGTGGGAAGAGTGGCAAGCAACGCAAGCACCAAAAAAAAACACAACACTGCAAACAAAAGTAATAATTATTACATTACACGAATTAAACTACTCTAAATAGACAACTAGTACAAGAAAAAACAAGTACTGATTTTCTGTCTGTATGCAGTGCTTGAACTCTTATGTAACAGAACGGCTAATTGTTATTAGCCAAAGTGCTATGCTATGCTATGCTATGCTAGCTTTGCCCTTCTACACTCGGGCTAATTTTAACTCCTCTGCTAGACTCGCTTTATTTATGGACCGAGCCACGTTCTGCACGTTCTGGCCCAAACTGTGGTTTGTTAAACGCATGCATGTCTTTATACACTGTTGTAAGTGAGTGTCCAAGTTGTGTGCACCTACCCTATACGGCTGTGTGTGACTTTATTAGTGTATTTTGAACTCCACACACACGGTTTGGGGTTTGGAGTGACAGACGCTACCGGCTGCACAGAAGAGACGGAAATGGCGGAAGGCACTCAAATCACAGTAACGCTTAAAGATACAGCGCACATTTCACCTGAAACTCTCTCTCTCTCTCTCTCGCTCTCGCTTTATTCCCTTGACTAGTTTCTTAACTATTATTTAAGGCTTCTGCGATAAAGACTATCCACTGTTAAATAATCAAGGAACAAAATCAAGAGCGACAATAGGGAAATAATCAGCGACGCGGTTCTGATGTGATTATTAAAGTTGATTATTTTCCAACATCTGTTGTATCCTGCAGTGTGTTATTACCCATACAGCCTATAACAGGAGTTTGCTCATTAAAATGGCTGTTTATTAATAAAAGACTAGTTTTATTTTTACCCGAACCATGTGCAATTTCTTATTATATTGCCACAAGTTTTGGGACACCCCTCCAAATCACTGAATTCAGTTGTTGGGCTTTGGCCCCTATGCTCCAGCATACCAAGACATTTTGGACAATTTCTTGTTCCCAACTGTGTGGGAACAGTTTGGGGATGACCCCTTCCTGTTCCAACATGACTGCACACCAGTGCACAAAGCAAGGTCCATAAAGACATGGATGAGCGAGTTTGGTGTGGAGGAATTTCTGGTCCTCCACACCTTTCTGGTCCTAACCTCAACCTGATAGAACACCTTTGGGATGAATTAGAGCGGAGACTGCGAGCCAGGCCTTCTCGTCCAGCATCAGTGCCTGACCTCACAAATGCACTTCTAGTGGAATGGTCAAAAATTCTCATAAACACACTCCTAAACCTTGTGGAAAGCCTTCCCAGAAGAGTCGAAGCTGTTATAGCTGCAAAGGGTGGGCCGATTCCACATTACATTTATGTGCATGTAAAAGCAGAAATCCCAGTTTTGGCCTGTTAGGCTGAGGTCAGGACTCTGTACAGGCCAGTCAAGTTCCTACACACCAACTCGCTCATCCATGTCTTTATGGACTTTGCTTTGTGCACTGGAGTGCAGTTATGTTGAACAGGAAGCGGTCATCCCCAAACTGTTCCCACAAAGTTAGGAGCATGAAATTGTCCAAAATGTCTTGGTATGCTGAAGCATTAAGAGTTCCTTTTCACTGGAACTAAGGGGCCAAGCCCAACACCTGAATTCATTTATTTGGAGGGGTGTCCCACAACTTTTGGCAATATAGTGTATGTTCTAGTTCCCTAGCACCTTTTTTTGTACTTTGAACATAGAATATTTCATTTATTTTTTCATTTATATTTTATATTTCATTTATGTTTTTAAATACATTTGTGAATAGAGATTATTTTATTTATTTTTTATTTATATTTCATTTATATACATTTAATAACGCTCGCTCAATTGTTCTCTCAAAAACAAATTTGTATGTATGTAATAGTTGATATGGTGATAAGTAGTTGTTTAGTGATTTGTGAATATCCAAAGCCAGTTTTTTTGTAATTTTCATAGGTACTGTTTGTCATATTAATTTAAGTACATAGAATAAACATTCGCTTGTGATTGGCTTTTAAAATGTAAGTGATAACATAAGATACGTTACCAATTGGAAGGTTGTGAGTTCAAATCCCAGGTCCACCAAGCTGCAACTGTTGGGCCCCTGAGCAGGGTCCTTAACCCTCAATTGCTCAGCTGTATGAAAATTAGATAAATTGTAAGTAGCTCTGGATAAGGTTGTCTGCCAAATGCCATAAATGTAAATGTAAAAGTTATTTCAGAAATGTGAACATTAAGCATAACTATGAAATGATTAAAAGTAAAAATACATAAAAGTATAAATACATTTTTAATTTGTAGATGCAGTGGAAGCTGGTGATGTCAGCTCTTACACATACATATATATTTGGTATAGAATACCTTGGCATCATATTCTGCATTCTCCTCATATCGGAATAACTAGAATAATGACAAACTCAACTAAGAAGAATCAATACAAGTTGGAGTATTTTGACAGCCCGCTGTCAATCAAACTAGGAAGTATTGATAAAAGTCCCATAATTGTACCCATGTGAATAAAGGTTATTAAATGATTAATGCCTCTGTTTCTCTGTCATTTTCGTATTTAGCTCCTTAACTTTGAATAGCCTTCCTGACAGTGTTCAGGACTCAGACACAGTCTCCCAGTTTAAACATAGATAAAAGACATATCTCTTTAGCCAGGCATACACATAATACATTCCATAACCTTGTACTCCAGTACATCTGATTAAATGCACATTATCATCTAGTGCTGTTAATATTATGAACAGCAGCTATGTTTATTCTCTTCCACTTGTTTCTCTTCTTCTACCCATCCTGAGGCATATAGAGATTGTGCCAGCTCCAGTAGACAGAGGCCAACCCTGCGAGGATCCTGAGGCATCCAGAGATGGACCAGCTTCAGCTGGATTCTGCTTCATGAGGATTTGGGTTTTCAAAGCAACGCTGCCAACTCTATGTGGCCTTTGAGGACGACAACCACTTCTTAATTAATACACACAATTACATTCTACATCACAAAATTGACTATACATAAATGCAGAAAGGACATTGTTCATGTCCAGTGTCACCCAAATGAGGATAGGTTCCCTTTTGAGTCTGGTTCCTCTCAAGGTTTCTTTCTCATACCATCTAAGAGAGTTTTTCCTTGCTGCAGTCACCTCTGTTGCCTCAGTCTTGCTCACTAGGGATAATTTTGTCTAACATCTTAAACTGTTTGCATGTTTTTTGTTTCTTATGTTCTGTAAAGCTGCTTTGAGACAATGTTCATCGTTAAAAGCGCTATATAAATAAAATTGAATTGAATTGTTTTTCAAAAGTTACAAATTCTACTACAAATGCATGCCTATAAAACAACAACAGAAGCAGAAGTGACCACAGTGAATGTTTCATATGTTTTTAGCATTTTATATGGTAGGGAGATGCCACAGCCAACCAATAGGTTATCTGACAGACCTCTAAACAGGTGGATTACAATCAGATCTCAAACCTCCTATTTGTGAAAGCTCAATAAGTGAGAAATCTACTAAAACCAGTGAAAATCGGTTTATTCTGGGTGTCTTCTGTAGTGAGGAACCTAAAAATGAAACACAAACGCAGTTCAAGAAATGTACACAAATAATAAAAATAATAATATAACAGATATTTTGATTTGGTGTGGGCTTTCATGGTAGCACTGCAAGTAGTGTTGCCACAGTGCAGCTCCAGTGACCCTGGTTTCATCCTGTGCTCGGGTTACTGTCTGTGAGAAGTTCCAGCTTCTCCAGTTTCCTCCCATTTCCCAACAACATGCCAGCAGGTGAATTGGCTACAGTAAATCACCTTGTGTGAATTTGGGTGAGAATGTGATTGTTCATGGTTGGCTGTGTGATGTATTCCCACCTCACTCCCATTGTTTCCAGGAAACGCTCCAGATCCATGGGGAAACCTGACCAGAATAGTGTAGTTACTGATAAAAGTGATTTGTTTAGAATGCTATTCTTCCTAGAGTACCAGAATTGGATCCCTTCACACGTATGTGCTTCAGTGGTTTCTTTTTATGACATAAACACAGTCTATTCAATAAAATCAACGGCAATGACATTTTCATATTGACAATTACACATGTCCCTGACTGGGTTAGCTAGTGCCTCAATCTGGTGGAACATGAGCAGGATAAGTCGGAAGAACACGTAATGCATTTCAGTCAAGCAGGAACTAAATATGGCTGCAGTTCCTGCAGAGCCTTGCACAAAAAGATAACCAGAGTCTATAATAGATGTCTGTCTGTCACTGTTTGATGTCTTCAGATACAAAGAAATGGTAAAGTATTTACCCCAGCACAATTTTTTAATTAAACCAGGTTCATTATGTATAAATAGGTCTTCTTGCACAACAGATATAAAACATGCCACATAGAACTGACACTGTACACTTTATCCTGGGTCATTATTTAATTTGTAATCCAATATCCTGAAGCATGCAGCGTCTCAGTGAAGCTTCCGTGCCTGCAGTTGTGCACGTAAAGTGTGATTGTATAACCAAAAGCTATTAATCATTTGGCAAATGATATGTCAGCTTGTTACACCCACCCTTAGTGGGAAGTTGAACACCACACCAAATTATTTCATGAAGTAGCTTTGAAACAAAACAAAACAAAAAAACATAATAAAGAATATAGATTCATTTAATTGAAACATTCAGCTTAAAACATTTAATTGAAACATTCAGCTTAAAACATACTTTCATACATTATATATATATATATATATATATATATATATATATATATATATATATATATATATATATATATAATGTATGAAAGTATGTTTTAAGCTGAATGTTTCAATTAAATGTTTTAGCTGTTTATATATTTACATTCATTTCTAATTATTTATATATGTCATATTAAATTTTTGTCTCATGCTCTATAATAAACATCTTTATTTTCCAGGGAAGTGGGAAGAAAATGAATGAGTAAATGATTATTTATTTATTTATTTATTTACAATTTATATTCAAAGTCCATTTATATATGGAAAACCATTATCTCTGAAGAATTTTGAGAGGTCATGCCATTCGTTTTAGGGAAATCGCTTCCTCTGTCTGTCTGTCTCTCTCTCTCTCTCTCTCTCTCTCTCTCTCTCTTTAACAGTTCCTATGTCTCTCTCCCTCTCTCGCCGCTGCATCCTTGCTACGTGCACATCCACACCAGCTTCATGGCAACGCGGTACACAAGCGAACTGAGTCCAACCACTTTTTTTCGGCGACGAGGGGAGCGATTTTTCAGAAATCTCATAAATGCCTTAAAACACTGACTCCTGTCGCTGACTTTACACCAGACACTGCATGTAAACACCAAATAACAACTAACAGTGCACAAACGCAACCGTTTCGTCGCGTAAGTTAAGAAACGACTACAGTAAAAATGGTTCAGTCCCAAAGTAAGACGTGCAAAACCGAACGCACCGCACCCCAACTATAACTCAGTCAGACTCAATCGAACCGTATGTGTCATAACGCCCGCCCCTTATAGCACGTTATTTGCGAATTTTATCTTAAGGGCGTGGTTCATGCAGAAATATTCTCCTACTATTGGCTAATTATTAGGACGGCTAAACAATTCATTTGCATAAGCAGGTCAGGTTGCAGATGCAGAGGAGTGGGCAGGGTTGGTGGAGCGCAAGTGAGCTGAACTTCTTGAGCTCTTCTTATGAACCTTTTTCTTTTTAAGTTACTTTATTAAGAAAGTATTTAATTAATAAAAGAAAAAAAAAAAAGCAGCAGGTCTTCAGGCGGGTCTGACCACTTAGCGATCGGAAACGTTTTTCCCCCTGCTCTTAATTGATGCTGTTTCATGGAAAACTTGAGTGGTGAGTAAGACTTTAATTATAGTAATAGATCATTTAATTCCCTCATTGTTTTCGTATCCTGTCGATAAAGAAAACAGTTATTTTATTTATTTCATTCTGGAATAATTGTGGCTAACTTTTCTGATCCGTCGATATCTTCAGGATTATTTTTGTATAGATTGATCTAAACGTGCAGGAATCATTTTATTTTAGTCGAACGTATGTTAAAAATAGACAACGAATAGCCTCGAATATATTTCTATTGCTCCTTAATGGACCGCTTCTTCTTCAAGTGGTTGCACGTGCAGCCAGACCTCTGTTCATATGGATGATTTATACGCCGGGATGAAATGTAAACCAGACTCATGATTAAACCGAATATGTTTATTATTTCACATTCACTTATTTCAACACTTGCTGTGTGTGTGTGTGGTTCCCCGCAGGGTGTTTTTTGCTCACTCCCGTCGCTGAGTTTCTGAAGGCAGGTAAGCCACTGACTAACGCACACTGCGCCTGTTCCCCGCTCCACTGTGCGTGTGACAGCGGCTAACCAGCTTTTGGATATACCTCTATCTCTCTCAGAAAGACTGGAGACATGGTTTTTAATGCCTCTCACCGGAAGCCAGCTTCTCCTTTATTTGGGGGTATTTCTTCTCACCCTCCGTTACTGTAGTAGAGCGCCTACGTGCTCCAGGTCACATGTACACCATCTCCATTCCTACTGTTTCATCTCTGCTCCTCCATCAGCTCACTCATGTGTACATGGCAATCCTAATCCCTTTACTACTCTCTCTGTGACCAAAGTATAGTCTAGAAGTTAGAGGAATATGCTTTATGAATCATTTTATTTGTAGATGCCATATCTGAATACAGTATTATCGCCACCATGCATTACTACAATAGTGTATGTCCAGTAGTTATAACCTACACGTGACCTTACTTTAATACTACAGTAGTATAGCCTATATTTGACCGGCTGCTTTTAGCATTTGACTTAGTTTATCCTGTATGCAATGATCGTTTACTGTAGTATTAAAGTGGTGTGACCATACGTTATTGCGGTATAATAAGTCTTATCCGGAGGCGACCGGCGTTCCAACTAAGCAGAAGCCACACCTGAGCGTATTGAAAGCCAAGATCAACTGATTAAACAGGTGTAGCTCCTGCGTCAGCCCTTCGTGGCCCTTCCCGGGAAAAGTGTGCGAGACCGTACAGTTATTACAGTCATTTAGACTATATGTGACCCTAAATTGTTGCGCCACACCCTGCTAAAGTAGTCTAGATCTATATGTGACTCTACGTTGTTACCGTAGTATAAACTAGACTTTAGATCATTCCAGTATAGATCTGGCCACACCCTTCTATAGTAGTCTAGTGTGACTATAGTCTATAGTGAGTAATAAGAGAGAGATGTAAGGAGCGTAAGTATGAGTGAGTCAGAGTTGAAGTTGTCTTACAGTAGACTAGTTTAAGCTTGGCCCTATGATAAATAAATATCTCTATTTATGGTAGTGTATATACTATCCATGGCCATAAGTGACTATAGTCTATAAGTCTATAGCTGAACTAGAACTTTTATTGTGCTTGTAAAGTACTTTATTAAAGGTTTATAGCTTGTGTATTGGGTCATCTAAACAATCCAATAGTATAGCCATTATGAATTGGCTTACATGTAAATAGTTTATTCTGTTTAAGGGTAGCTTAACTCATTTTGATTAAGTTAAGATATGATCTGCTGTTTGACTGTATAATAAATGTGAACGAACTTTGTGTCAGCTTTGTATGTTTTGTTTATTTATTTATCGAGTGTTTTTGTGTCCTGCCTTGCTATCAGTACTGGACCTGATATTGACCTGAGGTTCTGGAGCAGATGATGTAATATATATATATTTTTTGTGCAAAACCCTTAACATGGCACATGTAAATGAGTATAAGACCACTATCACGCCAGGGATGATTTGCATAGAGTTTGCAGAGTGTTGCCTGTTTTTCCTGAGAATGTCTGTCTCTGCAATATCGGGTATTATCCAAAACACAGAGCTTGGGTATCGGGTTATTTGCGCGTCTCTATTTCTCTCTTGTCCTGTATCGCTTTTAAGATATTTCTGTTAGTTATACAGTCGACATGTAAACGCTAGCCTTTGTGGTTTCTTTTTGTTTGTGGATTTGAACATACTCTTTTGACCTTTAAACATGGAACCTGACAGCATGTTTGTGTACACAAGTTCACAGCTATTGATTACAGCATGTCGCGTTTAGTTTTGTGGATATGTGTTTTGTGAGGTCTTGTATAAGCAGCTGGGTGTATATGACTAGCACCAGTGTTTTTTTGTTTCAGGAATGTACAAAATGGAATGTGTGATATGTTAAAACTCCCTGAACTGTTGACCTTCCTGTGTGGTAATACCTCACAAATGTCCGACACAAGTATTCTTCCACCTTTCCATGACAAAGAGGAGTATTGTGTCCTGTACCTCTGTTTTCATTTGTGGTATCCTGTGTAGACAGCATGAATGGTGTTTGTTGGCAGGAAGGTCTGATGGATGCTATCATTTTGAGAGATGCTGGGATTTGAGGTTTAGCCTCCTTTAACCATCAAGACAGTTCCCTGATGCCATCGCTCTAATCCGATTTTCTGTAATTGATCATAATAGCAAAACAGCCAGATAAGAATGGATCGAGCATAAGAATATGTCCAGCATTCCGTATGCTTGTGACTATATTACTGTTGTTGTTTTGAATGAACAGTAGTACATTGTTCAATAAGAAAGTATTCAGAATGAATCACTGACTCCCGTTTCTATATTTAATCAAACAAAAACCCGTAACAAACCGAAAACGAAGCTTGTTTCGCTGTTATGTCCTGGATGTGAAACAGATCATTTGCTCACGTGTTATTACAAGACTGGGTGAATGAGTGTGATACTGTAGTATTATCTTCAAGAGGTTCTACTTGTGTCAGGATGCACAAGCCTATCATATGTGAGGTATGAACTCATTGAAAAGTACACTGTCCTGGCTGTACAGGATGTACATTTCCTTCAGCATTGAGGAAATCTTTTTATATCTGTGCTACAATTTCTGAGACTCGCACCACCGTTTGAGCCACATCTGTTTTTAATGGGAACAGGTCTATCGTAACCTACAGATCAGTAAGATAACACTGGCTTAAAAACAGACACAAAGACCAAAAGGTGTATATAAACACACAACACTGTCTTTATTAGACTTAAATACATAAATGTAATAGTTCTCTAGATAAATCTTTCTGGTAATATTTTACAGTAAATAAATGTTTTTTGGAGTGTAACAAAATGTAAACATATATTTGTATATACAGCAGATATATATAATATTGTTACATTGATGAGATGAGTAGGACCATTAGAGCAGTAGCTGGTTAAGTACACAGGTGTAATAGGAGAGATCCTTGGCCCTTCAGGCTTTACCTCCAAGATGACTCCCTGGATGTCAGGACTGTAAGACACACAAGAATATGATATGGAATGATGGGTGCAGTGTGAGAGTTTGGAAAGTTAGGAAAAATACATCCATGCACTGAGGGTTTTCCCTGTTTAGCCAATCCCATTGAGAGACCTGGAAACATACAGCAACCAGAAGGGAAAAAGCACCCACACACCAAAAAGAAGCTAGGTTTGTACAATAATAATAATAATCTTTTACAGCGTTGATCTTTTTTTTTTTTTTTCTTCATATAGCATGATTATTATCCGTAGCTTATATATTGACATAATGAGCAACATCCAGAGCTCTTTGGATCAGCAGGCTTCGCATGGTACTTCCCACAGGCAGTGTTTTGAGAAGGGAGTAATAGTGAGTTCATTTTCTCCAAAGCATTTCCTCTTTTCCTGTAAAGTTATTTCGGTGTTTTAGCATAATCACGGTTCGTCTCAAGCATAGCAATGTCCGTCTCTACAATTAACAGAGAAGGCATTTGAATATTCGAGTCACTTCATACCAATACTCTTTATTAATAGATTTGTACTTAGATCTGGAAATTGTTCAACACCCAATCTCATTCACACTCTGCAAGACACGACATACAATAATGGCAGTTCAGTATTTCTATTATGAATAACATTAATCATCAGGCACACTGTCTTGTTCTGTTGATAAAAACAACTGTTACAGAGACAAGTGCTGTCAGTGGCTTTGTAATAGAGAGAGCCATTCTATCCAACAGTGGATCACACACATGCACACAGTTTGGATAATCAGTTCACCTACGGCTCGTGGTTGTTTCTCCAGTTGAACTTAACCCTTAAGACACAGATAACCAATGAAACAGAACACAGACTCAGAACCAGCAGCAAAAAAAAAGGCATACAAAATAAAGTAAAGGAGAAAAAAAAACACCAAAACACGGTACCAGAGCAAGTCTAAAAGGTATAAGGACGAAAGAAATAACACTTTAGTTTATTACAAAAACCAGAGCCATGAAAACACCTTCAGATAAGTGTTATACTGTGTCCGCACAAACCCTGCACTCGTTGAAAAGACGGTGACTTGCAGTAATGTGATGACACAGCAGCTTGGTCAGTGATTAGCAATTGGCCTGAACTATCGTTTCACTATCGCTTTTGAAGATGCTGCACAGATCAGGCTCTCAGTCCCTTAAACTAAAGTGTTGAGAAGGACATACAAAGTCAACACTTTATTTGAAAGGCACCAGACAAGGACTCACAAAAATGGAATGTTGCACGAATTAAGTCATTTGTCAGATGACGGATTAAAGGAGATGTCCTCTAAGCACACATGCATTAAAGCTCTACTCCTCTGACTTAAGAGATATGTTTACTCCCACCGTCGGCTTACGAGTAACAAAGACCGGCCCAGAGTTTCACTTAAAAAAGAAAAAAAAGCTTAAGAGCTTAAACTTTCTTAACCTGCTTTGAAGGTTTCTACTTCTACTGTTTGAGTTTCAAACATCTCGTACATTTATGGCAGCTATTCCTTTTCAACTCTACGATTTTGCATCGTTGCTATTGTAAATTCACAGAACCTACTTTTAAGATGATTTGCACTAAGAGAAGGAAGTTCATAGGAGGTCAGGCTGCACTTTTCTCTCGAATACAAAAGCTAGAAGTATCATCACACAGTGACCCTTTTTTTTTCCTAAGATGCAAGTATTTTTAAAAAAATAATTGTAAAACATGGATTTCCCCTAATCATAGTGCAGTCTGTGGAATACATTTGTAGTTTCTTTTCCATGCAGATCGCTTTATACTGCACAAATACTGCATACACGAGTATTTGAATATCATAATCCTAACTGCTATGCATGCTTGTCTTATAGATGTGCATGTATTTATACAGCCTTGTATGATGCCAGCCAGATAAGGTGTTAGTCTGGACACAGTTACACGCTTTATTAGAGCAGGGTTGGATCAGAAGGGGGCACCATGCGGGAACCTCCACCCAGAGAGCGCTGCTACCACCAGGCATTGCTGAGAGATGCCATGGCAGGACAGGGTGGATGAGCAGCACACTCTCACACATACACACCCTCAGGGTTCAAGCTGGACACCAGGGGGTGCTGCAGGTTGCGTGGATGCCCAAGAAACTGCTTAGCTGTGGGTCGCTGTAGAGAGTCTGTGAACAGAGGGAAAACTGTTAATTAGCAAAATTATCTGATAATGGAAGAGCAGTGTCTGCATAAACCAGCCAATAATTGGATTTTAACAGTCTAGTGAAAAATTAACATTAGCATAGAGCTGAAATAACCTAATTATGGGGATCACTTCTTGATCACAATCTTAATGATATAGTATTTTGCCAGCTATATGAAAGCTGAAATATGAGCATTTAAAAACATACACAGTCAAAATGACTTTATAACCTGTCCGGTGCATAGTGTATACTGACGAGAATGTAATGGTCAAGTGATGATGTAAATCGGTGGATTTTAATTTTGTCTCTGTTGATCCTGCATTTGCATAAGACAGATATATTTGGTGTGTGTGTGTGCATATGCTTTACCAGTGTCTATAGATGTGTTCTGCAATAGCTGAGCCAGCTCCTGTTGGTCCAGCTGCTGATGGAGGTCTGTACGAGAGGAGTTCTGGGCTGGGAGCACTCCGGTCTGCTGGATGAACTGCTGCAGGTTACATTGCCTCAGCTCCTTATTCAGCTCATCCAGCTGCTCCTGTTTAGCCTGGACACAAGAGAGGGACAGAGTTGCACAAATACACTGTTTTCATGATTTTATTGAGATGGTCACATTACAAATCCAGCTGAAAAGTATGAAGTTCACATTGTTATATATTAAACAAGAAAGCCACTTGAGGTATTATCCATCCATCTTCTATACCCACTTTATTTCTAATTAGGGTCACGGGGATCTGCTGGATCCTATTCCAGCACACATTGGGCGAAAGGCAGGGGTACACCCTGGACAGGTCACCAGTCCATCACAGGGCCACACATGTAGATATTGTGTGACTGAATAATATCTAAACATCAAACTGTCACAGACTGAATTACCAAATCAGACACTGCATATAAAGTATACTTGACACGCATGGTGAAATCTTGATTACGGTTGCAGAGGAATTCAGCACTTTAACCGGATACCACTAGAGGGCGACATGCTTCATCAGGACTCCTACATCCCTAAATTTATGCCTTGTGGCTTTCTTAACAGCAATCCAGGGATTTGTTCTCTAAGGGTGTGTTTCTATACCTGTAGTCTGTGTTCCATTACTGAAACGACAAGTTAAGAGCCAGACAAGTCAAGACATACAAACGTCTGTGTCCTAGACAATGACACCTGATGCTCTATAAGGAAACATGATAATGAACATTGTGCTGCTGGAATGTCTCTCTCAGGAATTCTGTACTTGTTAGGGAATGTTACTCATTATCGAGACAAATTCCAAGTTCACTGGTACACATGATAATTAATGGTGTTTGGGGGCAAGACCTGAGGCAATGAGGATGATTTCAGACTACATTTAATTTTTCAACATTCAGTACACAGAAAGCTATTTTGGTCCAAACTACCGTTAATTTTTAAATGGTTTACTTCGGATTATCCCTCAGTAATCTAAGCTATCAGAGCTTATTGTTGGGCAACAAGAGCAAGCAGTAATTTAAGCACAACCTTCACAAGACAACATTACATCTTTATTGTAGAACTGTTGAGTAAAACACTTTTCAACACGACATACATACTGTCATTGAACCATTCAGAGTTTATATACAGGACATAACATTAGCTACTAAGCCTCCAATTAAGCTAACAAAAGATCACATCCTCTCTGCTCACCTGTAGCAGAGTTTCTGCTTTTCCCAGAGCTTTATCAGTCTCCACCAGCTCAGATTCCAGCTCTACCCCTTGTTTCTGTTGACTCTGGAGCTCCACTTGTACAGCATCTACAGAGTCTTCTGGGTGTGCCTGTGTGGACAACGCTTCAGTGTCAAGCCTTTCCCTCTGAATGTCCAGCTCAAGCTGTGTGGACTTTGTGGTGAGATTGTTCAAGCTGGTGCCACACTCATCCAGCTTGGCATGTAATTCAGCCAGTTGCTTCCTCATTGCACGCTCACGCTGCATCTCAGTCCTGAGCTCATCCTCCCACTGCTCCTCATCTTCCAGCAGTGCCTGCTCTGCAGCAGCCAATTCCTCCTGCTGATCCCACGCCTGCGTCTCCTCCTCCAGGAGTTCCAGCTGGGCCTCCAGTGCCTGCAGTTGCTCCTGCTGCTGGAGAACTTGCCGGAACACTTCCTCTCTAGACAGACTAGGCTGATGGGAGGTCTGAGGCAATGGAGATGCTCTGGAATCAGGTGGGAGTTTGGTACTTGTAGACCTGCGGTTCTGTTTGGGTCGGGTGCGTGGGGAAGAAGAAGGGCCCAGGCTGAAGGTCAGGGATTTTCTGGGTATGTTGCGTTTTGGGGGTTCTGTTTCGGAGGGTTTATGAAGAGAGTGTGCACGCTCATGGCTGCTGTTGCTGCTGGGGCCGGTGCGCCGAAGGTAGAACTGCACCTCATTACTGTGCTGCCCGAGCTTGGCCAGGGACTCCAGAGGGCGCTCAGTAGCCAAAAGCTGACGCTCAGTGTCTCTTAGTCTCTGGATGAGGACGTAACGGCCTGTCTGGCCTGCAGGAAACAAAGGAAGAAGTGATGCCACATGAAATCTTTCATGAAGTTTCAATTAACCCAACACTTGCAGTAGGACAATTTGCCAGTACATGAATATAGGGGTGGACAAATCATTCAATATTCAATTCAATTCAATTCAATTCAATTCAATTCAATAGCTAGCCCAGTGGGCAAATGAAAGCTCCAATGTGTACCATGTACCATGTATTGAAACAGAAATAGACTGTCTGTCATCAATTACATGCCAATTAATCCACCTAGTAAAAATTGGTCAGCTGACCACACACCAAAGTGAAGCAATTTAAGTTAACATAAATAACATAGCTACATACCAAATTAAATGAATTTTTTGTTTTGTAAAAGTGAGCAACAAGTTGTAAATGATGGAAAAGCTTGATGAACAGCTTAATGGTGTTTAATGTCTGAACATACCTATGGCTTGCGCGAGAGCGATGACCACATCCTGACAGGACGTCTCCTCAGAGAGGCCACACACCACCCGCACCACACCGTCCACCCACACCTTGAGCTCCATCAGCGTGGCACTAGACCTCAGCTCGGCTGAGATCAGATCAGATCTGACACAATCAGCACTGCATGACCTGGCACGGATTCTGGACAGATACAAACATATCACAGATAAAGGGCGGTGCAAAAGCCGTTGAGACAAAATGTGAGGAATGGAAAGACAGAAGGGAAGGTTCTCATTAACCACAGTGTTCTCAAAACATAATTGTGCTTATTCCAAAGTATAGGACTGTAACTTAATGCACAGGATTTCAGGCAGTGACAAACGGCAATTCCAGTGGATAAACAAACTTCTAAAATTATCAGTGCCCTCTTGGCTCAAAAGCATAACTTTGCCCCGATTAAACATGCTGTTCTCTTCAAAGTAGTTCTAGCAGATTTGTCCTTAAGGGAACAATCAATCAAACACACTTTAACAGAGAGAGAGAGAGAGAGAGAGAGAGAGAGCGTGCATGTGTGTCTGTGAATGTATGAATGAATTTATGCTACTTTGAAGCCTCACAACAGGAACAGATTGCACAGCTTTAGTAGTGTGTAACATCTGAGAGCTTGGCAATGCAGCAGGTAGCAAATGAGGCCCCAGGCAGAAGATTAATGCGAGTGTGTGTTGATGGATGGTGGCTCTCTGCACATTTACAGCACTTGTTTGTAGCCTTTGTAAACAAACGGTCAGACAAAGTCAAATGCATTAACTAAGACCAACCACTCTTAATGGAAGTAGGCAACGCTCAATCAACAACGGCCATTCACAGAAGGATAATTATGCTTGAGGAAAAAAACAGGTTTTAAAATGAAGAATCGACCGAACATCATAAAATAGCTTCTCTCTTTTGACTTAGTTCACAGTCATCACATACGAGAAGCAAAAGTAGCTGAGAGATACCAGGATTTACACATCAAAAAAGGAGGAAACCGGTGGAATGCTGTGACTTCATCCTTCTCCTTTAGTGATGTGCTGATACTAAAATTCCCAGAAACATTTGGACCGTTTGCTGCATGAGTCATTTGACATTCAGGCTGTAAATAAACACCCTTTGTGTGATGAGGATCAAAAAGCTGGCTCTTTGGCAACATGGACCGAAAAAAGACAGACAAGATAAAGTTTGGGGCCTATTACAGAGCATCTGCTTCCACCAGCTTGTTTTGTTTTGTTCACAATCTCTCAAACCGTTCCTGGCACATGCTGATACTAGCACACAATGATCTGACATAATCCACGAGTACTCATACAAGTACATTCATTTAATCGAACTCCCTGTACATTCCTCCCATTGCAATTACTTTTAGTCACTGTTATTTGAAAGCAGTGACGTCATGATTTGGAGCTCTGTACTTGAGGCGTAGCGTTCTAACTGCTGATGCCTTCATTCATCATTACTGTACCGGAGAAATAGCACTAAATAATCTTGGGCTGCTTCTAAAGAGCCCGGTTGGATCCCCCACCATCCTCCATGAGCTGGCAGAGGAATGCTATCTTACAGGACTGTGTGAGAGACTAAAACAAATCTTCTTTTGTCTTTGCTGCTCGGACAGGCTTGAGCACTATATCAAGCTCGAGGCCCGAGGGTGCACTTCTCTACACAGCGTGATGGTTACTAAAGCTACCAAACAAATATAAAGTGGAACGGATAGATGTCACTTGGTAAATATGGGTAAATCCATGCGAATGTCAATGTTACAATAATAAAAATTAAAAGGTATTTGTAAACGTATTTCACTTGTTTCATATTACAATGAAGCAATAATTCTCCTCAGTAATATAAAAACAAGCTAAAGCATTTTTCCATACAGTTTATAATATGTAAAGTGATTATCCATACAGTTTAAATGTCAAATCCTAAAGCAGGAGATTTCCCTCATCTTCATATTGTTCAGTACTGGAAATGAAAACGTAAATTTCAGCACATCTGCATTTACTCTAAAGAAACTGAACCACTACCATCTATCCAAAGAAACTCACAGTTCAGTCACACCGTGTGCTTTTGTAGATGATTATGTATGCATTCCTTGGGACCTCTCGGTTATTGATCACAGCTCAGATGTTAAACTCCGACTTTGATCCTTTGGGCGAGGTTCAGCTCCTCAGACCGCTCACACATGTTCCAGCCCACAGAGTCAAGAAATGCGGACAGATGCACCCGAGAGCAGCCTATCCCTCCCATCCTCTGCTTTCCCTGAGCCTCTTCTAAAGCCGTGATTATGGGACTCATCATTTCCCTCCCTTTCTCTCTCTCTCTCTCTCTCTCACACACACACACACATCTCATTAAAGCTTAACAGGACAGAAAAGAAAAACACCCTGAAGACTGAAAATCTGTTTCACAAATTTCTCTAAATTCTCAGCTCAGAAACAGTGATTTGAGAAATTATTCATATGGAAAACGATCAGCTCTGGTTGAGAGGGTCTATGCAGAGTTTCATCCATAGACAGTGTGAGAGCTCTGTGCATCAGTCGTCAGCCAATACTGCTGTTGTCGTTCATCAGCACACGTTTTCATGGTATGTAATACATTTCAGGATGGTAAGAAAGCTTGGCAAATTTACTCCAACACCAATTCAGCATTTGCAGAATCAGCCCAGTATCCCTACAAAAATCACTCCATCATAATGCTTTTACACTACTCCTCTTAACAAAGGGGTTTAGTCTCCTTCAGTTTACTAAGGATCTGTTTTGAATGTTTCAACATTAAAAATGCAGTTTACTCAGTTAAATTAAGATGAGACTATCCTTCGGGTTTTCAAAGGTTTAAAGGCCAGAAGCCTTCGGCCTGATTTTCAGTGGCAGCGTGTATATAGGGGAAACTATATCACCTGTTCGACAAATATTAATCTTCTGAAGGTCCTCCATACATTTTAAATTCCACTGAGATGCTAATTTGATGAATGATTGTTAAAATATTTGTTATTGGTCAGCTCTAAGGTGATGTTCCTTTGATTCGTTCACCTTTCAACTGCCCAACTTCCTTAGCTTATTCATTATTGCACCTAGTGGTCAAAAAATTAGAACTACAACAAGCGCTCAGAGTCCCACTGGGGCTGGAAACACAGTCCCATGCTCAGAGAAGGAGCAGAGGACAGGACAGGTAATAAAAAACCTTGGCATTTTGAGCTAGTTTAAAAATGCCTAACACGGTCTTGTTTTATAGCAAATGATTTGAATTAGTCCAAGTGCAGACGGTGTGTCTATAATGTCCAGGACACCTTCTGCTTCAAACCAAGTTGAACAAAGATACGTCTATACTGCTTAAAACAAGCTGTTATTCTGTATGCTGGATTCCTGTGTCATTGAGTCTCAACTGCATTTTAATGCAGTACTCTGAAACATCATTAGGCTGTATAGCCTACAGCAGAAGTTAAGTGCAATAGTCTTCTCTACTTAATTTTGATTGAGGCGATGTCTTTAATGTTGTCCTGTCCCATCAAAATCAATGGTCACAATGTGCTCATTTACGACTCAGTTGCTGAGCAAGGTCTGAGTAAGCACCAATGGGTAGTGCCAGTTAGGGTGAACAGTGTGGGGCAATAATGTTTACTGTTCAAGGACGTTTAATACCATTCGTCGTCCTGTTCAGATGGTGTCCCGCTGACGTACACACAATGAGAACATCATTTTGCTTCAGCAGCTGCACTGTGTACCTCGACTAAAGCCCTATTCAGAAGGATTAGTTCTACATGGAGATCTTGGGTAATCTCCTACAGGGTCTACTCAGTCAGTTCACTTCGTCTGGACTGGCGTTGTCGGTGCTTTTCATCCTCCACCCCCGAGAAAATTCCAGCCTAAATTACCTACTGCTTTTCTGTCAACTTAAGGGTGGTCTGATAATTTCAGTCCTGACAGGATAGAGGATAGAGGTCTCTGATTTCACAAACAGATGTTGCCTCTTGTGTTTCTGCTGCTCAGTGTTTATTCCGTCTTTGTGCATGCATCCAGAATTCGCTTCAGGAAAACACATCAGCACAAAATGCTTTTGAACAGTTTCTCAAAAATATAAATGGGCTGCATTATTTTGTCTCTGTACTCTCCTCATTGGAAGTCCATTCACTGAGAGAGAGAAAAAAAAACCATTAGGAAGGGTGCATTATTATTAATTCATCATCCAGCGATGTCGTCATATCTCATATCATGTTTAACAGAAATATCCAAGCGAAAGCTGGATGCAAGAGCAAGTATATTTTTTAATCACCTAATCTGAATAGGGTTAGTGTGTAATCACGAATGAATACAAGATTAAGAAACACACTTATTTATCCACAGTTGCCTTTCGATGATCCAGGATGAGCAGAAAGTCCCACATGTACACATGTTCCATGTTTGCAGCTGTAACTCAACAGCACTAAGCAACCCACCTCCTCTTACAATCAGCCAACAGAACAGCTGTGCAGCTACAGAGTACACGCCAACAATAACAGCTCATGCTTCCCGTGTATTGATAAGCCGCTGACAAACATATCCTGAACATGCCCCAGCACCAAATTACAAGTGAAATCATTATTACTGTTCACTTCTAATCTTTCACAAATAATTACCCAGGGTGCAGCGGAATCGGATCCATTTCCTATGACGTGTTCCAAGATTTTTTTTTTTTTTTTAGGATCAACGTTAACAGACAAGCAGCAAAATACTAGAAACATTACTGGATTGAAATCATTTTTCTTTTATAACATTGTCCAATTTTTCCTTGCACTAGACTGATGCATAAATTCATCTGCTATGTTCATCTATAACCAAACTAATGGGCGAACAGTGAACAAGGACATTATGAAGCAATGATCAAGGCTCTAATGGTGTGTGTCCTTTTTTTAATTTGTACCAAAGAGACAGGCGTGCATGTATAATGTTGGTAGTCATATGATGCAAACACATACAGCTTGTTAATTAGGGACAGCAGTTGCGTGGCTGCCTCTAAAAAAAAATAATACATTGTGAATATAATAGAGCACTTTGTTTAGCAAATATTCATACAAATGGACAAATTCATGCTTACGGAGTGTGCAGGGAAGATATAGCAACAGAGAAAGGATAAAATTACGAGATCTATACACCTTCATGTTCTGTTCCAGTATAAAATAAAAAGCCACTGAAGCTAATGGAAATTGGTATATAAATTTATATACATTATATAAATTTTAAAAAGTATATTTATACATAAACACTATTTAAACACTAAAACTAAAAACTTTAATATCCTTCATTTATCTGTTATTATGGGAACCTGGCAAGTCTTCAAACAGAAGTATTTTGAGTGGACACTCAGGGCTGATTTTAATAAGGTCAAACCTGCTCAGGCTGGGAAAAAAAAAAAAAATCTGCCTTTCCTCCAGGGACCAATAAACAATCTCTCTCTCTCACACACACGCAATAATTGTTGCTTGTGCTTGTGAAGCACTCTTAGTAGGTGTCCTGTGTGGTAATTGCATCCTGAGTTTCTGACTCAAAGTACCTTTTAGTGGTGCAGATAACAATCTAGACTGGCCTACATTACAGGGACTGTGCAGACAACCAAGACGGCACTCAATTTGGGCAAGGGCGCTCGCCCGTTGGACGTCTAGGGAGTTCTGCTTAATGCATTTTCAAAAACAATTTGCAACAATGCAATTCAACAACATGTAAACATACAGGATTTCGCCTTCCTGAACTTAAATAAATCTGGTATTACACAAACCTGGCATCACATAAACCGAGTGCGAGTTCTTTCTGCAGGGAAAATTTAATACAATCTACCCGTTTACCTTCGTGACCAAATGATTACACTTGTTTTATTCAAGAAAAGCATTCTGTCTTCAGCTGCCAAGCAGACACTATTCCTGGACTGTGTTAGCGTGAATGCCATGTTAGAGAGAGAGCGCGAGAGAGAGACTGCATTAATGGGATTGGATAGGCTTGGTTCATTAGTTATTTACGCACTTTTTTTTCCCCCGTGTTTTGAATAATTTAGAAATGTTTACCACACTTGTGTATAATGTTGCTGGCTGCTCCAAATTTATGTAAATGATCCACGTCAAGGTTTGAGGCAAAATGGAGAGGGCTTACTTGGAAGATGAGCAGCTTGGAGCGTGGGCCCTTTTGCTCATTTGGAAACAGAGAAAGTGAAAGGTTAGGAAAATATTTTACTTTACTACAGTGAACATTTTTAACCACAACCATGTGGATGAAATCATGTTAGGAAAATATGGTAATGGTAGGCGGATAGAGAAATGTAGATTGGTATGTTAGAAGTGCACAGAATATTAGAAGATTCATCTAAAATAGACATCATAACACTAACAAAATACTGTTCTGCTTACTCACTCCTTAGGGCTTGGTGTTTTCCCTGATTTATTATGTAGGTTATAATAAAAAAAACCTTCCCTTCCGGGCCTTGGCTCTGGAGTACACAAGGAATGCATATGGAGCATAAAGTTCCAGGTGCCACCCTGATCTCCTAATACCATATACACTTTAAATCCATAGAGTAGAAAAAACATGGATTCATTCATGTACAAACAAAATTCCAAAAGGAAAGTGCACAGCAAAACACCACATTCCAGGAGTAGGAGCTTTAAGACATGCGTGCATTCCAGACATCCCACAGCCTGTCCTATTCCACAAAACGCCTCTGAAACATGCACCAGAGCCGAAAACATGAAATACACCCAGTTTTCTCTCTTTTTACATGTCTGATCATGACTTCCTCAGGTATAGAAGTTATAGGAGTACATCTGAATGCTTTTGCTTTTTTACTCCTAAACTTTATGAGAATGCAAAACATTACATGCCACCAAAGTAATAATTAGGCTGATGGAGCTGGAAGTTCAAGTCGCAGCAAGTTGCACAGGAAAGCAGTGGGACAGACTGGAACATCAGTCAAGTGCACTAAGCTATGGCCTCTAAGTGCTTGGGGGGTTCACAAAGGAGATTATTTGCAGTGGAGATGGGTGAAGTGCCAGTCTCAGCACACTCATTACAAGAGATTCAATAAAGGATTAGTCCGAGGTCTCGGAGGCAGGGGTGGTGCTGGCATTTGGATTTACAGCTCTGTTCCCATATTCCTGATGCACCTAATGGAATAAGGTCATATATTTACTTTGGGTCCCAGGCCTGTCCTGTGTATAGGAGAGTGAAGTTTACAGCAGCCAGGGATTGATTTTTCACAGCCAAGACATTTCTGCACAAGTGAAGAGCAGATAAAAGTGAGCTATATTGCTGCCAATGAGATGAACCCAACCAAGTGTGAGAAAAACAGTACCTCTACCCTGCACAGTGGGACACGGACCTGTACAGTTAATCAACAGAATTGTCTGTATGAGTGTCAGTTTTGAATTGCTTAACATAGGAGCCCTCAAATGGAAAATATGAGTTGGTGTTATCATTCTTAATGTGTTGCTTGTAGAAGAGGAAAACACTAAAATAATCGCAACCAAGAATACTGATGATGCCACAGCTGGAGTCCAAGTCAGGCTGAGATCTCTGGGTGTCAATAACAGCAACACTAGCCAATCATGGGTGCCTGTGAGCTCATGTATGTGGAAGACCGTGGATAGAGCCTCTGAAGCAGCATGAGCAGCAGTTCACAAAAGATATTTTGGCTGGTTTCACATGTTTTAGATGACGCAAGTGTTTACCTTTACCCTTCACCATTTGGTAGCTATCATATGACAGAGGAGACCTGGCTGGTGAGTTGGGGAGGGTTAAAAGGTGGAAAAACAATCTGGTGGAAAAATGAAAAAATGGTGGAAAGGGTGGGGTTGGGGATTAAAAAACAAAAACAAAAAAATGAACAAACCTCTAAATCTGATTTAGTGTTTACTGAAAATGCCCCTGATGTACCCAAATAGACCGAACTCTTCAGTTTTCCCCTGTGTTCTTAATTGAATGTCACAGACACTACAGAAGACTGCTGTGCTGTACACCAAGTAGATATTTCCTAAACGTAATACTTTATTTTAATGTAGTCCTCTTAAAAGTACTTATATGTCACTAAAGTCCCATACATAGAGTACCATGTATGCCAGCACCATGTTGGTTGTGCCATAGATAGATAGATAGATAGATAGATAGATAGATAGATGTACCAGGCCGTGTTGCATTACACCATGGAATAGTGGTAGTTGGGAAACAGAAGTAATGAAACTCCAAACTTGGTGCTATAATTTATCAGCAGATACACACCCACACACACCCACACACACACAGGCTCAAGCTGAGAATAAGAGCTAGGAGACAGGAGATGAAGCTTTAAAGCCAAATTCTGTATGTATATCCAGCATAAAGTGATCACCACAAAGTCACTGGCTTACAAAATCATCAATCAGTTTCAGTGGACTGTGACATTGTGGGCTGAGGGGAGCCAGCATCGAAATGTAACTGATATTGCTTATCTAAGCAAAACCATTCGGAGCGTATCTCTACCTCCGCCGATACAATCTGTCTTCCCACAGAAGATCCCGAACAGATGACAATCACAAGCCTTTTAAGAACACCAATTTGTCAGTGGTTTCCCTGAGTGTAGGAAGGCAAAGACAGAGATACAGGTCTTAAATACGCAAATGAAATGAGATTTAGTCATGCATATTAGTTGAAGGAAAAAAAAACTGAATTTGGCTCTGGCACAGATTTTCACCACTGTTCCCGTGTGTCCACATACATGCTCTCACCCCTCTGCTTGTCCTCTTAGGATGAACAGATTCACTACCCGACAAAGACATGCTGTCCACATCGATCACTCTTCCCTCTTTTTCTCTCCATGCCCAATAGCAGGCCTATATCCAAGGGCATGCTCTGTTCTGGCAGAAATCAATGAATGCTCACACATTTCATGACAGCTAGTGTGAAAGAAGGCCTCCCCATGGGCTGTTGCTCTTCAAAATTTAATAAAGAATAAAAGGGGGTTATTTTTCCTGTCTCACACTGCTCTACCTCTTCGATGACCAGTGGCGCGGCAGAGACGCCACCGCTGCCAGCTCCTCAGGGTCAGGGTGGCACACGTCCAGCACATTTTCTTGAACAGTACAAAGGTTTTCACCAAAAGGATTCTGACCTGTAATGGGTTTAGGCTGTACTGTTTGGAAAAGTTCCTCACTTTCATGCATGTTGCTTTTCACACACTGCCAGATCTGTCAATGGCGTGTGAATGTTTAGAGTCATAGAGTGAGACTGACAAGTCACGAGCACACAAAGAAAACAGAGAATGAGATCAAGAGAAGATGAGAATGTGAGACAGAGGAAAGGGAACGAAACAATAAAAAGGAAAAACACGGCTATATGCATATCAGCTCTCTGTTAAAACCACATGCACTGTTTTTCTGCTCAGTACTCTTGGACATAATTTCCAACCAGACAGCTCATTTTCACTGAAACTTAAAGCCTTTGAAAACACTAAATAACTAACACAACACTCCAACATTATTCAACCAAGCGAAAGCGTACTGTGAAATCCATTCGGTCAAACTCACTCACTAGTCATTAAAGCTCAATGCAAATAAAAATAAAACTCAATCTAAATAAAAAGTCAGTGTAAATTAAACAGACTTTTAGAATATTGTAGAATATTTTCAGAAATATTTAAACTAAGTCTCCCTGGATTATAATCCCTAGACACACTTGAACGCCACTAAACTTTATAGCAAAATTGATTTTACTGTACTGCTTCAGTTTTGGAAAGCCATACTCATCTCATCTGAAACTGTTTCCATGTAGAGTATAATAGTTGTGGTTTTAGACTACAAATTTTACAAATCAATAATAATGCCTTTAATTAGTACCGATTAGTGCTCTTAGACATCCAGTGTAAGCGAACATGCTGCCTTCAGTGCTACAGCCAAGCTCAGGGAGTGAAGCCTCTATTCTCTCACTATCAGAGGATGAGGATGATTTGAATTTATCCTTTACAGAAGAAGTGTTTCTGCTTCGTCTCTAATGGATGGCTCTGTGCTGTTCTCCATCGTAAAGGCTAAAGAGAGCAAGCAGCCTGCACGTCACCCCTGTCATTCTAAGCTCACTTCAGTTTATAAAACCCAGTACTTAAGAACCCCAAATGGCCTGTCACCACCAGGCTACTTACGAGAAAACCCTGGAGTACCAACCACCGAATTCTGCTTGTGGCCTCATCCGTCTGGTACAGGTCTGCAAGTGCAGATCAGTCAAACGTCCAAAAGCCTTGATTTTAATTTACTCTGAAGGCTGCTACAGCTGTCAATTTCTTAACAGCATGTCAAAATAGGCATTCGGTTGACTAAATGACTTGGGAGACTAAGTTGCACTTAAAATAGTTCACACGTCAAAACTTTAAACTAGAAAAAGCTCATAAATACACACACACACACACACCATAAACCAAGATGAGATTAGAAGTGAACTGAAAATAAAGTTCAGGGATGACCCAACTGGCATCCATTATCTGTGACATTACCTTGATAAGCCAAAGGTTGGGCGAGGAACGTGAGAATTACGATCAGCCTTTGCTCTTCGTCAGATAAACTGTGGTTGTCAGAAACTCTTTTAGATGTTCCTCATCTCACAGCCAGGTGTGTGAAAACAGACAGGCTTGGTGTGGAGCGAGTTATAACACTACCAACAGGTTGATAGAGCTACAGAGTCTGACATGACAAGCTGTAACACACGCACACACACACACGCACACGCACACACGCGCGCACACACACACACACGCACGCACACACACACGCACGCACGCACGCACGCACGCACACACGCACGCACGCACGCACGCACACAAGCACTCACTCTTAAGCAGTCTCTTACCTTTTAAACAAAAATGGAAGATTTTTGTTTCACAAAACTTCCACAGATGTCTGCATAGAGGAATGAAGGCAAGATGGAGTGAAGCAGATTAAAGTCCGATGAAGGTAGTTAGGATCAGGCTGATTTTTAGGACAGCCGCTAACAGTTAGTTGTTCGGAAGGCTTGAGAAGAATGAAGCCCCTCTGTGTGTCCTCACAACGCCTCTTTCAGAGTGCACTTCCCACTCACATCTGAGGCTGTTGATCCTTTCTCTCCCTCTTCGTGCCTCAATAAGCTCTGCTGACATTGCAGGTCCCTCCCTCTCTCCAGGTAGTAGGAGTGTCTTATTTCCACTTGCCTAGTTTCTGTGTCCTTCAAATACTTTTTCCTCTCTCTCTCTCTCTTTCTCTCTCTCTCTCAAAACACAAATTGCATACGAATATAGTATCAGTCCAGTATTAACTGAATGTTGATTATCCTCTAGCTGGGGGTAGAGGGGGATAGAGGGAGCGGGGGGAGCATTGTCATGATGCACTATACACAGCTGACTGTGGGAGTTTTTTGTGGAGGCCTTGCTCGGGATGTTTCTGTTTCATATGCTTAACTGACTATGCAAACTCTAGTTCTCTCAGACGTATCTCTCTTTCTGTGTCTGTTTTCTTTTCAGGCTAGGTGAAATGACAATATGATCATTATATTATGATATGTTAACATCTGTTAACATATATCTATTCTATTTCTGCATCAATATTTTCACTTTCCCATTTCTACTAAATATTTAAGGTTTTTTGTCCCCTGAAACTAGCTTTATAACAGAGTTTATAACTGATTTGTTTGGCATCATGTTCACAAAATCTCTGCAAAAACTAAACATTTTGCTTCAGGTCCAAATGTGATAACAGATGTAACCCTTGCCTCATCTGCTCTCTCTCTCTCTCTCTCTCTCTCTCTCTCTCTCTCTCTCTCTCTCTGTGTGTCTGTCTGTCTGTCTCTGTGTCTCTCACTCTCATTGGTATCTATGGTAATAGTTCCCCATACATATGCTAATTTACTTTAATTCAAGTTTGGCCCAATGACTCTGAGAAAGGAGTGTCCAAAGAAACAGACAGAAACCTGAAACTGTATGTGGTTCTGAAACAAGATGCCACAACAAGTTTAATATTTAAACATACGCACATCCTACACACAAATCACAAACATCACACATAAGGACAGGACAGTTACACAGCTGCAAACATTTGGCACACAAACAAACAGTAACACAAGTGTGCACATGTTCTCTCTCTCACACAAACACACACACAAACAAATCTTCTGAGACACAAGTGATCACTGGGAACGAGTTATTAGATGGAAACCAGACCTGTTTTCCATTAGCACTTCCTTCTCATTCTGTACACCGCAATAAATTGTGCACACACACAATCTATCCGTCTATCACTGATGCCTTCTCTTCCAGTTCTGCCTCTACATAAAGAAGTCTAGCTGAAATAAAACACTTTCATATTCTACTACTTACATGAGAACAGAAACATTGAGCCTGAAAGATACTGCAAAGCCACACCTTTCTAACAGCGTCTTTGCAAATAAATACTAATGAAAATGGCATTTGGACTCAAGTTTTAGGTTTGAGTCATATCCTCTTTTTCCCCCCGTACAACACAAAATAATTTAGCATTCAGTTAAGAAACACAATTGACTTCACATTACGAGAGTGTGATTTGCAATGCAGAAATAATTTATTCATAAGCTAACAACGTCTGTAAACAAGTACGCTCGGTGTAACAGCTAAAAATAGCTAACTGTATTTAGAAAATGTCCTTTAAAAATCCCAGACAATGTTCTAGGATTAAGACCAATCCTGGTTGCTGTAAAATCAAACCATCACCCAGGATCCTAGTTTATCCCTGGTCAAATTTCACGGTTGCCTCCAGGCATTCCTGGGAGTCATGGTTTTAATCTCTCCTCCCCTACTGATACACCGTGAGACCCCCCCAAACTCACTGCAGGGATAAGACTACAACTCTACTCGGTGTGATTTAAAGATACCAGATGACTCTGCAAGTTTCAGCTGAACCACTCCACTAAAGGTCAAACCTTTACTGGAAAATGGATGAACCTTAAAAAGAGAACTGTTGTCAAAAAAAATCCATGACTTGCCACTTCTGCAACATCCTGTACATTTACTACTAAGGCATAGAAACTATAGGAATGTCGTACTATTACAACATCACCAAACTTGCTTATCCATGTCTTTATGGACCTTGCTTTGTGCACTGGTGTGCAGTCATGTTGGAACAGGAAGGAGCCATCCCCAAACTGTTCCCACTAAGTTGGGAGCATGAAATTGTCCAAAATGTCTTGGTATGCTGAAGCATTAAGAGTTCCCTTCACTGGAACTAAGGGGCCGAGCCCAACCCCTGAATTCAAAGATTTAGAGGGGTGTCCCAAAACTTTTGGCAATAGTGTATACCTCAAAAATAAGTGAACTTTTACAACGCACTCATGACTCATTTACCCAATGTCTTTCACATATGCATGCACTGCAGTGTATTATAATAGATGATAATAGATAATAAAGTTTGAGTTTTCTTAATTTCCTCTGGTCTGTCTTATCAGCAAGGTGTTTCCACAGAACTGACGCTCACTGGATGTTATTGCTTTTTCGCACCATGTGTCAACTTGCGATACTGTTTTGTGTGAAAATCCCAGAAGATCAGCAATTTCTGAAATACTTAAATCAGCTCTTCACGCACCAACAACCAGGCCATGGTAAAAGTGACTGAGATTACATTTTCCCTGTTCTGATGTTTGATGTGAAGATTAAATGTAGCTCTTGATAGAAATCTGCATGAGTTTATGCATTACACTGCCGACACATGACTGATTGGATAACTGCATGAATGAGCAGGTGTCAAGATATTGACCTTACATTTCTAGCATTTGGCATATGCTCTTATCTAGAACGACGTACAAAAGTGCTTTAAAGTCTCTATCAGTGAATACATTAACAATGGTTCAAATAGGTCACAGACTTAGGATACCATTAGCCTAGAAATTGAGTTATAAATATATACATAGAACATAATACTTAAAATACAGGGGAAAATAAGAGCTAGGTTAAGTGTTTCAGGTAGAGGTAGGTCTTCAGCCTTCGTTTACAGTATACTGTCAATCTAGGTCATTACATTAATCAGTATATTTTCATTTTACATTTTAATAATAAATACATAGCAGCTTCAGCCAAATTTGTTTTCGTGCTATTCCTTTTCTATTACAATCCTAACAAAACAGAAAGAAACACTAAAAATAATACATCAATATGCTTTTGCAAGAGTTCCCAGTGCAGTCTAACCCAGAAGGCCAACTTCGACAAAGACCACCCTGCTGCAAGTGATCAGTAAACCCAAACTAGCAGGAGCAGTGTAGTGAAGCTTGATGCGATGCCAGTTCCATAACAAGCTACCATGTTTCACAGTTCATCTCACCTATTTTGTGCACAAAGAAGATAATGGCAGGGGTGAACAGGAACCCTGTAATACTTTTCTGACATCACTGCAACGGACGTTTACAGAAAGAGACAATCCATGTCCATAATACAAATGGAAATAATATCCATGCCGTGGCAGTTGAAGCAGGTGCCATATAAGAGGAGCTTTGATAAACGCTACGTGTTTAAACCTGACCACAAATTTCACTCGGTTCAGAAAATGTCTCTGTGCGACAAACAGGCAGGATTTTTACTGCGTGCACAAGTGTGCATTAGAAAAATCCATGCCAGAGCTCTACTGTTATGTAGGCCAACAGCCTAAAAACACTACCGCTATTAAAATAAAAACCCACAACAACAAAACGAGCAAAACTAGGTTGTTAAATTGGTGCTTGTTTAGCAATGACATTACAATTAGCTAAGCATGTAAAGGTAGGTGTCCTGCCAGAATTTCACACAATCTAGGCCACCAGTTTTAAATAAATCCAAGCTCAAGACTCAAAAATCCAAAAACTCTTAGCCATAAGCATGAGAGCAGTTTGGGCTTCACAGCATTCCTACTTTTATCGACTTCACTTTTACAGCGGTGTGAGGAAAAGAAGAAAACAAGGTAGCGTTGTGTGATTGCTGTTTATGCTCGGAGCAGATAATTTTAGCTTCACTCTGTCATTATGGTCACAATGATAGCACTGCTGCGTAATGTTAAATTATACTGTGTGTTCGCTCAGAACGGCGCGCACTTTTCATTTTGCTTCCAAAACAAAACACAGTGATAATATAAACCCTGGCTAAGCCTTAACAATGAAAGTGCAATATTTCCTCTCTTGGCACGAAGAGCAGACGGTCTTTTTAAAGCACGAGCGCAGACGACTGCATTTCGCTTTGGGAATGTTATGTGGCATTTCTTTACACGCTAAGCAGATGACTAGCCTGAAATTGTCCAGAAGAGGTTTTAAAAAAAGAAGGTAAATACATCATCATGCAATATTTAGTACTAATAGCAGGCTGCTGTTCTGACTGAGACTAACATAATAAAGTGGTGTTCAGAATGAAAGCAAATTCGGGTTAATGTTACTGGAGATGAGCGTATGGACAGCTGGAATGTGTTGGTGGCCAGTCACGGTCAGACAGCTTTCATTCTTCTCAGCAGTGCGGTGGCCCGGGTCAAACCGAGGGCACGAAAAAGATGAAAAGAAGAAGAGCAAGGCGAGATAGCAAACACAAAACATTCACAGCTCTCAACCTGTCATCTTGACATGCGCACACATGCACACACACTTTATACAAACATTAGGCAGGATGCAAAGAAAAGAAACATGATCCATTTTATTAAATCTTATATTTTTTCCTCGGTCAGTAAAAAAAAAGAAAAAAAGAAACAACCTACCTATGACTAATCTAGCCTCTTTAGCCACATTTTAAACATAAATCAGGACAAAAAACACTGAAACAGGTCCAGTAAAGCACATGACACCAATGAAGCAGCTAGCAGCTCTGGTCTGGATTAGCTGAGTCAGAGGGTGGACAGCATTTTCCCATGTTATTTATCTCCTGACCAAATTCTGGTTCTAGATAAAGAGACACTCACACTGGTTGTGGGATGAGTCAGAGAGTCTTGTTGGTAGACCGTTTGTGTCTGTCTACAAAAAAAAAAAAAAAAAAAAAAGAGCTTTTCTAACAGAGAAGAAGTGTGTTATAGAAAAGTGTCCTGTCAGGTGCATGAAGTTCAGGGGTCATGATGAACAAAAAGCAATGTATACCCACCTTCAAAAGATAAGACTCTTCCATCTCACCTCTCATACATCTGATCTCTCTCTCTCTCTTTATCTCTCTAATACACACACGATCTCTATCTTGCACTTTTCTCTTTTTTTTCTAACATAAACAGAGGCTTTTTTCCCCCTTTCACTCAAGCTCAGACAGACACAGCAGATATCCTGGGAGAACAATGACGCTTTCAAAAGCCTTCACGTTCATCCTAACCTCCATCAAAGCTCTCTGTTGACAGACACACAGCACTGACATAAAGCACAGCTTACCTTAACCATAGCCGACATTTTCCTTATAAATCAGGTGCCTTTTAGGTTGTAAGCTAAATACGAGGCATGCGTAACTAATGCAATAAATTGAATAAAGTGTTTATTGGAAGAGATCTTGGAACAGGGTTTAGAAGGAGAAATTAATAATGAAAGAATGTTGGTCTAAGTAATGGCTTGTGGGCGGATTTGTGAAGAGACAGTCTTTAGGGGCCGTGAGACCTCAGGCACACTGCAGGCAGGAAATTCAGGACTGCTCAGCCAGCCAAAGATAACATCATCCTTTTAGTAACGTCTTGTTTATGATCAATCAGCACTGGCTTCGGTTCTAATAACGACTGGCTCGCAGCCAAATGTTCACTTTTTAACTGATATTTTGTTCTGGTTTAAGTCTGAGCTACTTAAATGTTAGCTTAGAGAACTGTAGATATTAAAATGACCATGTCTGGGGCATTTTCTGCACATTTTCGTTATCCAAAATGCTTAGTGTTATTGGTTTTCTCAAAGAAAAATTGGGGGATTTTATTGCAATTTTTTTTGTAGAGCTAAGCCACAATCTTAAGTTGATCAAAAACATTAAAATAAGAAGCTACACGGTATTCCTGTCTCCTCTTTCTCATAGTTGTTTAATAAAAACAGCTTAGCAAAGCATCCATGGTCAGAAAAACAGCTTAGAAATGCATACATGACCAGAATAGTGTTGGACTGGACGTGAGCGTGATTGTTCTGGGTGACCACCTAAACCAGCACCAGATCAGCAATAACCAGCATCATAGGATTCATGCTTGTCTAAACTGATTAAATCAGCAGAAGAAGCACAAAACCTACAGGAACTGTGGGAAAATATGGGTTCTTTATTCTGAGCTATCATGAAAACTTTTGACTCAGTCAAAGAGTCAGTTAAGTGACAAATAAGAAAGATGGGAGTACAAATATTAGCAAGCAAACTAGACTATTAATCTATTATGAATAGCAAACTATTAGTTGGACAAAGTCAACAATATGACCAAAATTTATTCACTATATTTTAATTTAATTATTTTAAGCAGAATGTCTGTCTACTTACCCATCTGTCTATTTATCTGTCTGTCTACATGTTGCTTGTTGTTCCGTCACAGACCCTAAAAATCACAGCTCCATGTTGTGAACTAACACAGAAAAAGAACAGTTTTCTTTGCTGGTGTGAACGCAGGATGGATTACATTTGGTCGTTCATGCAAGCAAATTGGGATTTTGTTTTCTTCTTAGCTGAAGCCTTCTGTTAGACCCCAGTGTTCTTCATATGTGAAAACTATTAGTGCTTGGCTTTACGTACTGCACTAAATCAATCCTTTCAACAAGTACCATAAAACTAAAACAGCCAAACCTTTTCCTACTTTCTTCTACCCTTCTGGCTAGAACAGCATAAAGCTGGAGTTGTACCAAACGCTGCAAAACACAATAAAGTTGTTTTCATTCTACTAAAAACTGAGAGGAAATAAAAAGTTTGAGGTACTCAGAATGCATACAGTATGTAAAGTAAAAACCTGTATATAGCGGTATTTAACGTCTCAACAAGGTGAAAGCAACACCTTAGGAAATCAAAGTAAAGCTTCTTCAGTGTTTGTAGAACATCTGTCATGCACTTCTTGAAGAAAATTCCACGTTTTTCTTACAATAGTGACAGACACAGGAACTTTCCCATTATCCTTACTATGACCGAGGACATTTCGAAAGGGCTCGGTAAGAAATAATCAAAAACCTCTTCAGCCTCCAGCAACTATAGGGCACAAATGTAAACATTCAATACTGAAGGTCTACTCACCTCTATTAACTCTGTAGGAGGCTAAACGTTTACGTGATGAAACAAATCAGCTTAGCGGTGAATCTTTATCTAAAGAGTCGAGCAGGATATAAAAAATAAGGGGTTGGGGGTTCGGTGAAGTGGTCCTGCCATGCTCTGTTACCCAGGAGACCGATGCACTTTCAAAGACACTGACCAATGACAAACACTGCCAATTGTTGAGACAAAAAGTCACATGACAGCGGGGCTGAGGTTCATGCTGCACAAAAACCCCTAAAAAATAGGAGGGGGTGAGGAATGCAGGCCTGGGATAGTTACAAAAGAAGGTTGAGTGAAGCAGCCTGCCATGCCAAGCCCCTAACTTTATTGTCTTCTTTCTGTCTGTTTAGGGGCCTTTCCAACACGTGGGGTCTCCATGATTGCCTCAATCCCACAGACCTGGTTTTGCCTTCCTGCTTACACAGACAGCTCCACCATTGCATTTAATATCCAGGCTAGACAATGGGGTGGATATTTAATGATTAGGTTTTGCAGAAAACATTAACAGGAAGAGATGCTGTTTAATAGATGTGGGTTTTAATTCTATAAATCTGATCTACATAAAAAAAAAGAAGAAAAAGAAGAAGAAGAAGAAGAAGAGAAGGAGATCAGATCAACAAACCAAAGCATAATCATATTTTTGTGAGGATTCACCACCATGATATTCATGCATAAGAGGCTACAGATAGATTATAGATATCATCTAATCTTTAACATTAGATACCACAGTATGGAAACATGACTCCTCTGTCCTCTGGCTTCTAGACTTTTCCGAGTTGGGGATGTTCCCACAGCTGCCACTGGTTTTAATGCTAATTACAAATGTTGTAATTCCAACCAGAATTTATTAGTAGTTATATTTAAGTGATTAGTTTCTTTCTACAAACATCTGTATGGAAATTCCTCAAGCTAGTATTACTTAATAAAAGGAAACAAATAAAAAGGAAAAAGAAGAATGCTTTCCTAATGGCTGGTTAGCACGACATGTTTGGTGTATAAAATGCAGTGGTTAGATGTTCAATTGGAAAAGTATAACAGAAAGTATATAAATGGCTAACCCAAAAACTTGTACAAATTGCGTGCCAATGCCTTATGAGAAATCTCCGTATTCTTTGATATCTAACTATAAGCCTGATTCCCTCTTTTCTAGCAAATAACTGGCATTAATTCTAGTCAGTCAGGTCCAACACCCGAAAAAACGCCTACTTTCAGTAAATGCTGCTTGCTCAACAGTTTTGCACCAAGTAACATTTTAGGGCAAATACCCAACTTGCCTTTATATAACTGCTTCATTAATGTACAAACTCTGTGACATCTTCAGTTCCTTTCAGTTTCTATCAGTGTTCTGTGTAAAGGTCACAGTTCTCAGTCACATAATAGCTAATATATAATAGAATAATACAGCATAATAGCTAACTGGAAAATTCTGTAACAAGTGTATCATTTTTTATAAACACATTCTTAAATACTGCAATATGAAACAAGCACAGGTTAAAAAAAAAAAAAGGCTACGATCACTCAGTGTAAACTGGGTGGAGATTTCAGAAAGGACACATTCCATCATCCAAAGTCGAAAGAAGGGTGCTGAAGGATTGAAGAAAGGGGTCACCCAAATGGACCGATGCCAAGTTCACGAAGTACAGTACAGTATAGTGTGTGTGTGTGTGTCAGAGAGAGAGAGGTTGTGAATGAGATGTCTGTAAATAAGTATGTGCTATCTCCAGCTGGTACACAAGCCTTTTTGTTCTCATTCTACATGGCCTCTGGACAAACAGCTCAATTTGAAGGACTTCAGAGAATGTCAGAGAGATTTAAGCCGAACTTACCAAACCAAATTAACATAATGAAGTGTATAATAAAAAATAATAAATCAATAACTATAGCCATATTAATATAGCTAGTTATTTCAATACGAATTTCAGTTCACAACACATTCAGTGTAACGTGATATGATGATATACCCTGACCAGGCATAACTTTATGACCACCTGCCTTATATCATGTTGGTCCCCCTTTTGCTGCCAAAACAGCCCTGACCCTTCATGCACTGTGTATTCTGACACCTTTCTATCAGAACCAGCATTAACTTTCTCAGCAATTTGAGCAACAGTAGCTCGTCTGATGGACTGGACCACACGGGCCAGCCTTCACACTCCACGTGCATCAGTGAGCCTTGGCTGCACAAGACCCTGTCTCCGGTTCACCACTGTTCTTTCCTTGGACCACTTTTGATAGATACTGACCACTGCAGACCGGGAACACCCCACAAGAGCTGCAGCTTTGGAGATGCTCTGATCCAGTTGTCTAGCCATCACAATTTCGCCCTTCATCAAACTCGCTCAAATCCTTACACTTGCCCATTTTTCCTGCTTCTAACACATCAACTTTGAGGACAAAATGTTCACTTGCTGCCTAATATATCCCACCCACTACCAGGTGCCATGATGAGGAGATAATCAGTCTTATTCACTTCACCGGTCACTGCTCATTCCCAAAACTGCAAAATAAAGCAGCCCTTTTATGATTATACTACATGAGAAACACTGAACCTCTTTATGAGCTTCATTAGCTTTAGGTCACATGACTACATCAGTGCACATACATCTATGCATGGTTTGATGATCAACAGAGGTTTCCTTGAATACAGGCCCATCACCTTAACGGTCACGCCTACAGGGCTGACAGATTGGAGCATCACTTATCCCACATATGATTGGGCCAAGCAGTCATCAAAATGACAAAAGCACCACCTTGCCTGAATGAGGTCACTGAGTGCTGCCCATCCTTCTCTCCCGACTCCTGTGTTTTTACATGCTGTAATGGCTTCAAGACACATATTTTGTTGCCCCATTTGCCTCTCTTTTCTCTTTACACCATACTAATCTTATCCTACTGCTTTCTCAGCACCCAACACATCATCATGTAAGATACACCAAACACCGTTCAATGTGTTTGTCACACGTAATAAAATCGAGACACAATTCATTATATAGTCAGCTCTAGTATTATTGGCACTCTTTCATCAGAAAGGAATACAATAACTGATACTTCTTGCTTAAACACATTTAAACAGCATAAAGGAATTTTCTAGGATAATATAATTTTTCTTTACGATGATTCAAAAAGTACTGGCACCCCACAATTAGTATTCAGTGAATCCTTCACAGTAGAGAGCTACAGCAGTAACTTGCAGAAATCAAAATGCCACTAATATTCAAAAGAACACATGGACTATTAGACACAAAACAGCCTCAAAGCATCAATGATTCACAACCTCATCACCATGACAACACAATTCCAGAGTTTATTTATTTTTGTTGAAGGAGGGCTAAGTGTCCTGCAGTGGACTGGCGTCCAATGATTATGGAACTAGCTTGGGAACCACTTCAAATCTGATAACTATATAGAGTTACTGAAAGCATCTGATTGTGAATAATTGTGTGTAATGTTTAATTTGTACAATCTTTTCGGTCTATTCAGATGCTCATGGTGGTGTAGACAGTTGAATAGTCACCTCACAGCTCCAGGTTCTCCGGGTTTAATCCTGAATTTGGCTCACTGTCTGTCTCCAGGCATTCTCTCCCCGTGTTTATTTGGGTTTCTTCTGGGTTCATCCCACCACCCATAAACATGACAGTAGTTGTGAAATGTATGCTATATTGCCAAAAGTTTTGGGACACCCCTTTAAATAATTGAATTCAGGTGTTGTTTTTCAGGGGTTGGGCTCAGCCCCTTAGTTTACAATGAAAGGAACTCTTAATGCTTCAGCATACCAAGACATTTTGGAAAATTGTAATGCTCCCAACTTTATGGGAACAGTTTGGGAAGTTTAAACTTCCTGTTCCAACATGACTAAGTAAGGCCCATTAAGACATGGATAAGCGGGTTTGGTGTCAAGGAACTTCACAGAGTCCTGACCTCAACCTGATAGAACACCTTTAGGATGAATTAGAGCAGAGACTGCGAGCCAGACCTTCTCATCTAACATCAGTGCCTGACCTCACAAATGCACTTCTAGTGGAATGGTCACAAATTCCCATAAACACACTCCTAAACCTTGTGGAAAGCCTTCCCAGAAGAGTCGAAGCTGTTATAGCTGCAAAGGGCGGGCCAACTCCATACTAAATTCATGTGCTTGTAAAGGCAGATGTTTTGGCAGTATGTGTGTGCATGGTGCCCTGCGACTGACTGACATTCCATCTATTCCTGACTCATGTCCAGTATCCTGGGATGGACTCCAGATCCACCATAACCAGGATAAAGTGTCCAGTTATTGTGGAGTTGAGTGTAGGAGCTGAAGGAAGTGTAGCTGCAGCTGAGAACTAACTGTTCGTACCCAGGCAACATACGCACCTATAGCTTCCGCTATCTCTCTCTCTCGCTCTCTCTCGCTCTCTCTTTCACACACACACACACACACACACACACAGAGGACTCCCTCCAAGACAAGACAACTTCAGCTAATAAACAGCCTCAGGTTGTAGGCTAAACCCTGTGGATGTAGCCGAGTTAAGATAACTTCTAGTTGAACCGTGAGTTCAACTAGAAGATATGTTTTTGTACGCTAGCTAGCTGGGATTTTAACAGGTGCATTGCTGCATATTCGGGGCTAGCTGGGGGGATCTCTCTCTCTCTCACACACACACACACACACACACACACACACACACACACACACACACACACACCAGTGTTTTTAACCGGACATTTTCATCGTGCAGCAGCTCGGTTTAAAAAACTGGCCAGTTATCGCTAGCACAGCAAATAGCATTAATATTCCTGCACGCTAATTTAGCCAACACATTTGCCGTCGTATTGCACTTGAAGTACATCGGTACATGGGTGCCATTTTGATCCAGTTTACAAGAAAAGCTGGAGTGAAATACAGCCACCAACTTACCAACTTGTTCCTCTTGTCGCGTCACTTTTCCTCGGAGAGACGCGCTGCTCTCTCATCCACATCTAATGGAGTGAACAGAAGCACGCGCTGTCCCGTTGCCATAGCACCTCTTAAAGGCACATCTTAAAGGAGAAGCTTTCCATAACTTATTTGCCGCCTGCACGAGATACTATTAAATGTTAATATTCACACTAAAATACATTAAAAATCCTTGTTTTGAAATAAAAATTCAGGTGATAATATGTTGGTTGGTGCTGTATTTTTGTTGTTCCATTGAAAAGTTAGTGGTTGTGTCCCACTCTGACGTCACAGTGGTTCATGACTCGTGCAGTTACAATGGTGTTTAAAGAAAGAAAGCAAGCAAGAAAGAAAGAAAATATATACTATAAGGCATAGGCGCCGATTTCTTTTTTTTTTTTGTCCGGTGAGTGCTCGGCACACTGACCGTTTCGTTTTCGTTTTAATTACGCACCTGTCCATTTAAACGAAACGCAAAGACTAATTGACCTTACTACAACGGTTTGATAACCACGCCCACTTCCATTTCGAAAGAGCGTCCACTCTATCTAGATATTATGACACGCGAGATCCACCAATCAGAAAGGTTCCCGAATTTCAAACGTAGTTTTGATTGGTTTAAATTAACGGCACCTACTAATGGTGTTTTCCCGTAGATGCTCGGGAATTTCCGTGGGTGCACGGGCATTTCCGTGGGTGCTCGAGTACTCGAGTACTCGAGGTGTGCATTATTTTCTTGTAATAATATTTTCTTGTAACACGCAGTGACATGAATGATATAAGCTTAATGTAAATGTGCTCATTCTAATACGGTATTTTTTCTATAATAACAGCTCATTTACTGGGACTTGTTCAGCAGGCACTGCAAATAATATAAGACTAATAAAAAACAGTTTTTAAAAAAACAGGTTTTGTTTAACAAACTAATTCATATCATCCTTGATGTGTTGAAGTTATTGCTTGGAACATTTATAGATGGAGTCTTGGTTGTAAGAACTCTGTAATGCTTTCCGTTAAAAGAACTCTGTAATGCTTTCCGTTAAAAGAACTCTGTAATGCTTTCCGTTAAAAGAACTCTGTAATGCTTTCTGTAAAAGAAAGGCAGGCTTTGCTTTGCATGTGTGTGTGTGTGTGTGAGAGAGAGAGAGAGAGAGAGAGAGAGAGAGAGAGAGCAATATTTATTGCAGCTATAATGTAGGTGAGAACAGGAACCAACTTGTATCTCAGGCATTCCACAACATCAAAAATCTAACCATAAACCATTACCATATGCAACGTTATTTGAAGGACATGTCAGTAATAAATAAAACATTGTAGCTGTTGGCAAATCACTGTTATATAAGCAGAATATTTAAATCCAGACCATGTTGTTATATGAAAATAATACTCTTCATGGGTAGCAGCACTCTCCTTTGTTCTGCATCACTCCCTCCTGGCATGCATTATTTTCATATAACAGCAACGTCTGTTGGGTGTTAAACATCTCAAAGAATACATTTTTCCGGCTGGCTTTCATAAAAAAAATATTTCATAAGATGTAAATGTGAAGCAAACAGACAACACAGAGCACATGGGTAGCTGAGTGAAAACTACAAACACACTATATGATCAAGCCTCTGATTGGCTGTTACAAATATGGCATGTTCAAGCTGATTTATTCTAAGATGGATAACTTTGAGAAACACTTATCTTCTCTTTGTGGTCATGGAAACTGTCATAAAATTTGAATAGCACCACCTGCAGTACTGGAGAAGTTGTTTACTTAACCCTTGCAGATCTAATACACTATATTGCCAAAAGTTTTGGGACATCTGCCTTTACATGCACATGAATTTAATATGGCGTTAGCCTGTCCGTTCTGGGAACTAACTCTTCTGGGAAGGCTTTCCACAGGGTTTAGGAGTGTGTTTAAGGGAATTTTTGACCATTCCTCTAGAAGTGCATTTGTGAGATCAGGCATGTTGGATGAGAAGGTCTGGCTTGCAGTCTCCACTCTGATTTATCCCAATGGTGTTCTATCAGGTTGAGGTCAGGACTCTGTGCAGGCCAGTCACACCAAACTCACTCATCCATGTTTTTATGGACTTTGCTTTGTGCACTGGTCAGCAGTCATGTTGGAACAGGAAGGGGTCATCCCCAAACTGTTCCCACAAAGTTGGGAGCATGAAATTGTCCAAAATGTCTTGCTATGCTGAAGCATTAAGAGTTCCTTTCACTGGAACAAAGGGGCCGAGCCAAACCCCTGAAAAACAACACCTGAATTCAATTTGGCAATATAGTGTATCTGCATTAAATATGCTGAGGCCTTTGCAGCTTCATTTGTCATTCACCATTTCCCAGCAACACTGTCATAGCATTGTCATAGTCAATGTAGAAGAAGTGGAGACAGCAAAAGTTGGACTCCTTCCTGAATGTAGCACTATGCTATACAAGTTATACATTAAAGTTGCTCTGAGTTATGACTGAGACTCATTCAAAGTCAAAGTCAAACTCAAAGAAGCTTTATTGTCACTTCAACCATATATAGCTGATGCATTACACAGTGAAGTGAAACAACGTTCCTCCTAGACCAAAGGTGCTACACACAACAAAGACAAAGTACAGTGATGCAGACAGACTTAGAGCTAAACATAGAGATAAAACTAAACTATACTTAAGGTGCAATCTTTAAACTAGACATACAACAGAAGTGTGGACACAGGATGACAAGACAAGACAGTGCAGACAAACAACATGTAGACCGACTCTGTGCAAAAGAATAGTGTTGACAGTGAGTGCAAATATTAAAGTTAACATGTAAACAGGATCAATATAAAGTGTAAAGTGTAATGTAAAGTGACATATGCGTGCAAACAGGACAATTTGTGTGTGTGTGTGTCCAGCACAGTACAGTTCTCTGTTGAAAGCAGTTCTCAGTTGTGTGTGTGTCTGTGTCCAGCACAGTTCAGTTCTCAAACATTGGGCTCATCCGGCTTACCTAGTTACTGATCCATGAGTTGATTAGTGTGATGGTGAGCATGGTGGCATGATAATAATTAGCATGGAAGCTGTGTTTTTCAATGTAAGTGTTTAAATGAGGAGGTGAGAAAGCTGGACAAAGCTGCTGATAAAATAAGTTTAAACATAAAAATGGGGTCAAGTACAAAAAAAATTGGAAATAATGTGAGGCCATTGTATTTAAAGTGCCCTTACCTACCTTACACTGTTCAGAATGAATTCAATCGAATAGACCATTAATCTAATAAACCCTCAGAGTCAGATGTGTGTGTTCTGTGGACTGTGTTCACTGCTCTTTATTCCACACATCACTTACTTCAGTGATCATTTCTTTCACTTCATTGTCCATGTTAGCAGTCATGCGTATGTTTGCTCTTTAGCTTACAGGCCCTTGTGTAAAATAAGCACCAATACTGTACTATAAAAATCAAAATCAACAAAAATGCAGACATCTATGTATACTATGCTGTACTGGCATGCATTTAGACTACACTACACTAAATAAAGGAACTGCAGGATTACAACCCCAGCTGATTCAGTAGGTTAAAAAAACCTAACCTTTTCATGTCTTCAGATAGGGGCTAATATTTGTTATAATAATCTATACAGTCTAACTGATTACCCAATGATAATATCTATACAAATATTACCTGGCTGCCAAATGAGTCTGTTGCAGCTGTTTGACAGATAACTGACTGAATGCAGTGTAGTCATGGCTGCTGTGTTTTTTACACAAACACAACACAGTCCTTGTGGGTTTTGAAGGTGTCTGGGATGCTAGTGCATATTTGATTGACACACACACGCACACACACACACACACACACACACAGTTAGAGGTTTGCCACACATGATTAGACTTGTTCAAAAATTCTACAGCAGCACTGAAGGTGGTCACTTGGCACCAACAAGGAATGCCACATGAAGAGACAGGAAGTACAGGTGTTCCAGTCAAAACATCCAAACTCAGAACAAATGCTGCTGAAGCCTTTTGCTGCTCTGTCACCTGATATGAAATCTTTTTCACTGATGTCATCCTGGTACTGAAAGGCAACATCGCACAAGATTAGAGATAACAAGACAAAACTTGGGTGGTGATATAGAGACAAAGCACTCAGATTTCACAAGCACTTCATAAGCACTGCCTTGATACTGGATCTATGCTAATACCTCCACAGAGAAATATACAGTATAGGTCTAAAACTATATGTTTGTGGATGAATAGTGTTTTTTTCAGTTTGCACATGTTCAGGTTGTTTGCAAATCTTATATATCATAGAAGATACATGGTAGTTACTCATATTCCCCTCCACTATTAAGGCATAGGTCTTTGCATATTTGTGAAAGAGTTTTCTTGTATCATCCCTACATTTTGTAAGGACTCTCCATGTCCAGTTTAAAAGCTCTTTAACCTAGTGTGTTACTGATTTATATATAGAAATACAATTTGTCTTCATTGGAACTTAGAGATCCAAACCCTGTGCACAAAGTGAGCTCCATAAAGACATCATCTTTGGGATGACCTGGAACACCAGCTGATCCCCAAACCTCCTCAGCCAACATCAGTGTCTAACCTCACTAATGCTCAACAAATCAACAGCCATGCTCCAAAATCTAGTTTAAAGCCCGAGTGTGATGGTCAGACACTCACAAACCTTTGGCTATATAGTGTAGCATATAGCATTATTATTATTTATGTACTTATCATAAATACTGTGTCTTAAAGAGTCTAATTAAAAGTTTGGAAGCTAGGCTTATTCAATTTGGACTGAAGATGAAAATGCTGTGTAAATAAAGCTTTCTCTTGTTGTTCTTATGATGATGACGATGATGATTCTTCATCCTCTTCTTATTATTATTACTTATTATTATTACTTTAGAATTCTGTCTACTAAGGGGTATTATTACAAATTATTTCTAACCTGTGACATATTTCTAAAACTATTACATTGTTGTTCATTAATTCATCGTCCTTCAGCAATATGCAAAGAAAATGTCATTATTTAAACTCTTCAAATGTGGTGTGTTGGCTTTCTAAGAGCATCCCCTAGTGGTGTATACAATATGATTCAAAGTGACTTTTCTGACTTCATGGCAGGTGAAAAAAGTGCATTGAAAAGGGAATATTTAACATATTCTTTTTGGAAAATAAAATTTATTTCTTTCAAAATATTTCCTGAGAAATGATAGCACAAGAAGACTAAACTGTCATTACATGATACAGTACAGTGTCTTCAAATTGTCCACTTAGCCAAGGCATCTGTAAGCTGTAAGCCGCTAAGCCTGGCTGATGGAGTGGGAGAGAACGTTACCATGGATTTGTCCTTTCATCATTCAGCCCACACTCTCCTGCCTTAAAATGTCCTCCAGAGAGATATAAGCAGTCCGTGATGTATGAGAAGCAGAACGTCTCAGTCCAGGTGGCCACTTGCTTTCCCGGGAAGGACAGGAGGTCTCTGCAGAGCAGCTCTTGCTGTATGAGGACGTGTGTGCGTTGGCCTCTCGGGCATCACTGAGCAAATGATTGGCTTGTGCTCACTGTTGGATGGACTGGTTCCTGAACTAAAAGACAAAGCTTTACATTAAAATGTTTAACAAATTGTATTAATGTGTTAAAGCATACTATGCTATACTATACAATACTATACTATACTATACTATACTATACTATACTATACTATACTATACTATGTATATATTTTGGTATGTTAAATTAATGCTTTATCATTACTTTATGAATTTGTTGAACAAAAAAAAAAATAAAGAACATACCAGCGTTCTCTTTGTGGAGTGATCCCAGGGCAGGAGCCTGGTCTGTGAGGTTTATAGGGGATCAGAGGTGGGGCAGGTTGCATTTGCAAAGCCCCGGGGGATAAAACCTTATGGTTCTTATCTCTTGATGCTGTTACATCTGATATAATGGTTTCCGTAGAAAGCTTTCCCATACCATCCCCTATGTTACTGATTTTAAGTCTGCGGGCTCGAATCTCTGCTATCCTCTTGCCAGTAGAGGGCGCTATAGCTCTGGGTGGTGGAGATGGAGCCATAGTGTGGTCGGATAAAGATGAGAGCCTGGACACCTCTTCAAAAACAGCACCAGACATATTAGAAATATTAGACTGGAATTTATTAGTAAGCGCTTATGGTGAGCTAATGAGAAGAAGCTACCTGGTGAAGGAGACTGGAACGAGGAATCAGGAGATTGAGTATCTCTGTGGTCAGTCTTTGGTCCTTCTTGTGTTTCTTCTTCATCTTCTCTGTCACTGATGAGGCTGAGACCATGGGCTCCTTCATCATATTCATTGCTGCTGTCTTTATTTTCATCATCATCATCATCACCATGCATGATTTTCATCACCTGTGGCTGACGGTCTCTCTCGATAGCCAAAAGACGTCTATCATGTGAAAAGTATACACCACAATAAGTACAGCAATTAAACAAATCTAACACATAAGCTGTGCATGAAAACTGTCATTACTTTTTATGTTCTTTCCTCCAGGCTCTGAGTTCAGCAAACACATCGCTGTAGTCCTGGCTGCTTGTTTCTTCAACATCATACGTGTGCTCGGGGATATAACTACCTAACTGAGTACAGGGTCTGGAGTGAGAGCTCGGGCCTTGAAGCTAAAGCAGAAAACAAATGAAAACAATAAAACATGTTTTTACCTGCTTTATGAGCCACCTTTTTACTCTTACACCTCTAGGGTTGCAATACGTACACCTGTACCTTTATTTTCTGTCTTCGTGCCCGAATGGCCTGAAGAGGATTCCCACAGAAGAGAACTCTTCCCACTCCTAGAGAGAGAAATAGAAATAGAAATTATAAAACATAGAAGTATCAGATATGATCAGAGAACTGCCAATGTGTCTCTAAAATGTCTTCAGAATTAAAACACACAATTATACACACAGTTATAAAGTTTGTATCAGTCAAAAAAAAAGTTGTAACTGTAAGTTTTCTGCCACAGGGAAGTCTTCAGGACATAGAGCTTTGCATCTTGCATTTCTTTATTAATTTAAAGAAAGTAAAGAGGGTGATGTGGCTGTTTTACAGCTGTTATAATGCAAGTGATAACAGGAGCAACTTAATACACTATAACTGATTTATATATGAATATAGGAATGACACTAACTTAACTTATCATTGGGAAGCTGCTGTGGTATAAGAGGATAACATTCTGTCTACTAAGGGATATTATGTTGGTTATGTTGGTTATATTCTTAGCATAACAGTATGTGGTATCCTGTTGATAGTAATATATAAGAACTCACTCACCGTGTGTCAAATCACTGGCCTCGAAGTTTGGAATATCTGCATCCGAATCAGCTGAGCTCGGTCTGGAGCTGATGGAGGATGAAAGAGGCCTGGCAGTGCTGGGGCGACTGAGTGGACTGCTGTATCCCACACTGGTGCCTGGGCACTGGGCAGACCCGGGTCGGGACAGGTCACACACACTCGCACCTCCTAACTCTATGCAGACAAAACATAATAGCATGTGTTACCTTGTTTTTAGAAGAAAGTAAGTATAAAACCAATAAGTAAATAGACAACCATGTATTGATTGGCTCATTAAATTACCCATAAGATCCAGACAGTCACTGGCACCGCCTGAAGTGTCTCTAATGGACTCTTTAAGCAAAACCCAGTCCTCCATCATAGTGCTCGAATAGCGAGGCTCTTCGTCCTCAGCTGGAACATCATCCAGGACCTGAAGTTGTGGAATTAGCTTCCTCACAGCAGACCTATAGTTGTACTCAGACACCTGTCAATCAAACAGACTTAACTCTAGGATCAATGTTACACAATGAAAATTAGAACCCATAGGGCTCTAAACACACTCAATGACATTATGAAAGGTGATTAGTCTAAGGTTCCTGTCAGTCTGATGAAGTCATTGCTAAAACATGATTTTTCCTTCCAGGTGACTGTCCAACTAAGTACTGTGACTCCAACTAAGTAAAGAGGAAAGTAAAGAAAAGAAAACAAAGAGTAAAGACTCAAAGTAAAGAAGACATGTCATCAGGTGGACTGCTGTTAGACAGATAGATAGATAGATAGATAGATAGATAGATAGATAGATAGATAGATAGATAGATAGATAGATAGATAGATAGATAGACATACTTTTTTGATCCCATAAAGATGTTGAATGTAGCACAAGGTGTAAACTCTAAGGAAGCTACTGCTGCGAAAGTCCTCTCAAACACACAACTGAGAGAGAGGGGCAGAGAATAGAAGAAAGACAAATGGATGAGGTTTTCCCTTCACCATGAAGAGCTAATGCATATTCAGCACACTCTGTCCTGACTGCATGCTTAACTCAGTTTCATATTTTCTAAGTGTGTGTCACAATAAACTAGATTACCGCAAAACCAAAGGAAAATATGAAACTGGTCTGGTCCTTTGGATCTTTTCTCACATCTATCATAACTTTCTCCCTTTCCATCCATGATCTTTCTAATGGATACAGAATGGCTATGATGAGATCAAACATCAGACAGCAGCTTTCATTTCCCTGCGGGAGCTAATTGCATTTTGGTGACCTGCAGAGCCATTATGGCACTGGCCCTCAAGGTCAGTGTGCAGAAACATACACTAAGACGATGACACTCACACCAAGCAGGCTGTATGCCATCATGGCACATGTTCAGACAGCACAGCGCAAGGCTCACAATCAGCAAGCATTTCTCATTCAGTAAAATGGTCAGGTAGTGCCCTGATGGCATTGATTATAGATTCAGCTTTAATGCTGAAGCCTGCTGGTCTGCTGGTCTTCACTATTAAGCTATAAACATAGAGAAGCTCAGACTCAATCTAATCAAACACACACTCTTTCTTCTCCATGTCTACTCATCAGACAGCACTAAAAAGCAAGCGGGCAGTACTAGAATCGGGAATAATATCCAGTTTTTAAATAGGAAATGCATGACTAAGCTTTTTCCATTGTAGTTTTGCTAGTGGAGTTGTTTTACTACCAGTGGTCCAATAAAAAACCCAAAACAAATTCAAAGCAGATGATGAGGTCAAAATTCTAGCTGTCCAGGAAAAACTGGGGTCACCTGAGCTGTATTACAGTGTCAAAGGGGATTTTCACTACCACATCACCCTCTAATAGTGAATTTCACTAAAAGTGAAGTTGCTGTCGCTGTACCTGTGATGCTCCTGGATGGGGGCAGGTGCATATAGGGTTTCCCTCCAGTGTCAGGGTTTTTAACTTCCCACACAGACCCAGGTACTGCACTTGAACCAGGTCATCCACATCATTCCCTTCAAGGTCCACCAGTTCCAGCTGTTCCAGCATGCACACCTGGCTCAAGTCTGACACATTGTTGTAGGCCACATACAGTTCCTGAGAGAAGAGAACAAAGCAGCATGAGCAAATTCTCACTTGGTACAAATCAAATCCTTCACCAGTACGTTACAGTACAAGTTAAAGGTACACCATGATGCTTCCTTTAGAACACTTTCTCTCACACTTTTAAAGAGGGAATTCTTTTAACAGTTTTTAATTGGAAGCTTTCCCGAAAGAGAACCCCTCTGTTGTATGGCTTTACACAGAGATTTTTACATACTCCCTCTAAAAACAACAACAACAACAACAACAACAACAACAACAACAACAATAATAATAATAATAATAATAATAATAATATGGGACTCCAAAATCTTACAATCAGGACAAAGACTATTTTCTCCTAGCCTACCAATCATGTTTCCTGTCAGTTCAGAAAACTCCTCCATCTAGCACCCTAAAGTGTTCTTTGTCACAGTTTGTATCTCTTGGTTAACCCTTAAAGGTTTTATAGAGAAGCCTACAACAGCAGTCTAACTAGAAAACTATAAATGCTACAACTACTGAAACTACTAGCGGGTGGTTAAGGCTCTGAGATGTTGTCCAGAAGATCGGGGCCACCAGCACTGCCAAGCTGCCACCATTGGGCCCTTGCACAAGGCCCCCAACCCACCCTGCTCCAGGGGCACTGCATAATGGCTAACCCTGTGCTCTGACCCTAACCCCCAAGGACGGGATATGTGAAGAAAGAATTTCACTCTGCAGTAGTGTATATGTGACAACTTTACAACTTACTAAGCATGTGTTTTGGAGGTGTGGCTTTGAAAGAAATACTTTAATGAAGGATCTGTATGTCCACCCAAATCACTCTATATTTAAACGACTGTAATAAAAAGCAAGAGCTGTTTTTCATACAGCACCGGAATGTAGGAATGTAGTGATTACCTTAAGCGAGGACAGTGAGGGGAGACCATCCAAGTCGGCTAGGCCGCATCGAACCAGGGAGAGCACTTGGAGGTGGGATAGAGTTATTCCGAGATCCCTGAGGAAACACTGGGAACAATAAGCAACCAGTTCCCTCTGCTCTTATCCTCTCCTCTCAGCCATGCTTTGTGAGACATCACTACTCCCCCCTTTGCCCCAGAATCCCAGTGCAGGAAATGTTATCAGGTGTTTCAAATCCCCTCAGCTCTGAGCTGTCTAGTGTTTCTGTGGCCTTTTTTCCTCTCTTCTGCCTCTTAGTCTTCACATCTGACTGTGTCAATAATAACCACTGTTAATTCCAGAGCTGTCAGTGTTATACTTAGAATCAAACTTAAATCGACCAAGAGAGCTGAATGTAACCTTACTGTGGATCATTTATGGTTAAATTAGTTTGCTAAATTTATTAACGGCCAGAGTTACTGCAACTTCTGATTCCACCTGTCTCCATGTTTCCCTCAAACTCATAAATATCCCCATTACACATGTTCAAGCTTTCACATGCTTTCTCCAGATGGGTTGAATCTACAAAACTGTCCACTGAGACACAGGGTCAGTCTCCAACTACGCAACAACACCACTTTCAGGAAATGGGATTTACTGTCCTCAAAAAACAAAACAAAAAAAAACATGGGGCCACAACCCATCATGAGCCTATCCTTATGGGAAAGTGGAGGCCTTGCACCTGTGCCAGATCACAGGCATCATTCTTCATCGTTTGATTCACTGAAAACAGTTCCTGAAGCATAGTGAGATCCCTCTCACACGCACAAACCCCTGAGAGGAACAGCATGAATTTCCAGAAATACGTAATGTCTGTGTCAGATTGCTATAATTGCCTGTTTTTTTCCCCAGGCATTTTGTTGACTTATGGTTGACAGAATCTTTAAAGGTTTGGCCTACTTTGTATGGAGAAATACAGTGCAAAAGTGAAAGGAAATAAACTTTACCTCACAGATAAGATCAAGCTGTTGTTCATTTTCAGCTGCACAAGATTGGGCAAGAAAGCACCTGCAATATTAGACAGTAAAGTGATAATGCATAGCTGCACCCAAACATCTCTTAAAACTTTATTTTAACGTCATTAACAGAAAACATTTCCAAAGAGAAAGCCGATTCATTTTTTTGACCGTATTAACTTCTGTCTTCCCTGAAAGCATTGAGCAATCGTGGCTTTTTGGATTCAAGGGAATGTTTAAAAAAATAATTGAGAATAGTAACGAAGTTACATGGAGCACCGTTGGTACTACTCTAATCTAAACTCTGATCACAGCAGAGATAGTAAGAAAAGCACTTTAGCTGAAATCTTGGAGGTGCATCAGGCAGTGTTGCCACCCCACATCTCTAAGGTTCATGGTTTGAACCTGATCTCAGGTTTCTGTTTATATGCAGTTTCAATTATTCTTTCTGTGTCTGAGTGAACTTTGTCTGGTTTTCTCCAAACTCTTCAACTTGCTCCTAATAGAGAATGTGTGTATGATACCCTGCTACTGAAGATGAAAAATTGGCTTCTGATAGCCATGAATGGAAGCAAAACTGTGGTGACCCCAAATTCATGGCATTTTCTTTATCCACCACATCAGCCAATATAAATATCCGCTTTATAACTGCAGAAAACTGTACATGAATCTCACCAAAGTCGCCCAAGATAGTCTGCCGAGTATCAACACACATCTCCAAGCTTGTGACCTGCTGTAGATCATCAGACCCAGATAGGTTTCTCTGTAAGCCCAATAACAGACACGTCTTGGTATTCAGTCTTCACAATTAGATTAGTTGTAAATTCTGAGCTTTAGGTCTTACCAGCTTTTCAGGAGAGAGGTAAATATCAAACAGCAGATCTGAGTCTTTAGCAGTCCCAGGATTCGGGTTGATTTGCCCAGAACCCTCAAACTCTGTCACAAAAGAATGAGCTGTGCCTGGACGTCTAACAGGATTCATCTTCTCTTATCTTACTAGCCTCCTACCTGAAAAAAGTATCCATGAAATTAGACGTGTGTGTGTGTGTGTGTGTGTGTTAATGCATCATTCCACCGTTAACATTGCTAGATAGCCACATCACTTACCTTAACTCCCCATCTATTTTAAAAGCATAACGTTTCTGTTTACTAGTTTGATTAAAATAAAAATAATACTGTAGAAGCATCAGTTAATTATTGATTTATGTCTGTCCAACATTTTATCTCTTTTCCCACTGTTTCGGAAGCTATCTAGTTGGGTAGTGCTGCTGCAGCCAGCGGGGAAAGTTTGCTTGACAACGGGAGCGTTCCTTCCTGGATACGGTGGGACGGAGTGCTGGGGCTGCTGGGAAATGTAGTTTGTTGTGTCCGTGCAAAAATCTTTTAATTTATTTATTAATTTTTATTAATAGTTTTTTTTTTTTTTTTAGGTCATTTAACTAAAGATTTTCAGGGCATTGGATACCTGTATTCAAGTAAATATTGTCAATACATACTAATAACACATACGCTTTGTCACACTTTAACAGACTTCATGACTTACAGCTAGTTGATTGAATGTTAAATTATAATTCATATAATCATCAAAAATGGTTATATTTCACCTTTTGGGTTTTCATTTTCACATGATTAGGTTATTTGCGAATCTAAATACCTCCACACCAAACATCCTTGTCTTTATGGACCTTGCTTTGTACACTGGTGTGCAGTCATGTTGGAACAGGAAGGGGTCATCCCCAAACTGTTCCCACAAAGTTGGGAATATGAAATTGTCCAAAATGTTTTGGTATGTTAAAGCATTAAAAGTTCCTTTCACTGGAACTGATGGACCAAGCCCAACCGCTGAAAAACAACACCTGAATTCAATGATTTGGAGGGGTGTCCCAAAACTTTTGTGTAGTAGCTATGCAGCAGCTAGTGTCATGTCAATTCAAAGTAACTATTTTTCTCGAACCAAGTATTAAGATATTCTGCAAATGCCTTTTTGCAGACAAGAAGCTGATGCCAAAAATTTTTGGCATATAAGCTTTGGCTAGTGTTTTATAACATGCATAATTCCACATATTTAGGCACACTACTCTAAACAAAATAGGAATAAAGTTAGTTCATTTTCATGGTTCAGGCTGATTGGGTCATTATAAAATACATTTACTCGAGTGAGGAAAAGTGAAGGGATATAATTGCTGCATAATTGGATGCAGAGAACTATGGTGAAATGATGCATTTTATGTGCCTTAATTGTTCTCTTGAAAATTTTAATAATCAGGGGAATACTAGTTCAGTACTTAGGCCTACTACTGAGCATGCTGAAATTGCTACTTAGTGTACTGTGTTCATATCATGTAAGATATTGATAATTATGTTTTTTTGTTGCTTTTTTTGTTTGTATATTTAGTTATTTTTGCTGCTACTATAAGAAATAAATGATAATGTGTGATCATTATCAATTAATCCCAGTTTTTGAAATAATTTGTTTTGGAAACAGTTCAAAACTACGTAACAGTGTTATCTTGAATTATATCTGTGAATTATAGAATATTACTTAGACTAATACACTTATATTGCCAAACGTTTTGGGACACCCCTCCAAATCATTGAATTCAAGTGTTGTTTTTCAGGGGTTGGGCTCGGCCCCTTAGTTCCAGTTAATGGAACTCTTAATGCTTCAGCTTCATACCAAGACATTTTGGACAATTTCATGCTCCCAACTTTGTGGGAACAGTTTGGTGATGACCCCTTCCTGTTCCAACATGACTGTACACCAGTGCACAAAGCAAGCTCCATAAAGACATGGATAAGTGAGGTTGGTGTGTGAAGGAACTATTCAATGATTTGGAGGGGTGTCCCAAAACCTTTGGCAATATTGTGTATCTTAATATATAGTCAATTTGCTTGTTCTGCTGTACTCATAACATTTTAGACATTATGATGATGATAAATTTGGATAGGATTATTTTTTAAAAAGAGATCCTGTTGCTGTTATTATTATCGATGGCATTAAAAACATTACTGATGGCAAATAAAAACGTGTAATTATGAATGAAATTAAGGTCCTAACCCAGTGAAATGGATGTGTGTCCCTAAACGACCATTTAATAAATATTTCATTTTAAAAAACTGCTTTCAATAAGGGTAAGACCTAATGCGTGTGTTTTAAAAATGTCAACATTTTTCCATCATAGGATTTCAGAAATGTGTCATGTGCTGGGATGTTAGTTTTAATTGTTGGAAAGATAGCTTAAACAATGTGTGTGTGTGTGTGTGTGTGTGTCGGGGCGGCCGCTGGGCGTGGGCTGCCTGCAGCTGAATCTCTCTCTCTCGCTCTCTGCACTCGGGCGGAGCGCATTGTGTTCAGCGCGCGCTCACACACACACACACACACACACACACACACGTAGTCCTACGATTTCGAGTAACGGAGTGGCGCTGATCTGTTTTAGAGTCGCGTTTTCTGCCCAGGTTTTGCGCTCCTCTCCTCCTCCTTCACCACACCGGATCAGCGGCGGCTGGTTTGCGCTCATCACACACACACACACTCACACACCTTCTTCTGCGTTGGAGAGATTTCACCCAAACACATCAGGCTGAATTCACAGGAGCCGAGCTCCAGCAGCACATCTTGGCGTGAGTAGGACTAATTCATTTACGATCACAATTTGCACCGACCAACCCACGATTCCTACTTTATTATTAGTGACGAATAGGCTATATCTACATCTATAGACACACACACACACACACACACACACCTTGATATAACGGGATCCTGCTTTTGATATCCGCTCATAGGAGGCACTGAAGCTATTCAGAGACTGTGGAGGAAATTTCTTTCATTTCTAGAACGTAAATGATTTCAGTCTCTCTGCCACTTGTTTAATTAAAGCAACAGGCACTATAACACACACACACACGCTATAAACTACTATACATTACTGCTCCATACTGTAAATTCGTTCTTTATTCATTTAGATTTTATTTAGTTTAAATCCGGATCTGTTCTCCGACACAACTTCCTAGTCGCTATCTGTTTAATTACCTCGCGGTTCTCACTCTATATGGAAACTACTAATTGTTATGCTTTCATTAAGATGAGTCCACTTGTACAAGCTTGTACTAATTAAAAAGGTCTTAAAGCAGAATTAAATGAAGTTTGGTGTCCATGTGACAGTCGGTAGTCAGCGGCAGGCTGGGTGACGCCCCACCACCGACACCAAAATAAAAAACACACCGGCTGTGTCCCAATCCTCATACACGCGTGCTAAATAGTCTCCGAAATAGGACGGCAGTATTAGGTGAGGTCGTATATTTACAGGTTATTTAGTATGGTAGTGCGGCTCTGTTTGGGACACAGCCCGAGAGGAGTGCGGAAGTAGCAGGGGCTACACTACTTGTTTCCTTCTTCTGTTGCCTAGTGTAGGCTACTCTAGTGTATATCTGTGTATAGTATATATAAATTAATGCCTGGTTTCAAATGTTTACATCAGTACAGATAATTTGTTTTATTAAACGCTATTTTCATGATTAAAATAAACCAAAGTATTTTGCATTTCAGTGTCACACAAAAACTGCAGATGGAAAGCATCCAATTTTGCCAATTTAGTCAAGATAAAACAATTAGGATAAAACACAAAGTATATAGTTCATATTTCTACAATAATGAAATATTTAAAGACAAAACATCAACAACAAGTCCTTTATGTTAGTACTGCATTGATCTAGGTTTCTTCTGCAGTACATTGCCAATATTAAGCTCACTAAATATTTTCCACAATACTTCTGGACATGCCACATTGCCCAAAATAGCACACTATATAGTGAACAGGGTGCAGTTTCAGGAATGTCTAGGAGAAGGTTTGGTACAATGGTCCTCATTGTAAGGATCAGATGTGAAACTGATGTGTGTGGTAAGCAGGCTGTATGTATCGTGTATAATGACATCATGAAATCTATGACATCTGGTTATGGATTGGTTTTAAAAATCGATACCTAGGGTAATATTCCCTAAATGTGTAGCCAAGATCAGTGTCTTTGATCTCAACAGCATTTTTATACTGAAACATCTGTATTTGTTTACATGAACGCTTGAATGTCTGTAGACATATCCGAGGTCAAAATAAGACAGTATTCTAACATGGTACATGATACAGTATGTCCGTTGAAGAAGACCAGTAATCATAATACGCTTTTCATTTCAAGATGAAGTAGGCCGCACAAAGGAGCTAACGAAAGTGAAAGCAGGTTGAGAAAGTGAACCTTTAAACAGCCTTTTTTTTTTTTCTCGCTAAAGGGACATATGCTTGTAGTTGAAACTTTCATCATTCAATAGAGAAAAAAAACATACATGGATGAAGTAAATATCTCAACAATCGGGCTCTAAAAGAAAGACAAAGAGAAGGCATGTGGTGAAACATGTGATACACACATGTATACACAATGTAGGTTTTAGGGTAGTATATATTTCATTATATTTATTGAGGGACATCGAAACAGTAATGTGTTAAAAAAAGGTCCAGTTAGTAACTAGTTACAGTGAATATTACAGTTATAAAAAAGCACTGATTCCTGATGGTACTCACATTACTCAGCAAAGTCTATCACTATGCTTATGTCATCATATTGGGCAGCTCCTAAGAGATAACTAACTCAGAGCATGTCCGAATGACGTCTCATAACCAGGAATTTACACAGCCTGTATGAAACAAAATGCATAGACATAAAATAGCTATTTGGATGCAAGAGATTTGTCTAGGCAAGAGCCCATACTGCATTATTAATTAGTCTTTCTCTATAGCTTATTCCAATGATCTGACTAAATCCCTGTCAAGTGGCTTACTGCAGTGTAAAACAAAGTCTGATAGTAATGCCCTGGTGTTATTTTGAGGAAACAGAAGCCCAGCCCTGCCTCTCAGATGCATCCGTCCACCCTTTCAGAATCAGTCTTTTCCCTCGAGTGATTCCTTGCCATCTTCTCTCGAATGAAAATCACTTAGCGCCGAACGAAGGCTAGCAATGACTCTATTAACCCGTTCGATTTGTAATGAAGTAATCTCAGAATAGGAAAGAAACGTTGACACATCACAAAACACTCTTCGGTGTTTTTCATTCGTTAGTACTAACCAGAATGATCTTTACTGTCTGTAATCCAGGTTTAATCACACGTAGAAAGATCATCCTGTCATATTTTCATATGTGAATATAAAACGAATGCCCCGATTCTTGCCTGACCATGGTTATAGACGTTCTGTCTCTTGTTTTACACACTCACCCTCCCACCCAATCACCCACCCACACAGACACAATGCTTGTGTAAAGTGCAACTCTTGGGTTTATGTGCAAGTCTCTTTTTTACAGTCTGGGTATACTGTCATGTAAGATTACCATCAGGGTCTCTGGGGGATTATAGAGTTTCAGGATGAGCTGTTCATCTACCCAGATCAGTATGACAGGCTATATGCAGCCCCTGGCTACGTTACAGCGTCGAAGCCGAGTTAGAGGATGGGGTGGCATTAAGTTGTTGTTACAGTCATCTATTGTACTGTAGTCCTTTAGCTTCAAAAGAAGGAGAAACATTTATATTATTCGGTGAAGTACTTCAACTCAAAGCTCAAATATGCCAGCGGCTCAAGCACTCGCAGGCTGTTAGAGCTGTTATGACACAAGGTGTGGTCCTAATATATTTGCATAGAAATATTTTTATAGAAAGAGTTTCTATTACAGTCACAGACATAGTATCCCAGGGTTTCAAGTGAACACATTTTGTGTGAAATCTGTTGCAGTGGGGTCTAGCGAAGGTATAGCCAAGGGATGTGTGTGTGTTTCATTTAGTTAAGGAATCATTTTTAATTTTTCCAGCGTTATTATATTTAATATTGAGTTATTAGTTTGTTTGCCTGGCCACTTGAATTGAATGGGTTTGGTCTAAATTTCAGTAACTTAAGATCAGGTACTAAAAAAATTCAGGTACTAAAGCTTTATGGCTCCAAACAAAAGCCATACAAATAAATGTAAATATGCAGAGAAACCTTATTGCACACGTTAAATAAATCTGTATTAAGGACATCAGTGGAATTTATTTCACAGTTAAAGAAGTCACTGGCTTGAAGAACCCAAATTGTATCCTAAGCAGTAACGTTAAAAATGTCTGCACTTTAGTATAGATATTCTGTGTTGTGATTTTCACATCACAAAGCAGCCAATCCCAGGCTGAGATCTGGGGCGCTTTGAGGGCTCATTATCTTTCTGAAGGCATACCGTGCTCAGTAACTAATTATAAGCGAGAGAGACAGACACTAGGGAGCATCCTTGTGGCTCTTCTGTCCTCTCTCAGCACCGCTATCAACAGACAGAACACCCCAACAAGCTGTAGCACTGTTATTGAGTTCAACAGATTCACTTCCATCTGTTGGCTTTTATTATTAATCCACACTGTGTGCTCTGTGACCTACTTCACTTAATAGACATGGCATATTAGGGTGCTTTGTTTTGTAGTTGGCTGCTAGCAGTAACATTCAAATCAGGCACAAATTGAAAGGTAGCAGTTCACTGGCGACTCTTAAAAGGTTTAGTGTGTAGGTGAAAATCCCTGACCCTACAGGATTAAATGTGTAATAAGTGTGAATCATCAATTTGAGCATCGTTTAACATGGGAAAAGACGCTGCATGCTGTCTCTTGTAAATGTTTAGCAAAAGATATGTGAAAACATCTTGAACACATTTAGGCTGATGAATAAACCTCATTATTCTTTCGATGAAATTATGCTAAAACAAACAGCATTCTTTCTCATTTCAGTTTGTCTGCTTTAAGATTTTTAACTTCTTTTTGCTTTATCTCTGAAAACTGATGTGACAACAGGACGTCAGTTTCAAAATTAAAAGTAGTAAAAGATTTAGAAATAAATAAATAAATAAATATATATATATATATATATATTCTTTATTATTATTAATATTATTATTATTCTTTATTTTTTATTTTTTGCAATGACTTAATTCTTGAGAAAATAATGAATAGTGAAACTGTTCTAATGAGGAAGTACAGTTGCTTTTTAAAGGAAAAGGCCAGTATGTGGAACATTAGGGGATTTCATACGTTTTTCAGATGCAGTATATCTGCCCTGTGCTCTCTAATCTACTAGTTAGATTCTTCCTTGTTCCTGTAGAATACATCACCTGGCCAGGAAGTATGCAGAGTTCATCATTTGCAATGTGTTAGTATTACTTATTGAAACCTGATGAGAGGAATGACATAGACGTGGACGAAGCGATTGAGAGAGAGAGAGAGAGAGAGAGAGAGAGACAGAGGGACTTTTGTTTAGACAAAATCTAAAACCTAAAAGCATACTACATACTAGCTATGAAAAAATTTTCATCAGTCCTTTTCTCACACAGTGTTTGGCATCTCTTCTGCTGGCTGGCAGTGCTTTTATAGATCCATTCTGGAGGATCAGGTTCAGTGAAGCCCAGCTGTACCTTGTTTAGTAGGCTGGGGTTACACACAGGCCGACATGGTAGCACTAGAGCTTGCTCATCAGCTGTGACTGTGAATAGCTCTGATTCTGCCAGCACAGCTACACATGGATTTCAGATGGACAATTTTTTTTTTTCGAATCGTATCGCCTTTCTGTCTTTCGGTTGTGCATAAATCAAAGGTCCTGGGAAATTGCTGTAATACATTGAGTGAGAGATTCTCTGGGTGATTAAATACAGTTATAAAATCTACATTTTGGAATGCATATTGTCATGAAAGTGACAAAAAAAAGGAGACATGAAGCATCTGCAGCACTTGCTGCTCATAAGGCATAAACATCCACCCTCTTCTGCATACATGTGCTCACAGATGCCTGTGATCGTTGCTTTGATTGACAGGGGAGAGAGAATATACCATCTGTCCCCTTGAGAAACCATGGCAAGTAATGCTCCCTTGGCTCCCAGCAACGGATGGCTGTGGCATTGTCGGGATTCGTACTTACAGTCTTTAGACGACTGGGCAATCATTTTTCTAATATATATACATTTTTTTCAGAAGACAGAATTCCACAATTATTTTAATTATTGCAATATCACATTTTTGTCCTATACTATAATGCTGTTTAATTGCCGAATCTCTAATTTTCAATAACAGCATCTCTGACAGTAGAGCTCGCATTAATTCACATGACAGGTTTATATTAAAGTGTTTCTTAATGCATTACAACAGACCTTTATGGCAAGGGTTCCATGGATTAAATATATGTTAATAACATGTAGCTATTTCACACCATCCAGTCATTGATTATATTCCTATAACCACATGCTCCGTCAGGTATTGTTCTGTTCATACACTATATTGCTAAAAGTTTTGGGAGACATAGTATATCTCCTACCTCATTTCTTTGTTTTAAAAGTGTTAAATAGTTTTATAAATCATATTTTGGCACTGCTGGTGTTATAAATTCAACTCTTGTAAAACTTCAGACATTGTCACTTGATATTTTTACTATATTGCTTACCCCAAAGTGTGTTCCAGTGTACCGTGTTAGGAGTTGACTTTTCCTAATCTCTGATTCTTTTTCTTGTACCCAAGCCTGCAAGCTCTTGTGACATTTCTTTACATTTAAAATTCAGTCTTGATGCTCCTTACTGTTCATTAAATTAGAACTAATTATGACACCACATGCTCAAGGATCAGTGATCTTACTACACTAGATTAGATGATTTTTCTGCTCTTTACAAACTACACTTAATTGAGGCTGGTATTTGTGTCTTGCAGCACGTGAAAACGTTTAACAAGAAACATTTAACATTTATGTTTGTCAAGTCTGAACTGCTTAATCTCTTGTTTTGGCCCTGAAAACCTTTACCATGATTATGTTAACCTTCTTTTCAGCATCAGCATTAGTATCAGTCCATCACTATACTGTTAAAAAGCAATAAATAATCAGGATGGTGTACACCTACTGCTGTTTGCCTTAGTAACATCATCAAATTGCTGACAAGATACTGCTTTGCTAAAGAGATTTGCTGAAGTAAGGGTTCAGACAGGCACTTATATAGTCATCATTCAAAGTGTGACTACTTGGAAAATGTAAATGAGTCACAGCTTTTTTTGCCCCGGTCAGTTTCGTGTTTTTTTTCGTGGAACTTTACTGCATGATGTTGTACATCAGATTGATGAAACAAGCCACACCCCACTCTGTCACAATGTTTGCAAGCTTTGTTTTCGGAGGATGGCAGGATTGCAAAATTTACTTTGAACTAATGGGCTACTTTAGGCTGCTCTACTTGTGTTAACCCAAAACTATTCTAAAGGCTTTAAAATATACAAGGATATATATTATGAGAATTTAAATCTACACTAAATAAAGCTTTTTTATTATGTATTGTTAATGTCCTATGTCACATGTCGAATTCGGCATCCAAAAACGACACGCTGCTTCATTTTATTTGGCCCGGGCAAATTTGCGAACAATAATATTGAATACTTTCACACCAGACCTGTAATATCTAGAATTCATAGCAGACACATAGTCTAGCATCTACCCACATGCTACACACACAACTGAACAGTGTGGGAGGGCTCACAAGGTTGAAATGTTGGTTAAAATCAATGCTTAAACAGATATAATGCCTGCCATGAAGTATGTATATGTTATAAATAAATCGCTTTTGGTTCTGGCATTTCAAAGGCTCAGAAAACTGATGTGGGCTAGGCAGAATCTGAGTTTGACGTCTCTGTTCTAAGCCATGACTGCATGTCTTGGCACAGCATCAACCAGAAAGTGTTGATTCATTTTTTATAACAGCAGCACTGCCCATAATAGCTGCAACATAAATCACAAGTGTATATTAAATCACTTGTTCTAATCTGCTATTGTTTCTACAGTGACAGCTAAAACATAGACTGTCAATAATGCAGATAATGAACAGGAGCTGGTTAGGATATCTAGTGAAAAATGTTCTAGAAGCTGTAGATTACATTTGACTGTGTAGTAAATAAACCCCCTAGGCTTTGGAGTAGTGTATCTAGACATGGATGCATGAATAGATGTGCTGGCACACAGAGAGAGGTCGGGGTGCAGTGTGGATCTGCTGGCCTCCGATCAACGTCTTAATGATTTATGCTCATGACTGACTGCTTTAACAGCCTACACCTTAACATAGAAGCATAAAGTGGTTGGGAGGGATGTGTAAAGGTGTGTCTGGTTGTTATAAAACACCACTCACTGGACTTTTGACCTACACAGACAGCTGAGAATTCAATCATATGAGAACGTTTGATTTGTGTGCCAGACGTTTAAAGCCCAAACTGCCGACCGTACGAAAGCTGACTCTGCTGTACCACAGGGGTGGGTGAATATGATAGTATTGTTATCATGAGAAATTATGGCATGATCTGTTTCCCTGACACCTTCACCATGTTCACCACTGATGAGTTGATTTTCATTAAAAAGGGACATCAAATGTCCATATAAATTCATTTCAGACAGTTTTTCTTTTATTGCAAATGACAAACAGCTAGAACACGGTTATGTATCTACCAGGTTAGCGAACATTCATGATCCCATGATTCATGATTCATGATCTCACACCTAACCCTAAGTCATTTACATATGACACACATTAAAAAAACAAGTCAAAAAAAGACAGATGTTTAGAAAAAGGCACAGAATTATATTAAATATCTTGAGCTAGTCCCATTTTGGTATCACTACCAGTGTCAGATTCAGGTCAGAGGTATAGCTAAACTTTGTTGAAATGCTAATATACTTCCAATTAAATTGAATTAATGTGTTTAGGTATAACATGTATTACTAAGCCGAATGATATCTTGTAAAGAAAGTGTGTGAGGAGTGTTTTTCCTAAAAATGTGTAAATATATTTCAAGTGTATTGACAATATCTTGCATTTGCGTTTCTTTTCAGCAGGTGTGGTTGTTTCTGTAGTCAATACATAATTTGCATAATTACATAATACATCATATTTCACTACTGTCTTGTTTCATGAGCTTTAAAGTTGTTCCTGTACAATTCCACAGGGCTGAGCAGGTGAAGAGGAGTAGTGAGGATGACTGAGTATAAGCTGGTGGTGGTGGGAGCTGGAGGCGTGGGCAAGAGCGCTCTTACCATCCAACTCATCCAGAACCACTTTGTGGATGAATATGACCCTACCATAGAGGTAGCGTTTATGCGTGTGTGTGTGTGTGTGTGTGTTTCACATCTGTGGTTGTGAACTTGCTAATGCATATTGAACATTGCTGTATTGTGTGTTGAATTTAAATTTCAAAGCCTCTCTATTGGCACAAATATGCTTAAAATGCAGCAGTGACAAAGACCTAATTGAGATGCTAATAGTAGCATGAATTCAACTGAATATCTGTCAGATACATTTTATTTCAGCTGTATATAATGATAAGAGTAACAAAAGTAATGATACATCACAGTTTTTTGTGTTAATGTTGCACAATTGTGGTACTGTGTGTAGACATATTGTCATATGCCGTTGGGTCTTCCGGATGTGGTTTGCTAATACATGGCTACAACAGAAAATGCTGGCACTGTCCTGAAGTTCCCGGATTTCTTAAGTCCTGCATCATTTCTAATAGCAGTATTTCACTGATTTTGGAAATTCTCACTTTTAAGAACAAACTGCTACTTCTACTAGAGTGACCTAAAATGTAACATCAACAGCACATATTTGCCAACATTATACAATGTTAATGTTAAGGTCAGAGTAGTATTTGGTTTTAGCATATACTAACCCAGTAACCTTATAAAAATCTGCAGTAAGGAAGTGTTCAGGGTAAGTATATGTGCATTGCCAGCTTATAGCAACACAATCAAACCATTGTAGTGTCATAATAATCATAGTGTTTCATTGTAAAGCCATGGTAAACTTTAATGCATGACAGTTAAGCCAAAGTAAACTGGAGTGTTTTATTGTCCAGTCGTTGAATACTATAGTGTGTCATAGTAAAGCTACACTTTATAGGGTCGGAGTAAAGCTATAATAAACTCTAGTGTACACAGTGTATACAGTAAAACCGTTAGTTTCATGCAGCGAGATTGACTGCAAAAGGTCTGGACTCCATAGCAGCTTTTATTGGCCAAGGACTGTCTAAGAGGACATGTAAAGCAACCAGTCACAGTTTGTTTTGTTCAGTGTCATGTGTCATGTTTAGGGGTGTTTAAGGGGTGTGAATATGTAAAATTGATGCCCCTACAAAAACAGACTAGCAAGTAACTATAGATCATTCATTTAAGAAGAAGGCTATACTGTGAACTTCAGATAATTTGGAAAATCCAGCGTTTATCTGTTCCTCATAAGGAAGGTAGGAAAGTAGAACATTACCACAGCTTACTTCTGCCATGAGTCATGAGGATGAAGTCTGAGGCTGAGCCTGAGCTATACTAAGCTCACAATAAATCCATAATAAACTATAGCATATCACAGTAAAGCCATAGTAAATTATAGTGTATTATAGTAGGCCTAAAGTACATTGTATATCAGAAACGCCTAAATCCATATTAAAGCTCTGTGTTGTTTTATGTAGCTCTGTGGTTTACTGTATGTAGCACCATGAATGTTGTTTTATTACACTATGTACTGTGTTAGTTATATATATTTGATATTACAATAAAAGCTTCTTGACTTGACTCAAAGTATAGTATATAACAGTAAAGTCATAGTGTATATTAGTGTATCATAGTAACACCATAGTAACTGTATAGTGTTTCATAGTAAAACTATAGTAATTGATAGTAAAGTCATAGTAAATTATAGTGTATAAGAGAAAAGCCATTGTAAACAACAATAATGTATAATAGTAAAACCATATTAAGCTGGTGTGTACCATAGCAGGACCATAATAAATTATACTGTACCTCAGTAAAGCCATACTAAATATTAGTGTATCATAGTAACGCCATAGTAGCTATATTATATCACAGTAAAGGCATAATAAATGATCATTTATCAGAGTAAAGTGTATCTTCAGTGTACTATAATAACACTACAGTAGAGCATGGGGTACAGCACTTGATTTTTCCCAGAATGTGTGTGTGTGTGTGTGTGTGTGCATTCATGCATGCCCATGTATCCATGACATTCTGCATTCTGTTTTCTTCTTTCTCACCACGCCTGTTTCTGGACAAACAATGTCCTTTTCATAGCTGTTCTCTCCATGCACAAACACTCAGGACCACTGACTACTGCCCAAACCCACAGCTTTACAACAATTATACTTCATTTGTCCTTGTTTTTTCCTGATTTTTTTTTTCTTTTACCACTATATTGACATAAACTGGTCAATCTTAAATGACTACTGCTGTATAATTACTAGCCACAATAACACACAAACACACGCCTGTGAAATGTTCATATAGATGGCCTTGATGTTTTGTAAAATTCTTACCAGCAATGCACATGAAGTTTCTAGTGCAGCGACTGTAGATTTCACTGATAAGACTGTAACCATGTCATAAGTCTGTGTTTAAAACGTTCCCCCATCTTTTTCAGGACTCATACAGGAAGCAGGTGGTGATTGACGGTGAGACATGCTTGTTGGACATCCTGGACACAGCAGGTCAAGAGGAGTATAGTGCCATGAGGGACCAGTACATGAGGACAGGAGAGGGCTTCCTGTGTGTCTTTGCCATCAACAACACCAAGTCGTTTGAGGACATTCATCAGTACAGGTGCTTAAATGGTATCTTTAACTTATCATTAAGACATGTTATATAAATTTTAGTCCATTACATGCTGACTAAAATTATTAGCCACCATAAATGTGCACATTTGTACTAGCACACTATACATTCACAGTTTACGAACATTTATGGACAAAATCTGTTGCACACAGTAAAATAATTCAGCTTCAAAGGTTATTACCATTAAACTGTTGGCATATTGTGTCGGTGTACAGCAGGATGTGGTGAACAGGCTAGTGCTCTTAAACATTTCCAAGCCTCTTCTATGTGCTAAAGAAAACCAAAGAATACAGATAACAATGCCAAAATATTTTATCTATTTATCTCTTTAATTGTCCAAATCAAAGCTTTACCAAGCTTCTATGGTGTTTACTGTGTCTAACTAGCAAATAAAGAGAGGAGAGCTTACAGTTAGCTAGCGCTGAAATCGATCTGAACTCAAGCGCAATGCAGGAGGGTGGAGAGGAGATAGAAAGCACTCAAGGACATGCAAGGAGAAACTGGGAAGGGGCTTAAATGAATTACACTCTGTTATTTATGGGCAGTGCACACTACATAATGCTTTTTCATTTTGGTGGAGTATAGTAATTTATGTTACTCAAAAGACAAGCCTTCAAAAAGACTTATAAAAGCATATCTTATAACATGGTTTAAATCTTAATAAATGACCATTCAGTTCCACCCTCTAAAACTGGAAAACATCCGCAGGTTCTCTTTTCCAGTGTTAACAGTAATCATTTTAGGTTGAGTGTCTCACAGTGTTGTAGTCAGGTCACTTACCTATAAGCTGAGCCAAAGTCCTCTTACACCAAAGTCCAAAGTCTCTAAGCTGTAATGAGTCACATCTTAGGCGAGTGCCAAGGCAAGGCTAGTTTTATTCATGGTAGTTTTATTTGCTTGTCAAAGCCCACATCATATAAGATTAAGTCAAGGATATGTGTGTCTAAGTCAAGTCAGACTTAAGTTCAAATCAAGGACAGTGTATCACAAGGTAGACTTAAAATACATCCATTGGATTATAGGTGTTTATACACATTTTCAGGCTTACATTTCGCTAAGAAAAATTTTAACATTAGCATCGTGACTATATTGTCAATGTAATTTTACATTGATTTAATAAGTTGCCAAAGATTAAGCAATATACTTTCTTTATGTCTATTTGAATATTTCTATTCATAATATATTTATTTTTCTATTGCAGAAATTATTGGTAACTAAACGCTTACTGACTTGAAGTGAGCATAAACATAACATCCACTGTACGGATATCTGACCAGTAATTTTCCCTTCACTTGTTTTCTTGATTACACAGGGAACAGATCAAACGGGTAAAGGACTCTGATGACGTGCCAATGGTGCTTGTGGGCAATAAATGTGACCTTCCATCTCACACAGTGGACACGCGGCAAGCGCACGAGCTCGCTCGCAGCTACGGCATCCCTTACATCGAGACCTCAGCCAAGACTAGACAAGTGAGTAGCAAGGATTTGCTAAAAGATTTGAAGCACAGACATTTACACACTGACACACAGGGGCTGTTATGTATTGTAAAGTTTATTGCAGTCTGTGATTGGTGTCACAGTTACACTGATCAGGCATAACATTATGAGCACTGACAGGTGAAGTGAATAACACTGATTATCTCCTCATCATGGCATCTGTTAGTGGGTGGGATATATTTGGCAGAAAGTGAACATTTTGTCCTCAAAGTTGATGTGTTAGAAGCAGGAAAAATGGGCAAGCGTAAGGATTTGAGCGAGTTTGATAAGGGCCAAATTGTGATGGCTAGATGACTGGATCAGAGCATCTCCAAAACTGCAGCTCTTGTGGGGTGTTCCTGGTCTGCAGTGGTCAGTATCTATCAAATGTGGTCCAAGGAAGGAACAGTGGTGATCCGGTGACAGGGTGATGGGCGGCCAAGGCTCATTGATGCACGTGGGGTGCGAAGGCTGGCCCGTGTGGTCCGATCCAACAGACAAGCTACTGTTGCTCAGATTGCTGAAGAAGTTAATATTGGTTCTGATAGAACGGTGTCAGAATACACAGTGCATGACGGGTCAGGGCTGTTTGGGCAGCAAAAGGGGGACCAACACAATATTAAGCAGGTGTAAATTGTAATTTAGCTATAGTATTTATAGTCAAAATGACAGTAAAATCCTCTTGATTTGACCTGGATATGAAAGAGGATTTGCTTCTGGTAGCAGTTACATTTTCTCTACACCAACTTTATCTAGGTGAACTCTTGACCTCAAACAATAAATGTTCTCTTATGTTGAGTTTTCAAAGCCTGATCATTTCAGTGTTACTGCAGTATAATGTATTTGCTGTTTTATTTTTCAAACTGTTCTCCTAAATTCAGATATTTGAAAGTACTTCAAGTTAAATACAAGCCTATTAGAGAAAGGAGTGAAGTCTGTCATCTCTAAAGCTTTCTTCAGTGCATCTTCTGGTGTGTGGCAGTTTATATGTGTCTGTAGATTATTCTTGGCTCCTGTGGAAGTTAATGTATGGTTGACTGTTCCACAGGGAGTGGAGGATGCGTTCTACACACTAGTACGGGAGATCCGACAGCACAAGTTGAGGAAACTCAATCCTCCAGATGAAAGCGGACAGGACTGCATGAGCTGTCGCTGCGTGGTGTCATGATTTAAGGTGCTTATTCCATGCACAAACACAGCTCATTTTCCACATATGGACATGTTGAAACTTATGGTCATTTTAAAACTGAAATTTAAGGCAGGGGTCATTAAAAGTAGCTAAAATGTAGGTTTAAATTTCCCTTTGAGATGAATAAAGTATCTACCTACCTACCTACCCACCCACCCACCAACCCACCTATCATAACCTTTTCCAACCTCAATGTGAAATCCATCATATATAAATTTCAGAAACTTAAAAAAAAATACACTAAGCTAGTTGTATTGTGTGCACACCCCTAAATAATAATAATAATAATAATAATAATTCTTCTTCTTCTTCTTCTTCTTCTTCTTATTATTATTATTATATTTTAAAAAAATTAAATAAAGAATAGATATAAATAATAATAGATAAGAAAAAATATATACTATATACTAAGATTGCTAGAATTTGATACTAGATACTAGATTTGATACTAGAATTTGAATTCTATTTCTATTTTTGAATCAAATAGAATTTACTACTATAAGGTGGGAAGGAAAGAAAGTGAATGGAAAAATATAAAAATGTATGTATATACATATATATATATAAAAATTACAATAGAGCATTTTAACAGATTTGTATACAGTAAACTTTATTTGCCTAAATGTATACAGTATACTATTTGTGTTGTCTTTGCATTAAATATTTGTTTTCATCTATTGCCTCTTCAGTTGAGCTCTCCAAGTTAATAAGTGGACCAATGGCTCCATGAGGCAGAGTGGACTACAGACTTTAATTACAACTGGAGATCAAAATAAAAGCCAAGTAAAGCACTGACTGCAACATGGACATTTAAGGAAAGAGGTTGCTTTGCAGTGGCTGTGGTGACCCCCTCTGGCTGTCTACATCTGTCTAAAAAACCCAACTAATGACTTGTATTTTTATTTTTTTTTTGCTATTCATTAACTTCCAAGTCCTAATATTGGGCAGCTCCTTGGATTTCATCTAATTTATTATATTTGTAAGTCTCAACACTGGCTTCTTCAGGCCTCTTGTGACTTAAGCATGAAAAAATGCTCATCTCATATGGACTGGACACTAATCACCTCATCCCACAGAGACACCGTGTTCTCCTCCATTGCTGTCCGAGGGAAGCATGCGAGTCTATAAATGAGGAATCTGCCAAATGCAGAGAGGACGATCCAACATCCCGTACAGGATTTACTCCTCTCTTGACAGTTAGCCATATTTGTTCTGCTTAACATGCTGTTGTTTTAACATGTAAACTGTTGTGAAAAAGGGTATTTGTGGTGATAACCACACGGACTGTAATCCGCTGCAGCACTAGATACTATATGTGTGACGGCTTTTGTGTATGTGTTTTAAAAGACAAAACTGTTGATAGAAATGCTGAACAGACTGACCAGTTACCGGATTCCAATAAAACAATTTCAAGGACCCACATGCTTGGCTAAAGAGTTCACAGATTCTTGGAGTGTGATCTAATAAGAATAGTCAGCTGGAATTGCCTGAGACTCCGAAGTCATACCATAAATAATGGCTGTAAATATTCATGTGTGGCACCGTATACAGTGTCAGTGTATGAGGAAAAGGAAGGCTACACTACATAGGATTTTTTTTAATTAAAATAGAAATAATGTGGTTATTGAGTCAGTGGAGAAAAAAAGTAATAAAGAATAGTAATATGATGTTCCTGAGCTGCTGTGGCTTGGCCAGATATTTGTATGCATGTGTCACACACAAGCTCAGATACGCCAAATGTCTTCACGCATCCGATTTTAGGCATGAAACAAGTCTGAAAAAAATCTGATGGCATCTCAAACTGCATAGCACTGAACCAAACAGTCGATCTGCATACATTTGGTATCATTACTATTTAGGCATGCTATACTAAGAGCATATTATGTAGTGTTGTAACACAACCCACATTGTGTTTGGCAAATACCCTTTTGTACAAGAAAGAGGAAAATTACACAATCTTCTGGCATCAGTGAGGCTATTTTAGAACTGGGTGAAAACAGAAAGGCTGTAGTGAATCCATAGTTGTCCTAATAGGTTTACTCACACAAACTGGTTTACTGTAAATACCAAGAGTTTCCGTGGTATATTAGATCTGTAGCTTGGTTAACAAATGAGAGAACGTAATTTGCTCTTGAAGAAATCACTGCTTTGTTCTGGCTACTTGCTCTGCTTGTCTTTAAATTAAACGATCAGTTTTAAATTAAAATGATCACTAGCTATTTTTCAATTCATTTTCAGACAAATCATATGTCTTCCCTCACCACATCCATAAACCTTGACCTTCCTCTTCTCCTCTTTCCCGGTGGTTCCATCCTTCCAATATAATCCAAATCCCTCCTCTGCACATACCCAAACCATTTCAATCTCGCCTCTCTTACTTTGTCTTCAAACCATCCCTCCCTCTAATATACTCATTTCTAATGCTCTTCATCCTCATCGCTCCCAAAGCAAATCTTCATCTCTGCCACCTCCAGCTCTGCCTCCTGTCTTTTTGTCAGCGCCATCATCTCCAAACCATACGACATAGCTGGTCTCACCACAATCTTGTAAATTTTCCCCTTCACTCTTGCAGTCACTTTTCTATCACAAATCACTCCTGCCACTCTTCTCCACCATCTCCAACCTGCCTGTACTCTCTTCTTCACTTCTCTACCTCACACTTAATTACTCAGGACCCCAAGTATTTAAACTCATGCACCTTCCTCACCTCTACTCCTTGCAACTGCACCATTCTGCTACCCCCCCTCTCATTCACGTGCATGTACTCTGTCTTATCCCTAATGACTTCCATTCCCCTCCTCTCTAGTGCATACTTCCACCTCAACCTTTTCTCTATTCTCACTACAGATCACGTCATCTGAGAACATCATAGTCCGTGGGGGTTCCTGTCTGATCTCATCCATCAACCTGTCCATCAGCATAACAAACAAGAAAGGGCTAAGAGCTGATCCTTGATGTTATCCCACTTCCACATTGAACCAGTCTGTCATTCCTACTGCACACCTTACCGCTGTCACACTGTCCTCATACATATCCAGCACCAAGCTAACATACTTCTCAGCCACTCCTGACTTGCTCAAACAATACCTCAACTCCTCCCTCGGCACCCTGTCGTACACTGTCTCTAAATCCACAATGTAACTCCTTCTGACCTTCTCTATACTTCTCCATCAACAAAGTAAACATTGCATCTGTAGTGCTCTTCCTTGGCATTAAACCATATTGCTGCTCACAGATCATCACCTCTCCCCTTAGCCTATAGCCTCCACTTTTCTTTCTCATATCTTCATGGTGTGTCTATTCAACTTTATTTAAGTTAATTCAGGTCTGCACATCTCCTTTATAAAAATCTCACTGCCATATCTCCTATACACCTCCATGCCTCCACTGGTATATCATCTGGGCCAACTGCCTTTCCACTCTTCATCCTTCTAATAGCTGTCCTCATCCTTACTAATCCCCTTCACTTCCTGATGATTTCCACATCATCCAGCCTTCTCTCTCTCTCATTTTTTTCAATAAACAAACTTCTCATGGCACGTGTAAAAAAGGGAAATAGGGATGTCTTACAGAAAATATAAGTAATGTAACGCAACTTATTAAATAAACAGAATGTTTTAGATCAAATTCTTTACTGCTCCTTGTAAGGTAACAAAACAAATGTGCGTAATAATAATCATATACATGGAAAAAATGCTCTGAGGGCCAAATGTTTATTACTGAAACACTCTTCATGTGCCAGTGCTTAGTCATGAAAGATATTTTGTGCCAAAATTTCAATTAAAATCCAGAAATGCAAATTGTGTTTCAGTGTTATTTTTTTCTCATAAGTGGGCGATTCAATTTTCCATGTAAGCGTGCCTCAGTGTCAAAAATAAAATCCAAACATATTGCCATTTCATTTTTTTTCATCGTATCAGTTATATACATATCTTCTTGCCATAATTAAAATGCTAATCCAAAGAAAGAAGCTTCCAAATATCCATATTTTTGTTGTTTGAAATTCCAATAGGCACTCTGTTTACATTTCTGGCCTGTAACTGACAGTTTACTAAAACAGACATGGATTAGCGAGGAGAAAAAAACATACCATAAACTAGCAACTTGTAAAAAGACTTTTATAATATGCATAAACATGAAAAGTCCTCACAATTTCCTTAGATATTCTTAAACAGCTGCTTAATGCAATTTTCTCGCTTACATTTTTTAGCTCATCACACTTCCTGTGTGTCTCATAGAGCTAGTACCTCAAGTCATGCACCATGTCTCACAGACTCTTCACCTGGACATCTCAGCCTTCAGGCTGTGCAATGAACTCATCGCCTTTTGAAGTTTCTCCTCAGCTTTAGCCAGAGCGACCTAAAAGTTTATGAATTCATCAGAAGAAAAGTTATCTTGAATAATCTCAAAGTCTTCTTCATCTCAGACATCAGCTCCTGCTCTCACTCAAACTCCTAAAACAGGCGAAAAAAGTTTCAAATTAGTGCCTAAGGTTTACTACTTCAGGTTCAAAGAATAACAGCACACCTTCTAATCAACAGTCAACAGTGACTTAAGCAAATCAGATAAATAAGATGCCACACTTTCTTGCTGTCATTTTGTTTCTTGCTGACATTTTGCCCATTGCAACCAAACCATTAAATTCAAGTGTTGTGTTTCAGGGGTTGGGCTCAGCCCCTTAGTTCCAGTAAAATGAACTCTTAATGCTTCAAGATACCAAGACATTTCGGACAATTTCATGCTCCCAACTTTGTGGGAACAGTTTGGGGATGACCCCTTCCTGTTCCAACATGACTGCACACTAGTGCACAAAGCAAGGTCCATAAAGGCATGGATGAGTGAGTTTGGTGTGGAGGAAATTGACTGGCCTGCACAGAGTAATAGAACACCTTTGGGATGAATTAGAGCAGAGACTGTGAGCCAGACCTTCTTGTCCAACATCAGTGCCTGACCTTACAAATGCGCTTCTAGCGGAATGGTCAGAAATTCCCATAAACACACTCCTAAACCTTGTGGCATATAATTATATGCACTAGTTAAATTCATGTGCATGTAATTAGTTAATGGTCCACAGCAGTGAGAGCATATTGTTACCCACAGGACAGAGGAGAAAAATGCAAGAGGAAGCAAAAATAAAACTAAAAACTAAAAAATATAAGTTTTTCTTTTGGACATCTCTCTCTCACACACACATACACACACAAACTAATGTGCCTTGATATGTCCAAATGGTGTCCCTATATTAAACTGTGCATTGCAGCGCATAGACCACCACAGTTAATGTACCCTGTAACAGGTGTACAGGTTTGGAGGGGAAATGTGCGAACACACACACACACACATGATTGTCTGGAAGGAGTCTAATCATGCAGAAAGCTGCAAAGCCAGAACTATTCAAACAAAGCGTTTGATTTTAACTTGCTAATAGTGAGCCATCTGTCAGGCTTTTCATGAACAATCGCTGCCTTCTACAGAGCATGTGACTGGATGCAAATTTCACGAGTGCAGGATGGAGCATAAAAGAATTTGCAAGTTTTTCTTGAAAGAATAAACTGTCAAATTAAAATAGGCGTTAAATGTACCATCTACTTTTTTAAAAAAAAATATTTTATCTGTGTGTTTATAAATTTGTGTATTTTATATTTGTGTGTGTGGGTGTCTTAAACACTTATTTTGATTTTATGGGGCTTTTGAAGTTGCAGTAAAAGACTTTTACTTTGAAATACACACGATACTCAGCTACCATTTTGGCTAACTCAGTTGGTTTATTTACATTGCAATACGCATAGCTATCTAGTCTCGGTGATTGTTTCCGGTGACGAATATATCTTAATTCTGAGTGTAGGATGTATATTAGCTATCTAGTTGTCCTTTACTGGTTTTATTAAACCAGGTTTTCTCGGTTTTTCTCGGTTTCCTGGCCCTGGCTTGAATTAGCCGGGACCGGGGAGGCGCACGGAAATAGCCAGCTAGCTACAAAGCTGGTCCTTTGGTGTTCTAGGTTTCTCTACTCAGTTTATTTAAAATAATAATAAAAAAGAAACAGTGCGATTTAGGGTGTCAGCTATGGCGGTTGTAAACGAAGGAGCGCTTAAAAAGATGCTTAAGGTAAGAAACTTTAGCTGGCTTTTGTTTACAGTGTAGAAGCTGCGCGTGAAGAATGTTAAGGTTAAGCTTAACGTCCACGTGGGTTCACTTTAATTAGATAAATAATTGTAGTAACCCTGTCCAGTTAAACTTTATAATGATCCACTGAACTGTATAGTCATTAAGCTGGAGTAATTAATTAAAGTAATTAACGGGGCATTCCAGTGCATAGACTGGGTTCAGTTCATTTTCTATATAATGTGTTGGAAGGTTGGAAGTTCAGTCTTTTTGTTTCCATAATATCATAGCCAAAAATAAAACATATATAAATCGTATTTCGATACATGAAACATTTTCTGAATATATATGTCATGAATTTTGCTGAGGTTTGGCTAACAGCATGCCCTCAACTCCATGTTACACCAAACCCTTATACACTGCAGCGCTGTTGGATTCTCGATTCTGATTGGTCAGGAGAAGAAGATTCAGTTTCTAGTCCCAGCTCTTAGACCAGGCATGGGTTTACACCGATCAGCCATAACATTATGAAGTGAATAAGACTGATTATCTCCTCATCATGGTACCTGTTAGTGGGTTGGATATATTAGGCAGCAAGTGAACATTTTGTCCTCAAAGTTGATGTGTTAGAAGCAGTAAAAATGAGCAAATGTAAGGATTTGAGCGAGTTTGACAAGGACCACATTGTGATGGCTAGACGACTGGTTCAGAGCATCTCCAAAATTGCAGCTCTTGTGGGGTGTTCCTGGTCTGCAGTGGTCAGTATCTATCAAAAGTGGTCAGAGGAAGGAACAGTGGTGAACCGGCGACAGGGTCATGGGCGGCCAAGGCTCACTGATGCACATGGGGAGCAAAGGCTGGCCTGTGTGGTCAGATCTAACAGACGAATTACTGTTGCTCAAATTGCTGAAGAAGTTAATGCTGGTTCTGATATAAAGGTGTCAGAATACACAGAGTATCAGAGTTTGTTGTGTATGGGGTTGCATAGCTACAGACCAGTCAGGGTGCACATGCTGACCCCTGTGCACCACCGAAAGCACCAACAATGGGCACATGAGCAGAACTGGTTCAGAACTGAACCATAGAGCAATGGAAGAAGCAGTGGCTTGGTCTGATGAATCACTTTTTCTTTTACATCATGTGCATGGCTGGGTGTGTGTGCACCTCACATACCTGGGGAACACATGGCGCCAGGATGCAATATGGGAAGAAGGCAAGTTGGCAGAGGCAGTTTCATGCCTTGGGCAATGTTATGCTGGGAAACCTTGGGTCCTGCCATCCATCCATCCATCCATCCATCCATACATACATACATATGGATGTTACTTTGACACGTAGCACCTACCTAAGCATTGTTGCAGACCATCTACACCCTTTCATGGAAACACTATTCCCTGATGGCTGTGGCCTCTTTCAGCAGGATAATGCACCGCGCCACAAATAAAAAAATTTTCAGGAATGATTTGATGAGCACAACAACAAGTTTGAGGTGTTTAGTTGGCCTCCAAATTCTCCAGATATCAATCTAATCGAGCATCTGTGGGATGTGCTGGACAAACAAGTCCGATCTATGGAGTCCCCACCTAGCAACTTACAGGACTTAAAGGATCTGCTGCTAACATCTTGGTGCCAGATCCCACAGCACACCTTCAGGGATCTAGTGGAGTCCTTGCCTTGAGAGGTCAGGGATGTTTTGTCAATGTTTACACAGTATTAGGCAGGTGGTCATAATGTTATGCCTGATAGGTGTATACTGCAGTGCTGTTGATTTCTCGATTCTGATTGGTCAGGAGGAGCAGATTCAGTTTCTATGCATTGGGGCCACTCAATATAAGTCAATGTGTGTAACTGTTTATAAGGTGAAGTTTTGTGTGAGGAAGTATTTATTTAGCATTTTTGGAAGGAGACTATGTTTTCATTTTAGTTTTTCATTTTATTAACTTTTTCTGGTTAAATCTAACAGTCACAAATTAAAATTAAAAGTAAATTAACATTAAACTTTATATATCTATATTTTTCTATAATGTTTCTATATTTCTGTGAAGCACCTTTGACACAATGGCCATTGTTAAAAGCGCTATAGAAATAAATTGAATTGAGCTGTTGCTGTATTTGATGAGGTAAAATAATAAATAATTGGTTTTAACATCACATGCTGATACTCACAATAAGAGAGAAGTGTTTCATGACATTAGTGTAACTCGGCACCACATCAGGCTTCTCAGTCAAATTAATGTGACTTATCTTTAAGCCGGTTTATCTATTCTGTTTATCTTTGTCTTTCATCCAGCAATACAAATATCGTGACCTGACAGTTCGAGAGATCACAAATGTTATTCTGCAATACAAAGACCTTAAGCCTCTGATGGATGCTTATGGTAAGTGTTGATCCTTCTGTCTAATGTTTTTAATCACTGGTTACTTAGTCCTGGTTACTTTCTGAAATTCTAACACAATGTTTTGGCTAATTTAGTTGATGGTTTTGCATCTGCTGCTTAATTAAGTAACATATATGATAAATATCTGATTTTGTGAAGTCCAGTAACATCATGCTACAGAATTTTATTCCTTACTTAGCCTCCATAGTGACAGTGTAAGACTGAAGAATTGTGTATGTTAATTTTTTTTGTGAAAATTTTATATGCCATTTTTCCCCTTAGTTTTCAATGATGGATCAACAAGGGAACTAATGAGTTTAACTGGGACAGTGCCAGTGAGTTACAGAGGTATAAACTCTGCTCTCTACTCTGACAAGCCCGCTTTCCTATATACATATACATATTTTTACTTCATTCACATTTGAAACAAACTCTTTCTCTCTCTTACCTTCTCTCTCTCTCTCTCTCTCTCTCTCTCTCTTACCTTCTCCCTCTCCCTCTCTCTAGGAAACGTATACAATATTCCAGTTTGTCTGTGGCTGTTGGACACATACCCGTACAACCCGCCCATTTGTTTTGTAAAACCAACGAGTGCGATGATGATCAAGACCGGGAAACACATTGATGCTAATGGGAAGATCTACTTGCCCTATCTGCATGAATGGAAGCATGTAAGACCCCTCTACACAAGCACTGATATCTAATGATGATTTTTTAACCATTTTGCTTAATGCAGAGCTGATTTCTCTCTATAGATAGGTAGCTGCGTTAGTGTTAGTAAGATTTAGTTATTTTATGATAATTTTTAAATGTGTGTAAATGAGTCTTTGTTTTGGACTATCTAAAAATTAGCCATTTCAAGGGTTTATAAGGTTCAAATCCCATATCGATCTCCTGATGTAATTATGTAACTGATGTAAGTTTGAGATGTTTGCTAAACTTGAGCCTGTGTTTTGTGTGTGTGTGTGTGTTGACTCCTCCAGCCTCAGTCTGACCTGTATGGCCTAATCCAAGTAATGATTGTTGTTTTTGGAGAAGAGCCTCCAGTGTTTTCTCGGCCTACGACTCAGCCTGCCTACCAGGCATTCCAGGCCACCGGACCCCCAAATCGTAAGACGCATCAATAACAAAAAAAATGCACACACTGATACATGTGTCTGATCGGGTTTGAAGAAACTCCGTAAAAACATCTTTGGAAGAGGGAAATAATGTTTGATTTAAAGGACTGGACAATTTAGAAACACGCTGTGTATGATAGCAGTGCTGTTAATTCTTTATTTAAAATAAATACTGAAATATTTAAATGGTACAGTTCATCCATACAAATCTGAGGGTTTTTTTTTTTTACCAGGGCTTTGTGCAATATATGAGGATATGTAATGTGTAATACCAATCTTAGACTACAGGTGTCTCTTTACACCACCAGCGATACACTGCTGTACAATTTCTGTCTTCTTCTCTCCTTTCCAGAGTCATACATGCCCGGCATGCCTGCTGTATCAGCCTATGGGCCAAACCCGAATCCATGGTAATGCACCTGCATAACCACCATATAAATGTAAAACATAAAAAAATTTATTTATTAACTTACCATATCATAATGTTGAGGGGGAAAAACATAGTGTATATTTGTTTAGTTGTGTCATGTGTGCATCTTCCTGTGTTGTAGTGGCTACCCCGGATATTCTTACCCTGGAGGGAGTGCATATCCTGCCACAGGGGGTCCTGCACACTACCAATCCCAGCCACCAGTCACCACTGTCGGTGAGTTATGGTGTCCTGTAGGATTTGGGGATTTGTAGTACATACAAATTTGTAAATATAGTTAATAATGACATTTAAATCTAAGGTAGGAGCCGTATATGGTCCAATGGACAGAACTAGTGTATATATACCTGATAGAGTTTTCTATTTGTCCTTGTAAGCCATAAATGTGAATGTAGACCTAGACAGCTGGTGACCACATCCAGTACACAGTGACATGAGGCCATGCATTCACAATACTTTCAGATGAATGGTTGTTTATAAAACGAATGTTAACATGTCCTCCCAACAACCAAAAATTAGATATCATGAAATGCTGAGAAACAAGATTGAGTGCATAAAGCCTGAACATGTATAGTGTAGCATTATTCATTAGTTCTGTAAGGTGGTTTTGATCACCTTGTCCTCTTAGAGGGAAAGATCCCTGCAAAGTTCTTCTAACAGATCAACTTTTTTCACTTGTACATGAATTTAACATGGACAGATGATACAAATCAATGAGGATTCATTTACAAAGCTTCACATCATTTCCTCTCTGGGAATCTGTTTACTTAATTACATCACAGTCATGAAAATGCTCAGTGGCATCGTTTAGTTATTTAGTGGGAGGCTGTAATTCCCCTGTAAGTCCTCATGTTTTTTATTCTTTTCTTTCCATTTGTTAAAGTTAGCTAATTTTGCACAGCTGTACATGCGGTGTTACAGTAAGACAAGGCCACGATATTTTTAGTAGTCACAGCACAAAATTACATTCATGCCATTGACCTTTACCTGAACTCTGACCTTTTATTCATGTCTGTACCTACGTATTGTGACCTCGCTGGAGCGCTCAGAAAGGTCGTGTCTGTAACTAGATTCGGCAGAAGGAAAGGTCAAAGTTCTGGGTGGATGTAGTTTGAAAGTGCCAGCATGTAGCCTCCTGCCCTCAGAGGCTCTATATTTAGAGGGCATGGAGAGACTTGAGCACAAGATAAAGTTCCATGAAGAGCTTCCCAATGTGGCACTGATCTTACAAGTGACATTCACAACCATGCTGACCAAAGGCATACAACTCTGCGTTATAGCTGAGTGCAACTCTAGTGGCATTAATCAACAGTGTGCATGAGCAGGATTCGAATCATAACTATTCTCTAAAAGATTTACAGTGGGGGAGAAATCATGCACCCATGTCAGGTGATCAAATGTGATCGAATGCATATAGTGTACTAGACAGATATTAACCATAACTCAATCCTCAACCCTATAGTCCTTACTCCATCTCCAGTTTTCAGTGTGATTTTAGTGGCTTCATTTTGTATAGTATTAAAACATTTTGGTGCATGAAAATAAGACCAAGCAGTAGCAGCTTGGAGGTGCTCGGATTTGAACTTGCAACCATCTGATCATTAGCCCAATGCCAGACTCTAGACTCTGTTCTAGACTTCAACAGTGCCTTGGTATAATCTTAAGATATCTCACAACACATACAGAGGCACCAGAACTGACTTTTTTCCTCTACTTTTTTCCTCCAGGTCCGAGTCGAGACGCCACCATTGGGGAGGACACTATCCGTGCCTCTCTCATCTCGGCAGTGAGTGATAAACTGCGCTGGAGGATGAAGGAGGAAATGGACCGGGCTCAAGCGGAGCTGGATGCTCTTAAGCGTACCGAAGAGGATCTGAAGAAGGGTCATCAAAAGCTGGAGGAGATGGTGTCCAGGCTTGACCAGGAAGTGGTGAGAGCTGAGTTGAATAGCTGCCAAAATCTTATGTTGTGCATTTTATGATTGCACCATATTAAAAAATAAAGTCTAGCTTGATCTTGAAAACTAGACTGCTTCTATCTTTTTGTAACCAGGAAGTGCAGCTAATGCTAAAGTAGTGTGTCTCACTCAAGTGTCTATAGTACATCATTTTATGCAACACTATTTACAAAAAAAAAAACAACATGTTTTCTGTTGTTGTTATTGTTGTAATGATGAGCACATTTCTATATAAGACTATGGACAACTTCTTTTCTTCTTTGTGTGTTTCCAGGCTGAGGTGGACAGGAATATTGAGCTTTTAAAGAAGAAAGATGAAGAACTAACTGAGGCTCTGGAGAAAATGGAGAATCAGTCAGAGAACAACGATATTGATGACGTAATCGTTCCCACAGCACCGCTCTACAAGCAGATCCTGAACCTGTATGCAGAGGAGAACGCCATTGAAGACACCATCTTCTACCTTGGAGAGGCTCTGCGCAGAGGTGTCATTGATCTGGAGGTCTTTCTCAAGGTCGGCTCATGTTTCTCACTTCAGTCATGTCTCACTATTGATTGTTTTTTCTACGTATTTATCCGGCCTTTCCGGGAGTAGGATTAAACACTCTGTTGTCTGTGTTTACTCCAGCATGTCCGCCTGCTCTCCAGGAAACAGTTCCAGCTGCGAGCGCTTATGCAAAAGGCTCGGAAGACTGCTGGACTCAGTGACCTCTACTGACCCAACCACCATTGGAACTCCATTTCTTTCTGTCTGTATTCTGTTTGTGTAACTCCTAACCCAATTTACAACACAAGAGACACTGGAGAATCTGTTATCCCACCATGCTGTTGAATTCTGAAATTTGATTGGTCAGTAGATGTTGATCAGTTTTCTGCAACAGCAGCTAGGACAGTGGTGCTAACAAGCCGAATCCCAGGTTTATATTAATGCGCTTATTCTAACGTTATCATTTCTATAGCAACAACAAAGACGTATATGGGTAAAGCACCATATAATCTAAAGCTAATAAGATTAAAAACAGTGTTGTTGGTTAACAGTGAAACAGAATTGTCGATACAATGCAGGTTTCTGTAAAGAAACGTTATTTAATATTTATGGAAAGAGTCACAGGTTTCAGCGGGTTAGAAAAGAGGGTTCGAATCGTCAAGATCCGAGGACGTTTCAGTTTCTCCGTAAGCATGACAGACTGCATTTTTGTGACCGTTTGCCGGTACTATAAGGTAAGATGAGCTTATTACATTAACATTAAGTGGAACGACATAGAGATAAAAATGATGATTAAATTTTTTTTGGCAAGTTGCTGAGGAATAAAACACTTTCTTGTGACGTGCTGTTAGAGGAAAATAATCCACTTTAGCTTAGCTGCATCACACCCTGTAGTTGCAGTAATATTTTCCTAACAGCACCACCCATTGTGTTTTATTCCTTACTCAGATTAAATCCAGTAATTAGGATGGACGCACAATAACTGGAGGCAAGATTTGCGGGTTTGATTTTTCTTGAAGAGGAAAAGAAAACTAAATTTATCTATCACTATGCTCCTTTTATCTTTGGTTCTGTTCTGCCTTTTTGGTACTGACATTGTTTTTAAGCTTTAGCTGTCGATAGGTCCTTTATCATTTTAATAGCAAAAATCTGATGGCTCAGATTGTTGTTTTTTTTTTCACCATTTGGTGGTCACTCCAATATGTAGCCCAGTCAGTTGCTGCTGCTGCTATCGTCTACACTCCTTTTATTTTATATTTTCTGAGCCAAACATCATCACCTTTCAGGAAGGACAGTGTTGCAATGTTTAAATCGTTTGACTTCTGTGCTTTCTGACCACATCCTGCTGTGTACTGGTTCAGTGGTATCACTCGTGTAGCTGTTTAAAACGAAACGAACATTTCAGATGTTAAAAATAATACCCTTTACTGTCTAATTTGTGATTGTGACATTACACGTTTGAGTGAGCGAGCGAGCCTGTACGTCTGAGCGAATTAGCTTTGGAATTAGAGCTAATTCTGTATTCCTTCAAATAGGTTCCAAAGGAATTAATAAGGAAATGTTGACAACATAGTTTAAAAAAAATAATAATAAGTTTATTCTGTTTATGTATGTGTATTTTGTTTGGTAACTAGATTTTCCTAATAGGAAGGGGTCTTTCTTATTATAGAGATCACCCATTTGTCTTTCCTTTTTGTTTTCAGATCTGTAGTCTTTATTAACAGCTCAATAAAAGAAAGATCATTTGGAGTGTGGTGGTGTAGTAGTTTTATTTTTGGTGTAATAACCTCTTTCACCAACAGTGCTTGCAGTATTTGTTTTGAATCTTAAATATAATGGGGGGCTTTGATTCATGATTTTTGTCTCTATGGACACACAAAAGCAGGAAGGTCAAACTCAGGTGCTAAAAAGGAAATGTGTGTTTCCCCTTCTTTGCGTCTGTGAGTACACACCGCTAAGACTCAGGCACTCAGAAGAAAGAGACAAAAGCGTTATTCATATTTTTCTTCAGCTTTATTTTATTACACTTACTTTATTTGGGAGTGAACATTGAAATGATAGATTGTTGTAAAACATCAAGTTTCACTTTTAGCCACGTCGGAGTATGATGCCACAAGGAGCACAGGTCAGCTCACAGGAATAAATATATAAAAATAATCTTTACTGCTGAGAGATTATGCACATATCACAAGAGTGAATATTGCACAAACAAACCACATTTAAAATATATTTGAACTTTATGGATATACTGCCAGACGTTAAAACAAGTGCCATTCAGTTAGGTCTGTGGTATTTGTTTACCACTGATGCCATAATCTTATGAACTCAATTTGTACATGGAGTTCAATAAATATGTGCATTTGATTGATTTTAGTTATAAAAGTGCATGCCTTCATATAGGTACTGGCATTTTTTTCACTAAACCTTCAATGCAGCTTTGGTTTCACAAAAAGTGGCTCTTGCTTACTGGCTTTATTTCTGCATTTGGAAGAAAAGGGGATGGAATGCCTCTTGAGCTCAGAATGCACACGTATACCAGACAGAAACCCAAACTGGCCGACCATCCTGCTCACAAATATGTTTCTTTTGAAATTCATACCATCAGGAGTGCAAAGGACAACATGAAGCATGAACACTCATGCAGACAAACACTTACTTTCACAAAAGACCATAATATTACTCGTTACATCCGAGACTACATAAATAATCCTCCTCTAAAGTTTATAGTGAGGAGTGTTAAGGTCTATGGGTCTGAGGTCTGATCAGAGATATCCGATCAAGACTGAAGGGGGTGACGACAGGGAAAAGTGTTAAACGTGTTGGGGGCATTACTTTTTAAGTGGGGCTATGTTTAAGGAGAGGTGACAGTTCATAAGGTCAGCTCCTTCTGCACACCCCACAGAGTTTCAGCACTCTTTATCAGCTGCTTCTCCTCTTCCGGTTTCAGGGTCATCTTCACCACGTCGGTCAGGCCGCTGCTGCCGAGGACGCAGGGCACGCTCAGGAAAACGTCATCGTTCACACCATGCATTCCCTGGAAAGATGGCCAAAAAGGTTAATCTTCATGCTAGAACATGTTAGAGCAATGAAAACAAACAGGCAGTTCAGTTCTCACCTTGACCAGGGTGGACACTGGGTGGCATTTGTGCAAGTTCTTCAGCATGCTCTCACACAAGTCAGCTACAGACATGCCGATAGCCCAGGATGTGTAGCCCTTCAGCTTGATGACCTCATATGCACTGGCAAGGCAGACCAAAAAAAAAAAGTAGTGAGATTTATGGTCATGCAAACATGCTTAAAGTGGTTCCCGTGAGATCATGAACTTGTTCCAACTTGTCGCTCTTGTATTAGCAAGAGGACTTGTTTTTGTTGGAGACCGTAAAGTGCTTTAGCAAATCACCCAATCATGGCCCATGATTTTTTTTTTTTTTTTTTTTTACCCGTTTACCTGTGCAGTTGCAACCAATGACAACTGTGCCAGATTTTTTTTTAATGAACAACTGAATGTTGTAATAATGTGTCTAAAAAGATCAGTGATGGAATGTTGTCATATTGTGGCATTGTAGCACTACTGCAGGAAAATCATAAGCAGCTTAAAATCACAAACATGGCTGATGTGCCAAAACCTGGCAGAGAATCTCACCAAGAATTTATTGCCATCATATTGTCCAGTGTGACACACAATAAACTGCAGTTATCAGTGTAAAGCTGGTATAAAAACACAAGACGGTGCTTCATTTTGAAGCATGTGATGGCCTAACCCCAAGGCTCTGGATTCAAGGTTCTTACAAAGAACTAGTCTTAAAAAAAAAAGTTCACGTCAGTGACTAAAGTGGAGAACTAAAAAAAAAACCCTCTCCAATTCAGCAGTTTGATTTCAGTTTGACCTTTCTGAAGACCTGAAAGAAGTGAAATATTCAGGAGTAAAATAGGGATAAAACATGTTAGAGAGCACAAAAAGCTTTATAAGCCAGAAGAGAGGGAAGTTTCAGGCGTGAATATCCTCCCGAATGTCTGATACTGCTTAAACTCACTGCTGTCACAACTTTTCATGTAATATTAGTTTCTATCATGTGGGAGAAAATCACCTTCATTTCTACACACACTAATTCTCCAGACACTGCTATATTGATGGCATTTAGGTCAGTTGAAGGGCATTTCACCGAGGATATAATTCTCACCTGTCAACCACCATTTTGTGGACATTCTTCCAATCTTCCTTGTCCTTGTCTGTACCCATGTCTGGGTTGAGACCCTGCAAGGAAACACCAGCTACATTCACGCCACTCCATACAGGCACTGCAGGAGATGCAAAAGAGACAATAGGACAATATATTTAGAGGGGGCTGATGCAAGTAGGTTAGAAGAGCTAGATTTATTTAAATATAAAAATACATAAATTTAAAGGGTTGTTTTTTTTGGGATCCATGGCAGATTTGCTTTTAACACAAAGACCTTAAGGAGGATTTTTCTTGCTGAGAGGCAACAGTGCTAACCACTAAGCCACCGCGCTGCCCAGTACAGACATGCTAAAATATAACTAACCCAACTATAGTGAGAAAGGTTTAAAGGCTCACCGCTGGAGTCTCCATGCTCTCCGATCACCCAGCCGTGGCAGCTGGATGGGTGCAGACCCAGTTTCTCACCCATCAGGAAGCGGAAGCGAGCAGAGTCCAGATTGGTGCCGCTACCAATCACACGGTTCCTGGGAAGGCCACTCAGCTTCCATGCCACATAAGTCAGGATATCAACTAAAAAAAATATATATATATATATACACACACACATCTCCAGTGAGGTTAAAGAATTTTTAAATAAATTGAAACAATGTTAGAAATATATTTAAGGATTACAGGCTCAACATACAAATCGTAGCTCATAATATAAATGTATCCCTTAGCATATGGTAAGAGTTGGAAGAGGAATAGGAGCAGTGTTGGAAAACGAGTGCTAACCTGGGTTGGACACCACCAGGATGATACAGTTAGGGCTGTACTTTACAATGTTGGGAATGATGAACTTAAAGATGTTGACGTTTCTCTGCACCAGGTTCAGCCTGCTCTCTCCCTCCTGCTGGCGAGCACCAGCAGTCACAACCACAACCTTAGAGTTGGCAGTCACGCTGTAGTCTGGAATAAACACAATCAATTCCTTACTCTATTTGGCCAGGCACATTATATACCATTCGTTTTAATTTAACTTCACATTCATTCACTGGTTCAAGGTAAATCCTTGCTCACCTTTGTCAGCCACAATTTTATGAGTCTTGAGGAAGAGACTGCCATGCTGCAAGTCCATAGCCTCTCCCTTCAGCTTATCCTCCATCACATCAACCAGAGCCAGCTCATCAGTGAGATCCTGTAAGAAATTATAGCACAAGCCTTCAGTAAAGCCCAGGCATTCCACATGTCCTGGTTCTAGAAATAGAAACAGCCTTTGTCACATATACATTACAGCACAGTGAAATTCTTTCTTTGCATATCCCATGCTTGGAGGTTGGGGTCAGAGCACAGGGTAGGCCATGCTCAAGGTAAAGGGCCATGCTCAAGGGCTCAACAGGCCCGATCTTCCGGTCAACGACCCAGAGCCTTAACCACTTGAGCCACCACCGCCCCTAAGAAACTGCGCTTAGCAGAGGATGGTTCTGCATTGTTCCTGTCTCGTTTAGACATTTCTTACAAAATACAAACCAAGTTAACTTGTATCAGAACATATTGGATGTCCAATGTCTGAATAACGAATCAGTTAACAGAAATTTGTGAATGACGCATCCTGTCGTGAGAATCATTGACATACTTATGCAGGAGCTCTTATCTAAACTATCTGGCCAACTGTTATCTACAAGATAGACGCTAACAAAAGGCTGTTAGGGTTGGGCTGAAAAGTCACTACTGTGCTTTCATGTGAACAAGAGATGCACAACAGATACACACTAGAGGAGGAGGACGGTTTGTTGCTTTATGTCTAAATGCTACATACAGTTAAATGAAACAAAAGTGCTTGGTGGAGAGCTTGGCTTAATGCCAATGTTTTTTCTGCGCCAAAAACTGTTCACAAAGCCAGGATGTCTCTGAACCATCCGTCACACTCGACTAATTCAAACAGGCTTCAAAATGACCATGACCACATTCCGGTCATCTACTCGGTTGTAAAATATGAGCGTACGTTAAAAAGAGAATATTCAGATTCAAAAAATATTAGCTCCTTAAATCCTTACTATCTTCTTTTAACTTAATTCATTGTTCATTGCAGAAGTTTTGTTTTTTTTTGCTTTACAATGAAGAACCAACATGAGATTAGACTTTTATATCTACACACACAATCACTCATCTTCAGTAACTATTTTATCCTGGTTGGGATCATGGTGGCTCCAGGAACACCAAGTGTGAGGCAGGGAAACATTTTAGATGGGATACCAGTCCATCATAGGCACCATGCACACACATACAGGAACAATTTAGAATTAGAATTCATTGCCTGGCCTGTTTTTGGGACATGGGAGAAAACAAGAGAACCCTGAGGAAATCTATACTGGAGATCTCCACACATCATAATGGCCTTGTTAACATTCAAATAGCTAAATGACTGAAACGATCATATCGGAACATAAGAAAAATATCGTATTAATTGTATTTCACTAGCCTGCATTTACCTTTGAATCCATTGGATCCTAAATCAAATTAATAATCTACAACATGATTAATTTTATATGCTTGTAAAGATAACTCCTGATTTCAAAACAATGATAACTGGAAAACTCTAATAACTGAATGAATTGTTTTGTTTGCTAGATAAACCAAATCTTATCTGGTGTGGGTGCAGGTTTTCAGTGGAACCAAGCAGAAGCCAAACACCCAAGATTAACCGATTAAACCACTGGAATGAGGTGTAGCTCCTGCTTGACTGGAATGAAAACCTGCACTCACACTGGACCTTTGTGAATAAAATTGGACTCCCATGATCTGGACACCTTTCTCCAGAGGTCAATGGGGATATAAACTTTGACACTATAGTCAATATTGTTACGTTTGCTTTTGACATACAGTATTCATAGCTCTATAAGCATAGTAATGGTGTCTCTCTCACCTTGAGTAGGATGCTGACGGCAGCGGCCATGCCCACCATACCAACACCGACCACGGTCACCTTGTTGGTGCAGCCCACTGACTGCTCAGTGCTCACATGGGCAATCAGCTTCTCCTTAGTGGATGCCATTTTCTGTAAAAGGACAGCTCATATCAGAATGCTTTGTAGTTTGTCATATAGATATACTGGTCACTGTACAAATGATATTTTAGCCATTGTTCAATATATTACTTTAGCTAGGATCGGTTTAAATGTCATCACTTTACATTAAAAATAAAAAATAAAAAAAAAGTGTCAAATATAGGGCAATTCTTTCCAGCACAAGCAAATCTTGTATCTAGCTCTGGCTGTGCCTTTGTTGGTATTACTGGATGTCCTATTTTTACTTGCTTCTTATGAGGAGTCACTAGAGAAGGTTAAGCACAGGGGATTGACATTCCAGCAGTCCTTACAGCATTGAACAGAGGGAGGCACATAGATAATTGGGTTTTGAAGGATAAATACTTAATCATTCCCCTGGAACAAAGCCACTTAAGCATCTTCAAGCATGACAAGGCATGTAACACATGTGGCAAGGGTTAGGGATAGGGCTCTAGATTGCTGATCAGAGGTTTGTGTTAAAATTCTGGTACTGCCAAGCTGTGACCTACTTTGAATAAAAGAAAAATGCAATGAATGAATGCAAAATAAAACAAGGGATTTGAATGCTATAATAAAAATATCATTTTCCTAAAAGCTAAGATCCCCACTGTGTTAGACTTGGGGATGGATTACCAAACCCAGCAACACTGAAAATATGACCAGGAACTCAACAAGCCATCCATTCATTTTCTGTAGCACTTATCCAAGAAGGCTAGGAGCCCATCCCAAGGGATTCTGGGCACAAGTAGGGGAACACCCTGAATGTGGTGCCACCACCAACCCAACTGTCAAATCATCCTTCAACACATGCCGTTGGACTGAGGTTGTAAACTGGAGTACCTGGTAGAAACCCACGAAGCACGTGCAAACTCTGCACACACGATGCAAATGCGAGACTTAAACCCCAAACCCTGGACGTGTCTAACAGACATGACTAATCACTAGGCTTCTGTGCCTCCCACACAGGAAACATGAGCCAAAGAAGATGCAGAATCTCAAATAAAACTTGACAATTTATACCCAGCCTAACCAGTCATTTAGATCCTAACTAGAGCTTGATGTGGCTACATGGAGGTACACATGCACAAATGGAAAAAAAACGAAACCTATAAACCCACATTAAGCGTCACAGAAGACTCAATGTGTGGTCACTACGGGTCACCGAATCCTGAAACACTGAAGATTTAATGCATCAGTTTGTGAAGGAATACTTAAACATTGTAATACACTGATTCTTGTGTTTTAGGGAATGAATCCGGACTGGTTTGTATAGAGTGGATTGCTCAGGTTCTTGTCCAACTTTACTAACCCATGCCTGCTCACTCTATTGTAGCCATGCCTAGTGGAAATTCCCATTTAAAAAGCAAACAAAAAACACACTATGAGTGCGGATATATAATTACAGAAGCAATAAAGTTTACACCACAGACGTACAACTTTATAAATACTAGTCTTATCTTCCTGTGTAATAAAATCCTACGCTATAGTCATGATGAAGGAGGGGCGGGGCTTGCGTAATACTCATGACATCCGGACACATTAGAGGAGAACCGCTTCTTTTTTATCCATTCTTTCTTTTTGTATCACTAAACAAAACATTTTCTTATCACACTACGAGTAGGAAGTCGGATAAGGAGATGAATACACGCTTTGATGATGCACTGAATAATCCGGCAGAAATGACTACATGGACCAAGATTCAGTGCGTGAAGGAACCTGTAGGACGCTGCAGATGTCCATCAGTACTGCTGAACTCGGCACGTAGGCTAAGATTCACAGAATAGAGAAGGCTAGGGCCATTAATACTGCTGTTACATGGTCAGTAGGTTTGGGAGACAAACCGGACATTAGGCTGCGGATATAGATTTATAAAAGACAATATGTTGTTGCTGCTTGTCATTTATTATTTGTAAGCAATCAACAGGTTATATTCATTCAAAAATAACTGACCAGGTCGCCACAAATGGTCACTGTGTAACACTGTTACAGCTGAAAGATGGAGACCGGATATTGGGGCAGCTGCACCGAATAATAACTGATAAGGCTTTGACTACAGCGTTGCTTTTATTAGACTACTCCTTCTTCCGCGCACTTGTCTTCATCTACCATTTTCCTATCCAAAAACGGAAATGACCAGGAATATAGGCCCTTGTTTATTTTGACAAGCAACCATTCAGTTTTTTTTAAAAAACACAATCATTTTAAGCATCGCATCATTATAGGCAACGGGGGCGTGGCTAACGCCGGGCACGAATTACCTAACAATTCACGTATTTCATCGGATCTGACCTTTTGTGATTGAGAAAGGTGAAGCTCGTACATATTAAAGAAAGATAATAACCAAATAATACACGTCGAATGATATACATGTACGCTGTGGAAAAAAAAAATACCATTACAACTCGACATCTCTTAATGTTTGAAATAAGGTTCTACGATAATAATTCATCGACAGATCAACCACCTATTGATTTATTTTCCCTACCTGTAGGATGTGTTTTGGTTAGAGCTGAACCGGTGTAATATCACGAGCAGAGCTAATCCGCAGCAGCACCGCGCTGAAGGGGGCGGCGCTTTATAAACTGCGGACTAGCTCACACGATGCATATTAATGAGCAGGGCGTGGCCGCGCGCCTCGTGAGAAAAGTCACGTCCCCGCTAGAAAACGTCACTGGAATTGCGGACGTGCGGATGCGTTTTCACTCACGCACGCTGCATTAGTATCAGTCTAGCTATTACTTATAGGAAAGAATTGCTGTGCTGTGAAATGAACGCCTACAGGTTTAAAAAAAAAAACCCGCACGTGTTTGTACGAAACCCCAGGAGAATAAGAGAGTCCCCTGTGTTACATCTGTCTCTTAGTTATCACCTGACTAGAGCTGCTGGAATTCACAAAATACTCTCACATGGTACAAAATGTTCAGTGGAAGAAGCTGTACCAGGAAGCACCTTATAAACAATGTGCTCTTTTTTTTTTTTTTTTTGCAACGTCACAATGACAAAACAGACTTGGCATTTAGCCAAAGAACTGCCTAAAAGCTAATACACCGATCAGGCATAACATTATGACCACTTACAGGTGAAGTAAATAACACTGATTATCTCCTCATCATGGCACCTGTTAGTGGGTGGGATATATTAGGCAGCAAGTGAGTATTTTCCCTTCAATGTTGATGTGTTAGAAGCAGGAAAAATGGGCAAAGGATTTGAGCGAGTTTGACAAGGGCCAAATTGTGATGGCTAGATGACTGGATCAGAGCATCTCCAAAACTGCAGCACTTGTGGGGTGTATCCGGTCTGCAGTGGTCAGTATCTATGAAAAGTGGTCCGAGGAAGGAACAGTGGTGACCCGGTGACAGGGTGGCCTGTGTGGTCTGATCCAACAGATGAGTTACTGTTGCTCAAATTGCTAAAGAAGTTAATGCTGGTTCTGATATAAAGGTGTCAGAATACACAGTTTGTTATGTATGGGGCTGCATAGCCATAGACCAGTCAGGGTGCCCATGCTGAGCCCTGTGCACATCCGAAAGCGGCAAAAATGGGCATGCGAGCATCAGAATTGGACCAAGGAGCAATGGAAGAAGGTGGCCTGGTCTGAAGAATCATGTTTTCTCTTACTTCATGTGTGTGTACCCTGGAACACACCAGGGTGCACTATGGGAATAAGCAAAGGCATTGTCATGCTTTGAGCAATGTTCTGCTGGGAAACTTTGGGTTTTGTCATCCATGTGGATGTTACTTTGACACGTACCACCTACCTAAGCATTGTTGCAGACCATGTACACCCTTTCATGGAAACGGTATTCCCTGATAGCTGTGGCCTCTTTCAGCAGGATAATCCACTGTGCCACAAAGCAGAAATGGTTCAGGAATGGTTTGATGAGCACAGCAACGAGTTTGAGGTGTTGACTTGGCCTCCAAATTCCCAAGATCTCAATCCAATCGAGCATCTGTGGGATGTGCTGAACAAACAAGTCCGATCCATGGAGGCCCCACCTCGCAACTTACAGGACTTAAAAGATCTGCTGCTAACATCTAACAACAACATAACAGCAAAAAAAATATATAGTGAAAGACCAATTTGTCCATTTGAAGTGTGAAATCTAAGCATTTTGGTTACCACAGATGCATTAATAATTCCAGTAATCAGTTTTTTGCACAATACATGTTGTCAGGTCTCTTTTCATTTTATTTCATTTCATTGCACGTTCTTTTTCTTCTTTCGGCGCTTAGGAGTGTGTTTATGGGAATTTCTTGACCATTCCTCTAGAAGCTCATTTGTGAGATCAGGCACTGATGTTGGATGAGAAAGACTGGCTCGCTGTCTCCGCTCTAATTCATCCCAAAGGTGTTCTATCAGGTTAAGGTCAGGACTCTGCAGGCCAGTCAAGTTCCTCCACAGCAAACTCGCTCATCCATGTCTTTATGGACCTTGCTTTGTGCAATGGTGTGCAGTCATGTTGGAACAGGAAGGGGTCATCCCCAAACTGTTCCCGCAAATTTGGGAGCATGAAATTGTCCAAGATGTCTTGGTATCCTGAAGCATTAAGAGTTCCTTTCACTGGAACTAAGGGGCCAAGCCCAACACCTGAATTCAATGATTTGGAGGGGTGTCCCAAAACATTGGACAATATAGTGTGTATATATATATATATATATATATACAGATCTAGCAATCATATGTCAAGAATAAGTATGAACAGTGGAATAGAAAAGTAGCATGATACAGTATATACTCAAAGTCCAGTGATAGATGTACAGATCAGTGACAGATGTGTACATTATCAATATGAAAAATATCAAAAATGTGCAAAACTGCAAATGTGCAATAAAATCACACTTCATGTTTCCATTTTTGTTTTAAGTGCTGAGATGGCACCTATACTCATACAAGCCTTTTGCCAGTGCTTTTAGTCTACTGACCTCAATTATCTACTGATCTGTTTTCATTATCTGTGTGCTGTTTATAGGTCTAGACTTTATTACCTCATGTAAAAGCCATGTGAATGGCAAAACTATTTTTTTCAGGTCATGTCATTTATACTGACTGGATAGAGGTAAAACCCCACTACAGTGGCATGTCCAGGATTTTTACATGAGGTTTTTACATGAGGTGAGAAGGGAAACCACCTGAGGGGTGTCACCACTTCGCTTTGAATAAGCCAAGGCTCTCATTTTCCTGGTTGCTCTGTAATTTTTTAATTTTAATTCATTATTTAGTGGAGTTGGTCATAATTCTTACAACCTACTATAATCAATTTAAAGTCTAAATTAATCACGCTATTGATAATCTACTCAGAGATAAGATTTCATGGCAGACTTGAAAATCACTTGATAAAAAACAAAACAAATCCTTGGCATGCGTATCTCACATTGCAGTGGATTTTCTCAGAGTCAGACCACCGTCTCTTCACTCTGAGTGCTGGTGTTCCTCAGAGCTGTGTACTCAGCCCCCTCATCTACTTCCACTACACCTATGTCTATGTATGCTTATGTTTCTAATACCATAATCAAGTTAGCAAATGACTCCACACTGGCTGGTCTTATCAGCAATGGCTATGAAAGGTCTGGCAGAGTTGCCAGGACCTGGTGTACCATTAACATTATCTGGCACTCAATAACCTAAAAAACAAGGAACTTATTGTAGACTTCTGACAGACCAGGAGGACTCATGCACACACCTATAGCGAAATAAATAGAGAAGGGGTGGAATGTGTGACTAGCTTCAAGTTCTTGGGAGTCCACATCTCCACTCATCTGACTGGGAGCATTAATGTCTGTTTTCTGGAAGAGACTGAGAAAGATTCACTTTTCTCCACAGATACTGGTGAATATTTATTGTTGTACCATTAAGGTTTTTCATACTGTGCTGATCATCGTTTTAACCTCCTCTTTTAACCCCAGGTAGAAAAATGTTGCACTTGTACACTTGTAACTGAGACACGGTTAGCATTGTTTTTTTTAGCCGGATTCTTAAACCCTGCTCTGAAGCAGTGTTATTGATGCTTCTACAGTGTGAACCCCACACTGCCTACCATGTACAGTGTGAAATACATTTGCAGGGTTAAAATGTGTGAACTAGAGCGAAGATGAGTGCAAGGCAGGCCGTAGTTTAAGCCGGGCGCTCATTGTATTTATCCAGTCATGGTTATTGACATCACAAATATGCATATAAGAACGTTAACTCTGTGTTAAGGAATGTACAGTGTGAAACATAAGCAACATCAAGGGCCACTTTCATCACAAGCATAAACTGTATACAGATACTTCTGGGGAAGTGCTGAAGGAGCCTGTACTGTCACTTCCAGCCTTAGCCAGCTTAGCAATAGCTTCCTTCCTTCAGCTGTCACCTCTCTGAACTCTGAGCTAATACACTACCCCACCCCGAAGCATTCTTCACACACCTCTTCTATACTTATAATGCACATTTTGCTCACCGTTGCTGTCTATAATCTTCTATAACACTTCTACAGCGATTTCTTTTATTTGAATTGTCACATACGTATTTATTGCTATTTGCACTTTTGGTCAGAAGCTGCATTTTATTGTCTCTGTATGTGTACACTGCATAATAAAGTGGAATCTGAATCTGAATGAAATCATGCAGGAAAGGCTTAGTTAACATAAAATTATGCAATAGAATTGCATAATACAGGAAATTGGTGAACGTGTTGGAGCTTCAAATCTTGCCCAATCTTATACAACTGTGACTTTTTGTGGTTTTCTGTAGCCCATAGCATGTACTGGCTTATCAGCCTTAGAATATTCTACTGTTGTAGTATACTGTGCATTACACACAGGCTATTTGGAGCACAGATATATTCTATTGCGATAAAATTACTATTACACAGTGAGTACTGAAGAATCTAACTTTACTGTGGAATCTGCATGAAGTCTGAGTGATCATCAGCTGGATTCATTAATCCTAGGCTGCCACTATGTTTATCCCCAGAATTCCCAGTAACTCTAGAAAACCAAATAACAAGCTCTCATAGGACTGGAATGAGAAGCTACTTCTACTGTTTCTTCATCCCCGAATGGCCACAAAATCAGAATAGATCAACAAGACATCAAGACACTAGACTCTTTGTGCAAAATGTTCTGATGTGTATCAGTGCAATACAGTTTCTGTCAGAAGTACTAATAAGAAAAATCTGAACATTTACATGATTACTTAATTTCGATTCTAATTCCCTGATACTCATTTCTAAACCACACAGATTCACTGTATGCAATTTGTGCTGTTGCCCCAAAGAAATGCTTTGCATCTAAAGTCATAAAGGATGCTTACTGTCACATACTTCTAACCCCTAACACAGGCTGTCTTTACCTTGCTCTGTCTCCCAAGGGTGGGTATTCCTGTTTAAAGTCTTTCCCTTTATCTCGGATGCAGAGAGAATTCATCGGGGTGTGTAGGCTACAGTGGATTCCTTCAGAGCAAAGGGCATCAAAATATTTCCTCACCATCACAGCTGGCTACTTGAAACAAAAAGACAGTTCCAGGATGTTTTCTTGTAGCACGTGTCTAGGTGTGGCTGGGAATGGAGAGAAGATCAGCGATACCCCATTGTACATAACCTGCACATGTGAAATGCTCTAATGCTCCTTTTTCCTGCCTTCATTAGGTGTAAGTCAAACTTCAACAGTTCTTCCCATTGGCTTTTTGAATTTATGTTACATCTAGACCCTGTTAAACATACACTACACTGCCAAAAGTTTTGGGACACCCCTCCAAATCATTTAATTCAGGTATTGTTTTTCAGGGGTTGGGCTCGGCCCCTTAATTTCAGTGAAAGGAACTCTTAATGCTTCAGCTTCATACCAAGACATTTTGGACAATTTCATGCTCCCAACTTTGTGGGAACAGTTCCATAAAGACATGGATGAGTGAGTTTGGTGTGGAGGAACTTCACAGAGTCCTGACCTCAACCCGATAGAACACCTTTGGGATGAATTAGAGCAGAGACTGAGAGCCAGGCCTTCTCGTCCAACATCAGTGCCTGACCTCACAAATGCACTTCTAGAGGAATGGTCAAAAATTCCTATAAACACACTCCTAATCCTTGTGGAAAGCCTTCCCAGAAGAGTCGAAGCAGTTATAGCTGCAAAGGGCGAGCTGACTCCATACTAAATTCATGTGCTTGTAAAGGCAGGCGTCCCAAAACTTTTGGCAATATAGTGTAAATATAAATATAATCCACCCAAGTGTTTCCTCCTTCTCGGTTCTCCCCTTAGGGCCACAGTGGATCCAGAGCTGGGAAATTTCTCTAAAACAATAATCTAGAGATCAAACCTGGGATCCTGGAGCTGTGAGGCAGCAATCTTACCCACTGCACCACCATGCTTTGCTATGTAGTAGTTGTAATATACTGTACAGTAGGGTCCATCCTTCACTTGGTGACCGCTGGCTGTTTAGTGCAGTAGTTAAGTTTCATGTGGTGCTATTTTTTCCTGCCACAGTTGAAACTGGCTGTTATATAAAAAATAATTTTGTTGTAAATGTTAGACATCTTAGTTATCAAACAAATCGTAAGCTCTTGTTAAAAACCCAAATTAGTTCTTTCCCCTTTTTTAACCACGAACAGCAGTATGCAGTGTGGTACGACGCTGCCATCTAGTGGTGATAAGTGACAGTACAGCTATTATCTTTTACAATTTTCTCATTCAACCGGACAATAAAATACATTTCCCCCGTCTTTCAAACGGATTTTTTCCATTTACTGTATGTATTGTATAAAATTAAACTTTTACAGACGTTTAAATATTACTGCGATATTACAACCCGTGCAATTAAATACATTTTTAAACTGATAAAAGTGAATGAATACACTATATTGCCAAAAGTTTTGGGACACCCCTCTAAATGATTGAATTCAGGTGTTGTTTTTCAGGGGTTGGGCTCGGCCCCTTAGTTACAATGAAAAGAACTCTTAATGCTTCAGTATACCAAGACATTTGGGTTTGGGGATGACCGCTTCCTGTTCCAACATGACTGGACACCAGTGCACAAAGCAAGGTCCATAAAGACATGGATGAGCGAGTTTGATGTGGAGGAACTTCACAGAGTCCTGACCTCAACCTGATAGAACACCTTTGGGACACATTCCTAAACCTTGTGGAAAGCCTTCCTAGAACAGCTGAAGCTGTTATAGCTGCAAAGGGTGGGCCAACTCCATATTACATTCATGTGCATGTAAAGTCAGAAATCCCAGTTTTGGAATGGCTCCACAGTGATTCCCCAGGACATGCCTGTGTCCTGGGGAATCAGTTTTAAACAAATGAAAAGCAAGTATCTAAGCAGATTCACCTTCTGCTCTACAGATTCAGAAGAAAACAGTTCAAATTCAGCTCAGTCAGTATTTCAGTATTCAGTAGCTAATGCTTTGGTGTGTGATGTACTGTACTTGACGTCCAAGCTGCCGAGACAGCTGCCCCAGAAGACAATGTGGAGGCTGTGGAGACAGCTGCCTCAGAGGGAACTGTGGAAGCTGTGGAGACAGCTGTCCCTGAGGTGAGGACAATGTCTCAGAATTCTGGATAAACTTGAGGTCCCAAACACACTAAAACAACAGACGGTGTTGAGGCACCGTTTAAATCTCTGGAATCTGTGGATGACACACACACACACACACAAACACACACACACACATTCGCAAATATTCACATTCAAGCAACATAGCAAGTGTTTCATATCAGATTCGTAAATATCTTTGACATGGTGGTCATTTGGTAGCAAAGCCCCACCCACTAAACCCTCAGTCCTTGTTTGTGTGTGTATATGTTTGTAGTGGATGTCTTACTGAGGGCAAGAGTAGCTGGTTACAACCCAGTGAGGATCTTTAATCAAAACTGCTGATATTGATTCATATTTAGATGGATCATTACATCTCATCAGAGTGTACACAGTTAATTAAAAAACAAAAACAAAACAAGATTTCTTACTTCTGCATTTCTCTTTCAGGAAACCCTGAAGATGACAACAAGAAGTTATTATTACTACACAATTATTGTTAAATTTTCATTCAATTTTAAAAAGCAACTTTGTGTATGTTTATTTATTTCCAACTCAAGAGCATTTATATTTAATAATGTAATCATCTAATAAATCTTATGATGTATAAAAAAGTTTGATTATATAAATATAATGAAAAATGATATTAATTATATTATAAATTATATTAAAAATTCAAATATAATTACAGTAATGTAAAAATATATTAAATATAATATAATATATAAATATAATATTAAATATCTAAAAGAATTATAATGTTAGTTATAGTAGAATTTTTTGAAGACTATGCCAAATTAATGCCATAGAGTGAAAAATTGTCTCAAGGCAGCTTTACAGAACATAAGAAGCAAAAAACATCCTAGATGTTAGACAAAATCATCCCTAGTGAGCAAGCCTGAGGTGACTGTGGCAAGAAACCTTGAGAGGAACCAGACTCAAAAGGAAACCCATCCTCATTTGGGTGACACCGAAGAGTGTGATTATAACTTATTATAAACACCGGAGAGTGTGATTATAACTTATTATAAACACCGAAGAGTGTGATTATAACTTATTATAAACACCGAAGAGTGTGATTATAACTTATTATAAACACTGAAGAGTGTGATTATAACTTATTATAAACACCGAAGAGTGTGATTATGAACAATGTCCTTTCTACAGTCATGTACAGTCAGTTCTTATACAATACAGTTGTGTTATGAAGATACAGCATATGTAGAATGTTAGAGTGTGTATTAATTAGGAGGTTGTTGTCATTCTCAAAGTCCACATAGGGTTGGCAGCGTTGCTTTGAATACCCAAATCTTCACGAAGCAGAATCCAGCTGATTCTGGTCCATCTCTGGATGCCTCAGGATCCTCGCAGGCCTCTTCTCATTGAAGGTCTACTGGAGCTGGCACAATCCTTAGATGCCCCGAGATGGGCAGAAAAAAGGGAACAAGTGGAAAGGAATTAGCGTAGCTGCTGTTCATAATATTAACAGCACTAGATGATAATGTGCATTTGATTAGATGTACTGGAGTACAAGGTTATGGGATGTGTTAGATGTATGCCTGGCTAAAGAGATATGTCTTTAATCTACGTTTACACCGGGAGACTGTGTCTGAGTCCCGAACACTGTCAGGAAGACTATTCCAAAGTTTAGGAGATTGATATGTAAATGCTCTACCCCCTTTTGTAGACTTTGATATTCTGGGAACTATCAGATGTCCGGAGTTTTGTGATCTTAAGGTATGTGACGGATTATAGCGTGTTAGAAGACTGGCTAGATATGTGGGAGCTAAACCATTTAGAGCCTTGTACGTAAATAGTGCTGGTTTGTAAACTTAGCATGTAGCCAGTGCAGGGAGGATAACATTGGGGTCATGTGATCATATTTTCTTCACCTGGTAAGAACTTTGGCTGCTGCCTTCTGGACTAAATGAAAACTTGTTTATTGAAGATGCAGGACAACCACCTAGTAATGCATTACAGTAGTCCAGTCTGGAGGTCATGAACTAGCTTTTCTGCATCAAAATACAGATTAAATATTCCTAAGCTTAGCAAGATTTCTAAGGTGGAAGAAGGCTGTTTTTGTAATGTTAGAAATATGATTTTCAAAGGACAAGCTGCTGTCTAATATTACACCCAGGTCTTTCACTGTCGAGCTAGTAGCAATAGTACATCCTTCTAAATGCAAGTTGATTATCAAAGGTTGCTTAATGTTTGTATACAATTTAACATTCATTCTACAGGCAGCCATTTTACATAAACATTTTCCACTTGATTTGGAAAGATACTGTATATCAGATTTGTATATGTATATGTATATCCTGTGTTAGCGTAGTTTCCCCAAGAGGTTAACATATTTCAGGGTTAGCAGAAGGTTAAAGGAACATTTTTTAAACAATTAAGAGTTACCACAAAGTTCTCAAAAGGATATAAAAGTGCAAAAAGGCTATGGGAAAATGATGGGAATGTGCTCTGAAGCATACATGCACCAGGAAACATGGGTGCTTTATTTCTGGAAGCAAAACCTCTATAAAAAAAAACCCAAACAGGAAACAACAACAAACAGATCTGTTCTCAGAACATTTAGGCCAAAAAAACAAATATTCCCAGAACCAATAATTGTTAGCTGGGTACACACACTGTCCTGCCTCATAAAATCCTATCATATATTATTCAGCAGCTTGTTGTCATCAGATTGGGCAGTGTCTGATATTAATAGTGTGCGTCTGATACAGATTTGTCTGATTTGAGAATTTTATTATTTATCTCATTTTTTGCTGTTGTTTTTCTCATCACCATATATTCTGTTGTACTATAGTTTCCCCAAAGTCGACCTTGAGGAAGTATTTATTTCCTCATTTATCATTTCCCTCAGCCCTCAGTCACACCTCTGTGATGAATGTTTGTGTGTGCACTTGTGTGTTTGGGGTCAGCTGTCATCAGTGCGTTATTACACACAGTAGTGTCTTGCTGAGGGCGACTGTCACTGCGTAATGACCCATAATCACATGGCATTGCTCAGTGCTGTAATTCTTACTTGGACCATACGAGCCCCACATGCATCAGCATCCATCACTACACACACACACACACACACACACACTTCCATAAACCAGACAATTTCTGCTTGAATCATATTATTTCACCTTCAATAGTACAAACCCTTGTTTCCTACTCACTTTCCTCCACTTCCTTCTTTATTGTTTTCTCTGTATATAATCTATCCTTATTTACAATATATACAGTTGTGGTCTATTAATGAGATGGTAAGATGACTGATAGATTAAATGCCGGTATATTGTGAGTGTAATGCATGTTATCGGCATTAGTTCACCACAGGAAAGTATTTACTCTGGATATAATTGAAATAATACTCATTTTTTTCATGCAAAAGTGAAATCAATGTTAATTCCCTTGCTTTAACTGAGTGCTAAGTGAAGTTATCAGGCTGCTCAATCGCCTGGTTGTTTACAGAGACTGCAATTATCCCAAAGCCTTTTTAGTGCCCTCATACAGAAACATAACATGCATAAAGTAATATTTCATCCTATTCCTCCTCAAACAATGTGGTAGCATTGCTAATATACTCCCACTGTCCACTTTATTAGGATCAACCCACACATTCATGTCACCGTCTAATCAGCCAATCATGCGGCAGAAGCACAATGCATAAAAATCATGCAGATACAAGTCAAGAGCTTCAGTTCATATTCACATCAAACATCACAAGTAAGATCTCTCTTACTTTAACTGTGACATGGTTGCGAGTACCAGGGTACTAATCATTTGAGTATTTTAGGAATTGCTGAGCTCCTGGGATTTTCACACACACAACAGTCTCTAGGGCTTACACAAAATGGTGCAAAAAGAAATCAGCGTCTCAGCATGCACAAAACCTTGAATGCTGTGGTGGATGAGCTGCAACCGCAGAATATGACATCGAGCTCCACTCCTGTCAGCCGAAAAATAAAACAGGAATCTGAGGCTATCATGAGCACAGACTCACTCAAACTGGACAGCTGAAAAAGTGCAGGTGATTTTTTTCCAAATCTAGTCTGTGCCTATAATAGCCTCAGCTTCCTGATCTTGACTTTCAGGAGTGAAACCCAATGTTATCTTTCGCTGTTCTTTGATGTTTTGTCCATGCTGAGATGCTTTTCTGCTCACCTCAGTTGTAAAGTGGGATTATTTAAGTTACTAGTTGGCTTAAACAAATCTGGCTATTTTCATCTCTCTTATAAACAAGGTGTTTTACACACACAGAACTGTCACTCAATCAGTTTATGTTGTTTTTGCATCAATCAGTATAAACTCTAGAGACTGTTGAAATTCGCAGGACTCTTGACTTGTATCTGCATGATTTTTCACATTGCACTGCTGCCTCATGATTGACTGATTAAAACTGCATGAATGTGCAATGTTCATATAAAAGTTGAATTTCTTACACTTAACATTAAAAGTAACATCCTTTAACAATTACTGCAACTTCACATTCACATACACTATATTGCCAAAAGTATTCGCTCACCTGCCTTGACTCGCATATGAACTTAAGTGACATCCCATTCCTAATCCATAGGGTTCAATATGATGTCGGTCCACCCTTTGCAGCTATAACAGCTTCAACTCTTCTGGGAAGGCTGTCCACAAGGTTTAGGAGTGTGTTTATGGGAATTTTTGACCATTCTTCCAGAAGCGCATTTGTGAGGTCACACACTGATGTTGGACGAGAAGGCCTGGCTCTCAGTCTCCGCTCTAATTCATCCCAAAGGTGTTCTATCGGGTTGAGGTCAGGACTCTGTGCAGGCCAGTCAAGTTCATCCACACCAGACTCTGTCATCCATGTCTTTATGGACCTTGCTTTGTGCACTAGTGCACAGTCATGTTGGAAGAGGAAGGGGCCAGCTCCAAACTGTTCCCACAAAGTTGGGAGCATGGAATTGTCCAAAATGTCTTGGTATGCTGAAGCATTCAGAGTTCCTTTCACTGGAACTAAGGGGCCAAGCCCAGCTCCTGAAAAACAACCTTTTTGTTTTTGTTTTAAACCCCTCCACCAAACTTTACACTTGGCACAATGCAGTCAGACAAGTACCGTTCTCCTGGCAACCGCCAAACCCAGACTCGTCCATCAGATTGCCAGATGGAGAAGCGTGATTCATCACTCCAGAGAACGTGTCTCCACTGCTCTAGAGTCCAGTGGCGGCATGCTTTACACCACTGCATCCGACGCTTTGCATTGCACTTGGTGATCTATGGCTTGGATGCAGCTGCTCGGCCATGGAAACCCATTCCATGAAGCTCTCTGCGCACTGTTCTTGAGCTAATCTGAAGGCCACATGAAGTTTGGAGGTCTGTAGCGATCGACTCTGCAGAAAGTTGGTGACCTCTTCGCACTATGCGCCTCAGCATCCGCTGACCCCGCTCCGTCAGTTTACGTGGCCTACCACTTCGTGGCTGAGTTGCTGTCGTTCCCAAACACTTCCACGTTCTTATAATACAGCTGACAGTTGACTGTGGAATATTTAGGAGCGAGGAAATTTCACGACTGGATTTGTTGCACAGGTGGCATCCTATCACAGTTCCACGCTGGAATTCACTGAGCTCCTGAGAGCGACCCATTCTTTCACAAATGTTTGTAAAAACAGTCTGCATGCCTAGGTGCTTGATTTTATACACCTGTGGCCATGGAAGTGATTGGAACACCTGATTCTGATTATTTGGATGGGTGAGCGAATACTTTTGGCAATATAGCGTATTTAGGTCACAACTTTCCATGGTTCACTTACACCAATCAGCCAAAGCATTATGACCCCTGACAGGTGAAGTGAATAACACTGATTATCTCCTCATCATGGCACCTGGTAGTGGGTGGGATATATTAGGCAGCAAGTGAACATTTTGTCCTCAATGTTGATGTGTTAGAAGCAGGAAAAATGGGCAAGTGTAGGGATTTGAGTGAGTTTGACAAAGGCCAAATTGTGGCGGCTAGACGACTGGATCAGAGCATCTCCAAAACTGCAGCTCTTGTGGGGTGTTCCTGACGACAGGGTGATGGGCAGCCAAGGCTCATTGATGCATGTGGGGAGCGAAGGCTGACCCCTGTGGTCCAATCCAACGGACGAGCTACCGTTGCTCAAACTGCTGAAGAAGTTAATGCTGGCCAGTCAGGGTGCCCATAATGACCCCTGTGCACCACCAAAAGTAGCAAAAGTGGGCACATGAGCATAACTGGTCCACAGAAGAAGGTGGCCTGGTCTGATGAATCACATTTTCTCTTAAATCACCTGGATGGCCGAGTGTGTGTGTGTGTGTCGTTTACCTGGGGAACACATGGCACCAGGATACACTATGGGAAGAAGACAAGCAGGTGGAGGCAGTGTCATGCTTTGGGCAATGTTCTGCTGGGAAACCTTGGGTCCTGCCACCAATGTGAATGTTACTTTGACACATACCACCTACCTAAGTATTGTTGCAGACCATGTACACCCTTTCATGGATGGCTGTGGCCTCTTTCAGCAGGATAATGCGCCGTGCCACAAATAAAAAATCCACAAAACCTCCAAATTTTCCCTGGATCTCAATCCAGTCGAGCATCTGTGGGATGCGCTGGAGAAAGTCCGATCCATGGAGGCCCCACCTTGCAACTTAGAGTACTTAAAGAATATGCCGCTAACATCTTGGTGCCAGATGCCACAGCACACCTTCAGGGATCTAGTGGAGTCCATGCCTCAACAGGCCAGGGATGTTTTGTCAGCAAAAGGGGGACCAACACAATATTAGGCTGATTGGTGTATGCTTCTTGTGTAAGAATAATATACGACCAGATCTCGGGGTGCTGATATTTCCCTCTTGTGTGATATTTCTTAACTCTAACTCACTGTGACATTGCTCTAGAGTAGCTTGTTATTTGTAACTGTTATGCTATTTATTGTTCAATACCTTAACAGTTGCTTGGGAGTAATGCTATAATTTGACCAAGCTCTACTTAGCTACTTTAAAAAAATTTGATAGATTTTCAACCATGAAATCAAACATGTAATACCACAACTTTCTACCAGTTCTCTGCTCAAAACACACATGTACAGGCTGTGATTACCTACGACCTGATCTCGGGTTGCTGATATAACCCCCTTGTGTGATATTGCTTAATATCTCACGAAAAGTTATTTTTAACTTCTCAGTATGATGTTAATTACATTTACATTATATTCAAGAATGGAGGATGGATGGTGATTGATGGAAGGTGATTGTGGCCTGTGGGTCACTGCTCTATACCACAAAAAGAAAATACTGTATATTACCATTACATTTTACTGATCATTCTTGATTTTGACTACAGAAAAGCCTAGGATTTTACAATATGTTACCGTATTTTGGAAAATCAGTATGTTGCTGTTAGAATTTGGCTGTAGTTTTACAGTAATTTCCACATCCGTGTTGAATTCTGACTGGTCAGAAAGTGTTGATATATATATTTTTTTCGCTCTGTCTGTACAGCAAAGGTTAATGTGGTTGTTTTAATATGTGATTGTTTCTATAGTAACATCTTATTCACAGAGACTAAGCCTAAAAATAAATACATAAAAAAAGTGTTATTTAACCAAGTAAATAAATCAACATATTAATATGCTATGCTATTTTTAAGCTCTGGGGAATCTTCAAGGACTTTTTTTATTTTTTATTTACATGAAAGATGCATTTTCTTTGACATATTATAACTTCAAGAGAATAAAAAAGAGACTCATGAGGGAAACATTTAGCTCTGTTTATATATTAAGTGATAACTTAGTGTCATAGATGTTCCACTAGATTAAATGTATATAAACTGATAAAAGGTATTCGGTGTCATTTATTAATAAATTAGAAATCGCAAATTGTTGTGGTTTAAGAGATGGTTGAAAAAACACTTCAGGTTGTGCTGTTATGGAAAAAAATAATCATTTCTGATCTTATAATAGTCTGTTCTGAAGAGGAGCATTGCATTGATTATTTTTCTACAACAGTGCATCCTATATGTTATTATTTTACACCTATAAAAGAAGTTTCGTAGAATGACTAAGCCTGTAGCTCCAGCTTCTTCCCAGTTGTTCATGACACCCACCCACCATCTCCTTGTTTCCTCTTTACCAAAAAGTCAAGAAGACTCTTCAGCAGTAAGCTGGCTGTCTATCGCAAACCAGAAGCCACCCAGAGCTCCAGCCTCTGAACTAAGGTCCAGCGTCTTTATTTTCCATGCCATTTAGATGAAACTGTAGTCTGTGCTTGGACAGATCGGGGGAAAACTGGCTTCTCTGTAAACATCAGGGGATGTGGACTGCCAACATCTAACCTGTCATGTTAGGGGTAAAGTAAGTGTGTCTTTATTTATTTGGATTTTAAAATAGAACACAGTCAAATATCTTCCTTTGAAACCCTGACTACACCCTTGAAAATGCTTGTTACAGACATTAAAAGTTTATTCGTAAATGTGTTCTTGTCTTTGTGTGCTGTGCCTGCAGTAAGTGTGTTTCTTTATGTCTATTGCAACTCATATATATTCCCACAGGTGATGCCGCAGGGAGCGCCGCTTCTCCTCAGGCAACAGCTTTTATTTTATTGAAGAAACCTATAGACCCAGAAAACACACTTACTTATTGATGACAGACAGCCAGACTTTGACTCACAGCTGCACGGATGCTCCTGTTTGAACGTCTCAAAACACATTTGGATGATGATTATTTGAGATTCGAGGAAAATTTATGATTTATGATCAGGCACCTTATTAAAATTTCGGAGCACAGCACGAGGATATGCAAATGCGTGATTTGTATTCCGTCTTCAGATGTATACCTATCAATGGGAAAGAGTGCATGGCATATGAAAGCGTGCGGTCATATCGGTATAAAAAATGGATGATTTCGAAAATGAAACTAGTAGATGTCAGTAAATCATGTAGATAAATGACATAAGCCATACAGTATTACAGTGTGAACAGGAGATCAATCACGGTGAGACACTGAATTATTACAGGAGCAGATCCTGCCCATCATTTCTCTTCATTTTAATGCTCAGATCAATCCCAAAACACACCTGACACCATCCCATCTGGCACGAGTGTGTCACAAGTCACCATCTTTCATCTCGCACTGCCAGGCTCCAACGGGAACAGAGACAAAGACAAAAGCCGCTTCCTTTAAACTGTCTATGGTGGTTAGTGTTAAAGAGAGAAAGGAGAAATAGATTATTTTATTGTATAAAATAATAGAAGAGCAGTTGACCAATCACAAATAAAACCTTTCTATTTTTTTCTACTTCTTGTTATACTTTGTATAAACCTATGTGGTCCTTGAAGATAATGTTTGGAGACTATATTTAAGAAATACAATACAACATGGCATCAATAATCAGTGGTAGATGATGTTATAACCTCTATACCAGCATGTCAAAGGTGTTTTGTTTCATCTTGTGATTTTTATACCACAGCAATTTGGCAATAATACTTTTAATCAATCTATACTGATGTTTAACACTCTAGAACATCAGTGAAACAAATCAGTTCCTGTCATCACTTACGTTTTAGCACTTCTTTCTGTTTTTCTTCTCTCTTGAACTTAACTCACTAATTACTTACAGATCTCTAAGGTTAGAGCTGATGTTTTACCAAATTACAAAATTACTCAAGACCAACTGGCCAATCAGATTGGAGAACAGTGCTGTGGTATAACATATGTTACTTCCATCTATTCATCCAACTGCTAATCCTAAACAGGGTCACGGGAAACCTGGAGTCTCTCTCAGACGGGAGACTCAGGGCACAAGGCAGGGGCCGCCCTGGGCAGAGAGCCAGCTCATCACACTCTCACCCACCCATTCAGGCACTACTATACATGTAGAAGAAACTGGAGTACCTGGAGGAAAACTTTTAAGCACATGGAGAATATACACTCATGGAAGAGCATCGAAATCCCAGCCATGGAGGAGTGAAACAAACATGTTAACCCTTAAGCCACAATGCTGCCAATAAAAAAGGGCAGTTAAAAAGATAAAGCATATTTCATGAATCCTGATCTTCGTATGACATTGAGGCACATGTAATGTTTGCATCGCCTTATGACAAAACAAACCAGATAAAGGAATGTGATTAACGTGATGTTTAGTATGTTGGGCCACAGATTTCTCATTCATTATCATCAAAATGGTCAAATAATCAGCTGTAACTATGAGTACTACACTGTACTAGCTGGTTATGCACTGTATTATACTGTAGTGTATTGATAGTAAGTGATGGTATGATATTGCATACAGTAATGTTATCACATTTAATGATGGCATCGTGATTCAAACCAGCTGTAGAAAAAGCTGTCAGGTTATTGATTAATAAGAATCTGAAACATAAACTCATTTTTCAGCCATTTGCTCACATGTTGATGCTTATTTGTTCTCAACAAACCTGATCAGAAGATAAAGATGACTTGCTTTGATATAAAGCACACTAATCTGCTTTATGACTTGAAGTCTGAAATCTAACAAGAAGAACAAGAAGCAACGTTGTATAATTGATGGCCAGGTCACAGGAACATCACGGCCCTCCTTCCAAACATGTACACCGTTTAACTTCCAGTAGGGGATCAGATTTCCTGCTCAGGAGGAGACTAGGGTTAATTAAAGTTGTTAGAGTAAAATTGTCCCCCTACTATGGAGGGCAGAAGTTGAGACAAAGAGGTGAAGCGAGAAAAAGAAACAGTAAGAGAGAGCAAGCAGGAGTCAGAGGATCTCTCATTGACCTCCCCAGTCCTCTCTGACAGTGATTCATGCCGACTGTGGGAAAGACACGATTCGTCTCAAGGTCAAACGTATCGCAGCTTGTCTTTCTGTCGACTCCCCCCTTCTTCTACTTGTCTCTTGTTCCTCTCTCCTCTTGTCCTACGCTCAACCGTCCTCCATAGTGCCCTTTTCAGCAGGCATCTATCTGTCCATCTGAACTTCATTTCACAGATGACAGGCTCCAGCGTGATGCAGCAGCTGGCAGAGAGAGAGGGGGGTCTGCCCCACTGCCTTAACTCTAATCAGCCTTTATTGCACTCAGGGGAAGAGCAGAGGCGGCCCCCTGCCAGGAGGACTCTCTGTGCTACTGTTTCTCCTAGAGGAAAAGTACAAGGCTGCAGTATTCTGCATCGCTCACACAGACAGTGTGTTTAACAGGCATAATAGCAATGTCATAGCTTGTACTTACAACACAAACTGTTGTAGCAAGATGGCATGATCTGTTAGCCGGGTGTGTCAGCATGCTGTGGCTTATATTCTATTTATTGGCTTTTTAAATTATTGAGTCTACCATTTAATCCAAATATTTATGCTTAGGGGATACATATAAGAATGGTTTCAATTTCGGTGATTAATTCAATTCAGTAAGATTTGCATACTATGTATTGCTCTCCCAAAACAAGAAAGCTGGATGGAAGTTTTCTGGCAGTACAACTGCAAGCTCTGAGGTAGAAACCTTGAGAGGAACCAGACTCAAAAGGGAACTCACCCTCTTATGGTTAAACCGAGTGGGGAGTATAAATCGTTATAGTATATAGTTATATATAGAAAAAAGCAACCAGTACTAAATGTGTTGAAAGGATACAGGGCACTTGGCCATTTCAGGGTCAACTCGCTTTCACATTACAATCAAACCACACCGAAGTTTGTTTAGAAGCTTGCCTTGGTCTGCAGTTAAGTGTTATTGCACCGAGAAAGAAAACAGATTCAAACAGACTAAATGCTGGTTTTATGAAAAGAAGTTTAAACTGTCCTTTTACATGCCACATCGTTTTACCGAAATATTCTTCCTGAAAGGAATAATAACTCTATTCATAGGATGTCAGACCTTACTGTAAGAGCATACACACTTTTCTCTCTCTCTATGTGTGTGTGGGGGTGTGTGTGTGTGTGTAGCTATGAGGAGGTGTAGCAGGACACAGACAGCCTTCACTTGCACAGTTCACCTAGAAGGCATGCTTTCATTCCTTGAATGGGTTGAGCCTGAGCAGGAGTGAGATGTCTGCACTAATGCATCTGCCACGGCCACTCACGCTCAGCAACCCCCTGACAAGCCCAAACTCACTGCTCCTTTCTGCTTTTCTGTTCCTCCATCCATCTCTCACAGCACCTACCCATTTGCTCTCACCAGGAAAGGAAAAACAGAAGCTGTGGATTGAAACGGCTTTGTCCTTTATTCTCTAAAACTGTGTTTTTCAGTCTCTGTGTAACTTGGCTTGAGAAACCTGAACTGTGCATTACACTGTTCATAATGCATGGGAATAATTGCTTTTCATTTTCATCAGATCTATCTATCTGAGTCTATTTACATTGGCGGAAACCTGAGGAACAAAATGTACCCTTTCTGACAGTGTAATATCAGAGCTGTACTATTTATGTCCATAAAAGGTCAAATGCACAAATATTGTTTCAACCAAAATAATTTAATTTTATTCAAATATACACTAAAGAACGAAATATTTTTCATATCCACAAAAAAAAGAAAAAGCATTCTGGATAAAAATGTACTTCGAATGTATTTCTAGACCTGTGTTTCTCCGCACATGGCTAAATATCACATATAATGAAATTTCAGCAAATTTGCAATCCCCACTTGAACAGCTCACCCAGTTGCTTCAATGATTCAGTAAATGATTCAGTAAAGTACGAGTGACTCAGAGCCTGAAACACTTGGCCTGTGTTCCCAGATATTACGATTTGTTTTGAGGTAAACAGTTGCAGAGCTGTGATTTGTTAAGCTTTCTGTGAATACATGCGTCTCTTTGGATAATGTAATTGCAGTCATTATGCCCTGATGAATCCTCATTGCTGTAATTCACATTAGCATAGACTGTAATTATTTACGCCCAGCAAAACCTAATTGTTCCCAACACTCCCAAACATTTGATTGCCCACAATTAGTGTTTTATATAGCAGTTAGTCACCTTACAGTCAGTACAGATACATGTACTGTTTAATTATCATTAATAAAACGCATTATCATCATCATTAAGGTCAGATTATGTGCTTAAACACTAAGACATGTCTAACTAAGACATGTCTTAGTTAAATTCCTCCTCTGGGGCTCTAGCTCCCCCTGTAAGCAAGTGTAGTTAGCAAGTGATGCATATGTTCCTGACACATTCTTATACTCAGTACCGGTGTTTGGATATAGTGCAATTCCTTCAGATGTGAAACGTTTCAACACACACAATCTATAACACTTTTTGCCCACAACTGCCACTTTTATACTTTGACATCTCTACTTGAAACACACACACACACACACACACACACACTGGTCTGGTCTCTGTCTGCAAACATCATCTCATACAAAGAGAAGCCAGTTTAACAAACACAGTCACGAAACAGTCAGTCTGCATCAGTCTAACAAGTCTAACAAGTCTAGCCTATCGAAGTGTGCAATTGTTTACAATTTGATTTTGGTTTGGTTTTTTGGACGCCATGCTGTAGAATAATGCACACACTGTGAGAGTAATCCTTTTGTAATTAGATAGTGGCTGTCTCAATGTCTGTGATGCTCTTATGCCATCACATCATCATCAAAACAGAGCTTTTAAAATGAGCTAGATAGACAATAGAACAATATAGATATAGACTATAGAACAATATATAATTATCAAGTGATAACTAATTTCTCTTTGTAAACTTATAATACTTACATATTTGTTGTTCTTCCATAAGGAGATCAGGTTATAAAGGTTTCCTTCCTTTTCACTTTCGTGGGTAAGATTTCACAAATGCTAGCACTTATGTGGTGCTTTGTAAATGTGCCAGGGTGACACAAATTTCACTTTAGGAAAATATTACAGATCTAGAAGTCAGAATTTGGTCACGTAAAGGCCTTTCCTTCTGGCAGTGTTGAATTTCGAAATCAGCAGTTTTCAAGTTCAACACAGGTGTAATTTACTTCACTTTTATATCCAAGTCATGTCCAGATATGAGCTACATGAATTGCAGTAGGCTTTAATAATTTACACGGCATGAAAAACTCAACATACATAGGGAAACTTAACACTTTTTATGTTTTTATGTTCGTATCTGGTTTATATTTTATAAATATTATTATAAAATATTCCATTTTGTGTTTTATTTTGTAAATAAGGTCATTAATCATTTCCCCTCTGTGTAGAGACTTTAGGCACACCCTGCAGTTCTGAGTAACATTTAATGCTTTTAAAAAAATAAATGTTAAAAAAACCCCACAAAAAACATTCGATGCCGTTCGATGGGAGCCCATAAGAAAGTGTTTCTCTACTAGAGAGCGTTTCAAATTGAACACCTTACCATCTATAGGAAACTCTTTTGCTGAGTGTTGATAAACTTAGACCTAGTCAATAAGAATTGTCATTACATTGTGATGTAAGCGAGCCTAATGTTAAGGAGTGACTTAAGTTCAGGAGTAAGGAGGTACATCACTGTAGCACTGTCTAGTAATATGGGTTTTGGATTTGATGGATGCTCTGTAGTTACGCTGCAGTCCTGATGATACCTTCAAACACAAGAACACAAGAAATCTGCAATCTCCAAGACCTTTCAGCTGCTCCAGGCTGGGAAAGTGTACACTCTGTTTCTCCAGCAGGTGGGCCTAGTGCTGTTCCTGTTCCTCCTATGACGATTAATTTGTGAAGACTCTAGCAGTGTGGGGCTGTTGCTATGGCTGTGTTTGTGTGTGCGTGTGTGTTTGTGTGTGCGTGTGTATGTGTGAGGAACAGTTTTGCTATCAGGTTGAAACAAAGCCAGTGAATGTTTTGTGGTTTGTCGAATCAATCACTCACCCCGAGAGCACGGTAAAAGCATATCAGGTTACCAGCTGACCACGGTTATGTACCTTCCGGCTATCATTTTACAACGTGCACACAGTCATTGTCATATTTATGCCCCACCTCTGTTGTCTTCACAAACACATACACACAGATTTAATTACCGCTGACCCAGCTGAAGGTGATAAACTAACGCATGCTGAAACTGACATGACACATAAAGCTGTCTCTGTGCTGTAATGTAATGTAATATATTCCTGTCTGGCTAGTCTGGGCTCTCCTCTTCCACCATGAGGTAACCTTAGATGTATACAGTCTACCGTGCTGAAAATAAAAGCAGAATAATAATAAATTAGAAGGAAGTTTCCCTTCCTCATGGGAATCGGCCTAATGATTTCTGTAATATATTCCCATCAGTATATCACATAATTGGTTTAAAGGTTTACAAGAATCCACTCATTGTTCATTCATTTACAGATCCAATAAATCTTCATTTAATAAGTAGTTGTATTTTAATGAACTGTTACCCAGTGGTATCTAGATATCCAGGAATGCTAACTTTTGTATTTCGGTATAGAAAAACTGAAAGGTGGAAACAGAACAGAGGCAAAGCTCAGACTGTTACCTCAAGGTCATCATCAGACAATAACAAACTCGTGTAGGACACATTTGAATCCCTTAAGAAAAGAAACAGATTCATCTAGAATCAGTCTCAGGCCAGCTTCATGATCCTGTGATCCATCTCAGGGGAAAAAAAACATTACTAACCGTTAGAAACAATGAACAACACAAGGAAAAAGTAGAAGCTTGTAATGTTTATGCATTACAGCAGTGTATTCATGTATTTGGCATCCAGTTTGCCAAATGCTTATTGAATACTTAAAAAACAAACCTATAACATTTTCTGGAGTATTTATGTAACTATGGGTAATGTAGTGGCTTAGTGATTAGTACACTTGACTTGCATGTTCAAGGTTGGGGGTTTGATTCCTGACCTCTACCCTGTGTGTGTAGAGTTTTCCCAGTGCTTTGGAGGATTCCCCCAGTACCTCCAGTTTCTTTGCCCAGACATCAGTTATAACCTGATTGGCATCTCTAAATTGTCTGTGTTGAGTGTGTGTGTGATTGAGCCCTGCAATTTGTAGGCACCCCATCCAGAGTGTCCCCCACCTTGTGCCTCTAGTCCCCTGGGATAGACTCCAGGCTCCCTGCAATCCTGTGTGGGGATGGTAATAATCACATCCAGTGCTCCAGAAATCATAGCTGTCAGGTCAGGGCTGAAAGTGGCATAGAACTATGTTTCCCATCAGCCCCTGGCATTTCAAGTTAATCACGTAAGTCACACTGTGATCTAATGAGTATTTAGGTTCAAGCACTAGCTTCTGTCACCTGTGCTTTGTGTCTCATGAATGTTTCTATGATTCTCCAAAGAATTACTCATGTTTACTTCTATTGTATGTGTTTCATCAGTGACGCTTGTATCTGCCTCTGATTTGAAATTCTACCAACAGAAAATAAACAAGATTTGAGCTCACTATATAGTATATAGAGAAATCGCTCCAAAATGTAAATATATTTATTTCAATAATCATTAAGATGCTGTCTGCATCTTTTTATGCTTTTAAAATCCACAGCATCTCTAATATTTTCATTTGAATCAGACTCTATGGATCATATGTTGATTTTTCCAACACCTGGATTTCTGTGGTTTAGAAAAAGGGGCATTTCTTCACCTTAGTTTCACCAGAATCTGTTCCAGTGCTTTCCCTTCAGGCCCTAAAATGTCACAACACTTAAAGACAGCAGCCTCTATGTGGAATGAAGTCAAGTCCAGACATGTTACAACCAATGTCACATCTGAGCCACTATTCGGTCTAGATAAGGTTTCAGCAGTCATTATTTGACTTGCTTGTGTCTGACTGCCTCAGAAAATAACTGCTTGAGCTAAAATGCACTCATTTCTCATTTTATTAGAGACTTAGTCGAGACCCAGTTTGAAGTGAAAACACACCTGCGGTAGCTTGTGTAGTTAAATATGGAAGCGTATGAGTGCAGATTAAAGTTTAGGGCTTGTAATAAAGTTTGACAGTTCTTTTATAATCCTTTATATCATTCCATCTAGGTGTTAAGCAGTAATGTAGTACGCAAATCCTGCCTGAATTAATTTGTGACTTGCAGCTTCGCTTGTTATTAATTAACACTTGGACTTGGGAATAATGAGACTTTGGCTTGAGTGGTTTATGCACTTCGATGTCAGTGATGAAAATAATATTACTCAAAATGTATTTCTACATAGACCTTCTCCCAACCCAGGACCTTATTCAGGACTTGTTTGATTTCTACCGCACTGTCTCATTATTGCCTTTGTTAAAATGTACTTAACCATACTTAACACTTTTATTATTATTATTATTATTATTATTATTATTATTATTATTATTATTTTAATTTATTTATTTTTTTTGCTGTGAACCTTTTAGGACTTGCACATCAGGGCCTCTCTTTGTCAATGCCACAATGTGGGTACTAAAGGGTATAGAGCTATATGGGATGTGGCTGCAGACTCAACCCGGATACTCTTTAATAAAGATCATCTTATAATAATACAACTTCATCAAATGTGTGATAATTGGTGATGGAATCCATTGTAAATCTTGTTTGTTTGCACTTTCCAAACCCTGGAACACTGATGCGCCAAGAAGGATGAAGGATCTTGGAGGCAGAGAGAGGGAAAGCTCTTCTCCAGCTCCTCTAAATGCTTGCAGATGGAGTGTAATAGGCTTCTCTGTCTGCCTTTGACACTCTCATTAATCAGTTTCTCTAGTCAGACTCATATCCATGTTGAGCTCTAGGTACAAGATGTCCTTTTATACCAAGGTCAGTTCTCGCTATCTGAAATCTTAATCTTTGAGAGTAAACAAAATAATTAAAAGTCAGATCAGTGTAAAAGAGCTACCTCTGACAATAAGATGTAACATGTGTCTGGACTCCAACCACAGCTGCAGTCTGGCTGCGGTTTTAGATGCATGAGTTTCTTTGTAATCTGTCTGAACACAGCACATTAAAAGCTCTTCAGTTGCAGTCAGTTAGCCTCATATTAATGTTTCCTCTGGACAGGTCAGACTATTTTTTTCATTTCCCATTCCCTTGTCCTCAGGTCTCTTTGGGTTAACCACAGTAATATGCATTATGGAGCCCTGTGTGGCCCATTCAGCTATCAAACCAAACCAAAATGATGGAATGATGATAAAAAGTCTGGCTGTCCTTCTCTAATTTTGTTCTGTTTAGCCGTTTGTCACTCACACACATGGAGGCCAGTTTCATTAGTTACATATCTCACCTTCTGTCAACCTCCTGGTCTCTCTTTCATTCTCTCTCTCTCTTTTCCACCCACAGCATAACAGACACTTTTAAAATCTGTTCCTCTGATAAGCAAAGGTGATGTCTTAGCTAGAAGCTGTGTGTCTCCTGGCTATTTCAACACAACCCTTTTCTGATCATTACATCCGGTTTCCCTCATCGCCTTTCTATCTGGCAGTGGTATCTGCATCCCATTAGCATAGAGCTGTATAATAATCATGACCACGATGGATGATGGCTTCTGTACACAAACAGAAAGGGAAGTTGCCAATCAGACACACGGCAGAAGATGTTTACTCTGCTTATTTGGCCGGGCTTGCCTGTGCGTAAACAGTAAACAACATGGCCGCTCGCTATGCCTCCCGATTAAGCTGTGGTGAGAGCGCAGGGGAGGCAGGGAGATGCTGAGCTTCATCATTACACGCTGCAGTTACAGATGTTTCCAGAGGCCCCGTCTGGAGATTCTGAACGAGAAAATCTGAGAGGCTGGTAAAGGTATTTGGTATCATTTTTGATACAGGTAAATCACAGCACCATATTTAAGACTGGAGGCTGTTAGTAAAACGTATCGTTACATGATACTTAGATGGTCCTATTTGCCCTTATCTATTTTGTCAAGGTAATTTGCAGTTTATTTTTTTTGAACACTGCATTCACTACCTAGAGAGTGACAATATATTATATGCTGCTTTCTAGTTTGACTTTAATAAATAAAACTGAAAAAAAGCCCAGAATCTGAACTAGCTGCACAAAACAGAAACTCTTTTATGTGTTAACATAAATAATTAATAAGCTTTTGGTTATCTAGCCTGCTGCCAATAAATATTTTGTTGGAGAAATGTGAAACAAAGTGTGTCAGATATAAAATAGTGAAATAATATATATTATTTTGTCTTTCTCTAATGGGCTGCTAAACAATCAATTTCAATCTGCTTCTAAGACAAATCTGTATTTAGAGTTATACTCACTGATGATTTTGCACATGAGCACATTTCCCTACTGCCCAAATGTAAAAATATACGCAACCATTAGCCGAAGATTAGAGATAGTTTATATGCTTGTACTCACTGAATTAGTAGTGGGAGCTCAGTGTATAAGGCTTTGGGCTACTGATCAGATGGTGATGAGTTCAATTCCTGCCACGACCGAGCTGCCTCAGCTGGATCCTCGAGCAAAACACTCAACTCTCGAGTGCTCAGTTCTATCCTGTCTCAATTATAAGTTGCTTTGGATAAAAGTGTCAGCCAAATGTAAATGAAATGGTTCTTGGCAATAGCAATTACGATTCAAATGCATATTCCTGTTCAGGGGGTTGAAGAAATATGCTAAATAATATCACAGTGTGATCTGTACAGTGATAAATGTGACATGCTCATGGTACTACATGCATGGTTAACATCAACCAGTCTTGTTATATGCATAATTTTAATGGGTAATAAAATAGGAAATAAAATATGACAGTTCTACAGAAAATAATAAGCCGGTAATTTAAAAGAAATTACTTACTTTATGAAACCAGATCTACCAGAAAAAAATGGTTAATCCTGTTTCTCACTATTGGGGCTAGAAGCCAATAAAATGTGAATACACAAAGTAAGGGAATGGTTTTTATGGCATTGGCCATTTATAAGCATCATTATAACACTGCACTAAATAATGCTATTTGGAACTGTCAAAATATTTAAACCTTTAAGTCAGGCCTGTGACAAGCCTCATTCTAGTTTAGTTGAAGCAACATATTTTCACTCAAATGATAACCTGTCTGATTTACCTCTCTATGTGCATGTGCATCTGCATATATGCCAAGAAAATGAGAAGTAAAATCTACCCTTGTTCTTTTAGTTGCAATTCAAAGACAGTGCCTGTCTGCTGTCTCACAACTCTCAGTTAGTGTGTTATACATGCAGCACCTACTGTTATAATAACAGATGAAATGGAGATGAATGTCAGTCACTGACAAAGTAAAAAGGAAAAGAATGATTTTAGATCCTTGTGCAAAAAAGAGCAGTGTATATTTTTATAGCTTTCTGAGACATGGCTATCTTTTCCCTAACTGACCCTCCCAATTTAAACCATATGCCTTTATGCCATTCTTTTTGGATGGGGAACTAATTTTATGCCTTACAAAAAAATGATATTGAAGCTTTGTGTGGACTAGCTAGCTTGATTCATTGCATTATATGACCCTAACAGCTCCAGAGTCCCTGGTTCAGTCACGAGCTTAGCTTACAGTCTGTGTGGAGTGTGTTTCTGGTGCATGTTCTTGCTGTTCCCTCCCAACAAAACAGGCACCCTTGCTGAATGGCTATATTAAATTGCCCCTAGGTGAGAATGTGTGTAGGTGGTACCCTGTAATGGACTGTGATCTCATCCAGGGTGTATTCCTGTGTGGTGCTCAGGGCTCCACAGAGAGGCTGTAACCTTGACCAAGCTAAAGCATTTACTGAAAATGCATGGATGAACAAACTCGTATTAATATTATTGTTATTAATAGTGTTTTTTAATTGCTTTTGTAATATCAAGAAGAGTAACATACAGTAACAATGAAAAGAAAAAGTAAATAATGCAAAGTAGGGGATGTGGTACCTTAGTGGTTAAGTTCACTGACTACTTATCAAAAGTTTGTGAGTTCGAAACCCAGGTCCACCAATCTGCCACTGCTGGGCCCCTGATCAAGGCCCTTAACCTTCAATTGCTCAGTTGTATAAAATGAGGTAAAAATGTAAGTCTCTCTGCATAAGCATGTCAGCCAAAAATATAGATAATAAAGTGGGCCATCTTGTCCAGTTGCTTCCTTTTTATCAAAAAACATTCTATGTATGGCTTTCATAAAAGTGAAAAATGTCCTCCTTTCCCTTTCACAAGATATTTCAATTTCTCCAGAGCAAGAATAGCGGTCAGTTCCTTTGCTCACATTGTTAAGGAAGTTGGGACCAATTTTTTATTATTTTTTTTTTTCCAGAGAAATGCAATTATCCTTCTGGCTATAAGAAGCCCAACATCAATAAGCAATGACTGCTCTAAAGTAACCACATAATCCTCTGGGTAAATTTCCAGTACACACAGTTTCGATAAAAAGGTATTTCTTTACTGATTACATAAATTATGCATGTAAAATCCTCCTTTTGAAAGTACTGTATCTTTGAACATGCCCATAGATAATGAATCAGTGTACCTTTTGCGAACCCGTATTTAACATTTAACACAAATATCAGTGTCACTGGACTAAAGTAAGGTCTAATTAGCAATTTGTACTGTAATAAACTGGTATTTATTGACTGCAGCCATCTCCCAAACTTTGTCCTCCTTCATTTCCAATTTCAATGTGTCTAGAAGTTTATGAACATCTTTAATAGCAATAGTGGTTCAGTGTAGTTTACAGTAACTGCTATGTGTGTATAATTTAATAAGTACATCTCTCTGCTTTGCCACTTTAATAAGTACATCTCTCTGCTTTGCCCATTTAATAAGTACATCCCTCTGCTTTGCCCCTTTAATAAGTACATCTCTCTGCTTTGCCCCTTTAATAAGTACATCTCTCTGCTTTGCCCATTTAATAAGTACATCTCTCTGCTTTGCCCCTTTAATAAGTACATCTCTCTGCTTTGCCCCTTTAATAAGTACATCTCTCTGCTTTGCCCCTTTAATAAGTACATCTCTCTGCTTTGCCCCTTTAATAAGTACATCTCTCTGCTTTGCCCCTTTAATAAGTACATCTCTCTGCTTTGCCCATTTAATAAGTACATCCCTCTGCTTTGCCCCTTTAATAAGTACATCTCTCTGCTTTGCCCCTTTAATAAGTACATCTCTCTGCTTTGCCCCTTTAATAAGTACATCTCTCTGCTTTGCCCCTTTAATAAGTACATCTCTCTGCTTTGCCACTTTTCACTGCTCTCTCTCTTTCATCTGTTTTATGCCTGCTGTTTTGACTTGTGCCCTTTTTAGTGCTCCCTCCTCTGTATTTTACATCTGTTTTAAGCCTCCTGTTTTAATGTGACCATCAATAAACCTCCGGTTAAAACGAAAAGGGTGAATATTTTTATTCTCCCTCTCATTATGTGTACCTGAGGTCCTCAGCACTGCACCAGCAACTCGTGTTTTGCGGCAAAGAGACAAACGCAATGATTGGTGCGCTCAAGTGTCAATCATGTCACGCCGCTCTGTGATTGGTCAACTCCCCGTCGAATAGTAGTTGAGCGTCCCCACCACCCTTTGCGCTGGAGACCGGCTGCTCCCGGAGCCACAGTCTCAGCAGCCGCGAGGAGGCGAGCAGATCAGGCGCTCACACAATGCTCCTCGGACCATAAACACTCCGTTCACCTGCTGCTGCTGATGCTACTGCCGCTGCTGTCAAGGAGACCAGAGACGCAACGACACATTGAGTTGATTTCTTAAAACAGCAACAACAACAGCAACAACATATAAACTATCCGTTAAAGTGGAAGCGCCGGGAGCGAGAGCAGAGACGCAGAGTGAGTGAGTGAGAGTGACGGGAGGAGGCAGGCAGCGGAACCGGGAATAGGACACCATCATCAACATCATCATCATCATCCTTCTCAACTGAGATTAAAGAGGATCACTCTGTCCTCTGTCTCTTTTTAGAAGACAACCATGTCCTCGTCCGGGAAAGAAAACAGTGCCGCCCAGCATGCCAATTACGTGGGACCGTACCGCTTGGAAAAGACGTTGGGGAAAGGACAGACAGGTTTGTCCTTACCTCTTCTCATCCGAACCGCATTTTTTTTTGTTCACATTAATCGCATAAACACTCAAGTTTTTATCAATTAATTAATTTATTATTGGATCATCCGTACTGAGGTGTAGCCTTCTGTTCGATACTAAATGAACAAGCACTCAAGTGGATGACTGTGTGATCAGTTTCTGGATTTATTTATAAGAAGCAAATGTAATGGTATTTTATGAGCTGACTTTAATATTTTCCGTATATATATATATAGAGAGAGAGAGAGAGAGTGTGTGTGTGTGTCTGTGTCTGTGTGAGGATGTATAAGCCAAGCCCAGGCACGCAACCCTTTAAATGTGATGCTGGATTGCAACATGCTCTTGTGATTTATTTTATTTTATTTTATTTTATTTTGTTATTACTATTTTTTACACCCTACCCCTGTTTGACAGTGCTGATTGCTTTCAATGCAAAGCCAATCCCCCTTATCCTAAGTGATCATCACCTTGGTGGTCCACATGAAACAGTTCAGGTTACCTTGTTGCCATGTGTGTGGTGTACATTGGGATGGTGAGCCTGCCACAGTGTCTAATCTGTCCTATGTGCCTCTGTCACGTTGGCCCAAAAGCAGTCTGTATTAGTCATTGTGACCTTGTGAGAGCAGAAAAGTGATGCAACACTCCGGGCTGTTGTCCGGTGGCCCTGCATGGGAGAAGGCAGGGTTCTCCATCTGTCCTCTCTGGTGCTTACATTTGGCCTCAGATCACCAGACGAGACCAGGGCTTGAGTGAGACAGAGAGAAACGAGGGCAGGCTTTTGATTTCTGTGCTGTCTTTACTGAAGATTCTGCTACACATCATTCATCACTGCTCTCTTATATGCCATTAGTGGAGAACTCTGCAGTTCCTAATTTACCGTGGTCCCAAAATGTTAGTGTTTTTGCTGCTCTAAGTAAATGCTTGACTCAACTCCTCAAACTAAGAAGGCTGTCATGATGAAAGCGTCCAAATGTGCAGGGGGTTTCCATGACTAGGACTGTAAAACGCTGACTTAAAGCACCTGCATCAGTACATCTGATTCTACTTATCCATCACTGGTTCTGAATTCAGTATGCGGCTTCAGTTTGCCAGAGATATTGTTTGCCAAACCAGTTTTTGGGCTCCCCAGAGGATTCACACTTTTGCTCTTTCAAAAAAAATTTTTTTTCTCATCTCCCACACAAAAATACAAAACCACCAGGAGTGTGGTGAGGTGGAGAAGAGCAAAATTTCCAATTTATGGGGTTTCCAGTTATGGTCCTGCAGTTTAACTTCACTTCACGTTTAAGTGCTTTCCCATAGATGGTACAATTTGAGAGCTTGTTTTTTTTTTAACATCATTAAATTCGCTGCTCTTTAAGTAGCTTCTTAATTCAGCAGGTTACAGTTGAGTGCACAAGCTTGCATGCATGGAAATTTAGTGTGATCGATTCAACAGATATTTTCTTGAAATGTTATGTGCATATTAAGATATTACTAAGTTGCTATACATTCAGTTGATTCCCCCAGTGCTTCCATCCATCCATACATCATCTGTACTGCTTATACTACACAGGGTCACGAGGAACCTGGATCCTATCCCAGGGGACTCGGGGCACATGGCGAAGGACACTCTCAATGGGGTGCCAAACCATTGCAGGGCACAATTTCACACTCACGGACAATTTAGAGATACCAGTCAGCCTACAATGCATGTCTTTGGACTGGGGTAGCATCCAGAGTATTAGGAAACTCCTGTAACATAGGGAGAGCATGCAAACTCTGCTCACACAGAGCAGATCAACCCTGAAACACTGGAGTTGTGAGACTAATGTGCTAATCACTAAGCCATTGTGCCCCCATGACTTTTGCCATGAAGTCCTTAGGATTTGAAGGAACATGTCATACCTGCAGTAGTCTATACTACTTATTACACCACTGCAGATATCCAGTGTTGTTGTATGTCAGGAGCCTGGAGGAGGAAGCATAGCTGGAGGACTGTGGGTGTGACTGTGACTGACACCTCGACTGTGCACCTCTCCCTGTCTTTACAACATCTATTTCTGTATGTTCTCACCTATATGTACATACAGCACATGGCAACTAATTACACATACATATGTCACACACTAACCATGATATTTTACTGTAAAAGCAGCATATTTAATATGTGGCTTATACAGTAGTTATATGATGTGTGAGTGCAGTTTGTGGTTTACTGACTGACTCTGGGTGTGTACTGTAGAGCTGTTTTTTTTTTTTATAGTATAGAGCGGTTCACCTGGGCTGATCTCCAGTCTCATACAATGCTGCAGTCATTATGTGATTAAAATCCTACAGCATGCCTGTAATCTCCCATTCTAAAATCTCTCTCACATGGATCAAGAGCCAGCAGGACCACAAATTCCACTGTTTATTGTTAATGCCTAAAAAGTAAAGTTTCGCCACTCTTTTCCACAGTGCACATATGCAACAGATCACTGAAATACAGTCGAACGAGGGAAACGCTGAGCAAAGCTTTGGGAAAGGAAAAAAAAGAAAGAAAGAAATGAAACCAATATCAGCCTGCTTAAAAAAAGAGACACACTGGGAATCTGTTGTATTCAGTTGCTAGGTAATTATTTTTAATAACACAAAATTTTGGCCGGCTTTGATAGAAGTCCATTGTCAGCGTACCTGCTTTGAATGCTGGTTTAATCACAGGTTGCTTCAGATGAGCACAATCCACTAACCAGCTGTTGTTGACCTTAATAGCCTCAGTACGTTTGCTGGGAACGCTACTCTCTGTCCTGTGGATCAGTTTTACCATATGGCATTGCTTTACTGCCAGTTTTTTTTTTCCCTCTTACACTCCAGGGATGTAGTAGCTTAGTGGTGAAGGTACTGATTGGAAGGTTGTGAGTTTGAGTCCCAGGTCCATCAGGCTGCCTCTGTGGGGTCCCTGAACAAGGCCCTTCACCCTCACTTGTATAAAATGAAATAAAATGTAAGTCCCTCTGGATAAGGGTCTGCCAAATGCCAGAAATGCAGATGTTCTGCACAGTCAGCTTTATCCTCACTCATACTTTAATATGCTTTTAAATGGTTCGATTAAATATGTTAATGATGCATTGTCTGATTTCTCACAAATTGTACTATCTATCTATCTATCTATCTATCTATCTATCTATCTATCTATCTATCTATCTATCTATCTATCTATCTATCTATCTATGATCAGATTTTGAATTTTCAGTGAATCTGATGAGGAATTTAAGGTTTAGTGTGCCTTTAAAAAGCTAAAGAGATGAGAACATCATATGTGCATATGTTTTGTTTTGTAGCCATATCCTTTATCATATCAGTAAGACTACATTTGCATTTAAAAAAAGTACTGCTAACTTTTAATCTGTTGTCTTCTTGACTTGTCAATAAATTGACGGCGTATTACTGTTTTAAGTAGAATCCGCCTGTTCATGCTTATCTAAGCCTGTCGAACTCATCTACAATCATAGCATTAACTAACACAAGCAGTACAGCAAGCCTTATAAGTTCCGACGGCATAAAATGACGGCTCGTGACATCCGTGGATTTCCCCCTTTTCCCTGTCCATGTGCAGCGGCGCTTGTAGGAAGGGTTTATTGAGTCCTGCATGGCTGCTTCTTGCTCGTGCTGGAGCTGGAGCTCTGACACTGTGGCTGTGCTTCGGTGCAGGCGATTCTGCAGGAGGCTCCCTCAAGAGCAATTAACCCCATGTGGCTCTCTGAAAGTAAAGCCTGCCTGGGTTTTTACGTGACAACTTTGTTGTCTAGACAGTTTATTCTGGCAAGTTACCGAGGAGGCAAGCAAGGCTTAATCTTGTGGTGGTTTATTTATTTATTAATAATATTAGGCTTTTTCGCAACTAGATTTAGAGAGATTTATTTTTACATCAAGGTTTTAAATCATTGTTTATTTTATAATGGGGATTTTTTAAAAATATAACGACTAAATACTTCATCGCCGTTGAATTCTCACATCTGTAGGGTCAGAAGGCACTTCATTTTACAGCACAGTGAAATCCTTTTCTTTGCATATGCCTGCTGGCTAGGAAGCTGAGGTCATGGTGCAGGATCAGCCATGATATAGTGCACATGAAGTAAAGAAGGTTAAAGTCCAGCACCTTGGAAACACTATGGCTCGAACCCTCCACCTTCTGATCAGTAACCTAGGGCCTGAACTGTTGGGTCACTATTACCTGTTTCTATAGTAACACCTAATCCTCGAGAACTTGACACTCCACATAACCAAAGACTCATAATAAATAGATTACTTATGTTGTTATTTAACAAATATAAATGTATTGTGTATATAGAGAAGCTTTCTGTAAGGAGTCATTTATTTAACATTTATGGAAGGAGTCTCCAATGTCAGTAAAAGTCAGTAAGCTTTATTATTATGTTTAAAAATAAAACTGTAATCACTAGCAAACTGCTGAGATCTAAGATGAATATTATAGGAAAAAAAACAGCTCATGTAACAGAGGGACATATCACATCACCATGTCATCTCTTCCTTTCTTAAATGTCTCGTAGTGTTTTCCTTCTTGCAATCTTTCCTGAAGTTCCAAACATTTTCTGTCTCCCAAATTTGATGTTTTTTTCCCCATTTCATTGTCTGTGCCGCTTATCCAATCTATCCTCAGGATACACAATCAAGGATACACCCTGGACAGAGTGCCAACCCATTGCAGGGCACACACACTCATTCAGACACTACGGGCAATTTAGAGACTCTAATCAGCCTAGAAGCATGTCTTTGGACTGTGGGAGGAAACCCACCAAGCACAGGGAGAACATGCAAACTCCACACACAGTGAGCAGGAGCGAGACTCGAACGCAGGACGCTGGCGGTGTGAGGCAAACGTGCTAACCACTAAGCCACCGTGCCGCCTGATTTTGATATATCTACCAAAATTTTCTAAGGGAATATACACAGTAATAAATAAACTGAGACCTACATTAGTGTGTTTAACTAATCCTTAAAACTTACAGCTGTCTCGTATTTCCATAATAAACCTTTTTAGAACATCCTGGATAAATCTTACATCATGCTGATTTTGTTAAGCTAAGACAAAAATATATTTATTTCTAAATGTCCTTGCTGTTCTTTACAGAGACAATTGACAATTAAATTCTTTGCATAAGTGAATGTTATATATTTCATTATATCAGTATCACCTCATGTTGCTGCTCTTGACAGGAAAATGAAAGTTCCCCCTGACAGTAAAATTACAACGTCTGTGTAATTTAACTGTCGAGTCTAAGGCTCCCAGAACTATTTTTATTTGACTATCCAATAGGAATGTCTGTGTTTTTTTGTCTTGGGTGTCATACCTGGCTATGAGTTATGATACGTATGATGTGGGTTTAAAAAAGAAGAAACCCAACACAGTTTGTACCAGAACGTTCAGGTCTGGGTTTCAGCTCGCTGTTTCTGCACGAAGGCAGTTTTTAATTTGACTATGAGAAATAACTGCCGATCAGTGAGTCGGATCAATAAAACCTCTTACAGCTGTTGCAGCGGTACAGATCTATACCATTTCATTTCGGATTGGATGATGATGAATGCACTGGGGAGAAATCAGTACACTCCGGTGGTTAGGGCAGCTGGTGTGAGTTGATGTGGAATACACTGGCAGCCAAAGAAAGTCTATTCTTTTTGAGTCCACAATTCATTCATGCGTTAAGGTTCCTGTAGTCATTATTTTCCTTGATATTCATTTGCAAGACAATCAACACAGAGCATTCATATTCCACCCGTAGCATTCGAGGCACCTAATAAATTAGCTGACCTGAGCTCAGAAGGCAGTGGTTAACGATGAAACATCCTCTCTGGGTGAAGCGGCTGGATTGAACCTTGCCAAGCGCAGGCTTGTTAATAAGCTTCATCCAGCCTAGCTTGTTTCATGCAGCGCTGGACATTTGCCTGGACTCGACAGCTCACCTTGGTGTGTTTGGTAGAGCCGAATAAATGTGAAATTTAGAGGGTTTTTTTTTTAATTCTGGTTCAGAAAAAGGAGTGATCATGTACCTTAATATCCATTTGAAGCAATACTGAAATCATGATTCAGGTTTGTTTTTATTCTCTACAGCTTTCCCTATTGGAAATGTACTGATAAAGAAAGCAACCACCTCAAGTTTTAGAGGTGAAATAAAAAGTCTGAGGATTGAGTTGAGCTGTTAGATAGGAAGCAGTCGCTTGGAGCTTGATTTCTGCATTGTTTTCAGCGCTTAATGAATAGGCTGTGTATCTGTACTGATTATTATAATCAGTCCATCCAGGATTTAGCGATTTGTCTGATTGCAGAAATGAACACAAAATCAAGAAAACTTCACGATATTCAGAGCAATTTTTTAAAAAATTACTGCAGATTTCCTGCAGTTTTGACGGATTGGTTGATGTCATCACAACACACGACCCTCTTCAATTCACAGAAAGTATCAGAGAAAGTAATGACACATGTATTTGTTTAAAAGAATAATCCTATGGTGCTTGTGAGCTCATGTATGTGGAAGGGGGTAGTTAGTGTTTGTGTTTGTGTGTGTGTGTGTGCACAGCATGAATAGCAGTTTGTAAAGATGCGCATGGTTGGATTCACGTAGCTCAGAGGAAGCATGTGAAGAGGTTGGTATCTGTATGGTAAGGGAGAGCAGGTGGGTGGTTGAGGAAATCAGGTAGAAAATTAGGGAAAAACCTGCATTACCACTCTGATTTAATACTCCAGTGAATTAAAATTTTGCTTGTGATATCTGTGGAAGATTGAACTTTTATGAAGTTTGATTTGTAGCCACTGTTAGAGCATGCGCTTTTACAGTAGGGCTACAATCTGAAATCTTTATAAAATAAATTAATAAATTATAAATAATTATTAATAATTAATAACAATTAATTAATAATTATTGATTTATAAATAAATAAATAAATAAATAAGCAACAAAGTTCTTATTTATTTATTTATTTATTTATTTATTTATTTATTTATTTATTTATTTTCATTATTTCTCTATATTGCACCTGACGGATAGAAAAGTATGTGCATATTTATTTGAACTGAATCAATTTAGATTTTTCTAGCGGTTATCTGTTCATAAACTCAGATATTCAGATATGAAAATCAGAGTGTGTTTGCAGTGCAGTAGTGGTGGTGGATGTGACATGGTGTACGGTTCTGCATGCTGTTGGAGGCAGGTCACGGCTGAGGCAGAGCGACTACACGTTGCAGGGATGAGAGGATGCAGTGAGAGTAGGGTGATGTGTGGAGACTCCACCCTGCTGCTCTGTCATGTCTGGATTGTGTTATGCTTCAGAGATTATACATGAGTGGAGATTGTGCCAGGTTGGGTTGCAGTGGGATGGGATGGCGTTATTCTATATACTTTTTTTATTTGATGTGTCTCTGTGCTTCCAGTCAAGGAAACAAAATTGAAAAAAAAACCCCCAGAAAATTCGGGTCAGTAATTAAAATGTAGATTATTGATACTGTAGTAAATTTAATCTGACACACTGTTGATATCATCAACTGATGACTATATTGTTATTGAAAGTAATAAGTCTTTGATTGGACATTAAAATGCATATTTTTTGCTGTTGCTGTAAGTATTTAATTGATTTTTTTCTTTAAAAAAAACAACAACTGTCTTTATCTGAAAACGTCTACAAATATTGCTACCTGATATTTTAGAAAATGGCCTGCCGTTATTGTCATTATATACTCACTGGCCACTTTATGTATCTTCTTGTTGTTCATTTGGGTCCGCATGTTTCGATTTTGTTCAGGTTTTACGCCGGATACCCTTCCTGATGCAACCCTCCCATTTTATCCAGACTTGGTATTAGGGACTTATGTATCATATGTTTATATTCATACAATCTGCCAGTCAGGCGGAAGCAACACAACGCATAATCTAAAGCAGAAACTTGTCAAGAATTTCTCAAACCACGGCCAAAGTCACCAAGATCGCAGATTATCTGATTGGATAATTACATGAATCAGCACTGGTGTTCCTTATAAAATGGGCGATAACTTTAGATGGATGAAATCCGACATTTTACATTTACAGGCAATTTTGTAGATGCTCTTATCCAAGATAGCTTACAATTTACCTCATTTTATACAATTGAGGGTTAAGGGCCTTGCTCAGGAGCGGTAGCTTGGTGGACCCGGGATTCAAACTCACAAACTTTCGATCAATTTTCCAATACCTTACCCACTAAGCTACCACATCTACCCAATCCCTTTGACGAATAAGGATTCACATTCGGTTGTATATCTTATTATTATTATTTGGAGTGGAGTTATTGAGGTTTAGCATTTAAAATGTTCTCTCAATGGGATTATTTTGACTCTCAAAAGTATATAATTAATGATGATTGCAATATTGAACAAAAGTACTTGTGATTATTGTTTTATCCATAATTTTCCAGAAAACATAAGGGGCAGGTTTTCCCTACCTATCCAATCTGGCCCTGCTTAAATATGAAATGCCAGGATCTGTCTAAAGAGGTTTGGGAGGTGAGAGTGTGTGCAGGTCATTTTGGATTCTGTTTAAGGGGTAATGCACCGTGTCACAAATTCATGTTGCCCTGCTGCTTTTTCTGACACTGGTAGGAAACCTGGCAGAATTGTTGCAGAACGAAGAGGCTGCCACGGTCAATTTTCTCTCAATTTGAACCCTATCAAATGTTTATTTGCTCTGCGGTCACCAGGCTGTGCTGCTTGTCGCTTCTCCACATTAGGTTGTTGATTTATTTATTTTTTCCTCCCCACCCTGAATGTGTATATGCTAATGAAAGGGTTTGATCACACTCAGTGACTTTGAGTTTGTAACATGCAATGCTTGGCTGCATCTTTCATGTCCAATCTAGAACGTTCTCCCTTTTTGACTTGTACCGGCTTTTTCTAAAGTGGATTCTTTTTTACAGGCAAACAAATTTGTTTGGAAGTTTTTAGCTCTTGTTTTGGCTTTTGTTTAGGATTTGGACAAAGAAAGGTGGTCAGTGCAGAAGAGTCATTTTTTTCCATTAAATTCTCATTAAGCAATGAATTCACGCCCACATCTGTGCAAGTGAGATTGATTGGCGTTTCTTCTCACTGAGGGTTCAATATCGTGCTCACTAATCCTGATTTAGTATTCTCTGATATTTAATGTCGAACAAAACCTGCAAATATTTTTGGTCTATGTTAAAATATAAACTACTTGATTCAGCAAAATGCACAAAATACCAATTTTGGGGGGGTAACCATAGCCACATTGGTTTTATTTCTAAGAAGCTTATAATATTCTTTAACTTGCAATTCCTGGAAGGAGTCAGAAAGGGGAAAAAGAAAGGGATAAACATTCACTGCATTAACCAATTTCGAGAAGAGTGTGTGTGTTTGAGCTAGCATTGCAGCACAGTGGGTAGTGTTGACGCCTCAGTCCTCTAGGGTCCCTAATTCGATCATGAAGGTTCTCTGGTTTCCTCCCACTTTCCAGAAACATGCTGGTCAGTGGGTTGGCTCTAATAAATTGGCTCTAGGTGTGAATGTGTGTGTTCACGGTGCGCTGTGATGGAACGGCATCCCACAGTGTTCTCAGGATGGACTCTGGATCCATTGCAAAGGTAAAAACAGATGAATGAACGAGTCGAGCAAGTTGTATCCACAAAGCTGATTCAGTTACATACAACACTGGCTGAGGTTTTTTATTTTTCTTGCTGGATGATCTGAATGGTTTGGTGCCTGTCATGGCTTGAGAATCCAGCTACTAAGTTAAGCACAGATAGATATCCAAACTCATTTAGACAGAGATTTAAGATGTTCATTCTTAAGAATGTAATAATACTCCCTTGTGTCTGCACCATGCCTGAAGTCTCTCTGGATGCAATGATTTCTAAGTAATATGAGTGTTTTGACTTTCAGAGAAGAGTATTTTTTTTGATGTGCTCAGTTTTGTATCATGCTTAGTAACTTAATAGTTTTACTTTGGGAAAACATCAATAGCAGAACCATGAAATTGTGCTCGGATGCAGATGACGATGCAGATCTCTACTGAACATAAAGGACAGCATTGCTCATTCTAGGTGTAATTGGAAGCAATCTTCCATCTGTCCGGGTCCGGGATAATGAAATTTATCTCCAAGACCCTCTCCACACAGAACTTTACCTGTAATCTCCTTACGCAATTCATTTCAAATAAATTCAAACCAGATGCAGCAGAAATGTGACCAGATTCCTGCACCATATCATTAGATTTTCCACAATTCTCCCCTCGGCAGCTTGCTCACTCGGCCATAACGGTGTCCATGCAGTGCTCGGTCATTGGATGAACTAGAAATGAAGTTCGGTGGCTTGGGAATAAGGTGTCGTGCATGGTCATATACCTTAACCTGTGCATAGATTGAGCCTCTTCATGATCATGAACATGTAATTTGGGACGCTGGGATGTAAAGGACATGACTGGAAGGCTGATACATTGCATGCGCATGACAGGTTTTGAACTTGATGGAATAATCTTTTACTCCTATAGCTTTTCCGATCACAGATTGATGGGCTTACTCACACGGCAGCCACTGCATGCTGAAAAATTTAGGGGTGTGTTGGGTGTTTCCATGGCAATGTGTTTGTAATTTCCTTGTGGTTTGGTATAAGATTTGGGTATAAATAAATCATTTCATTCGAACAGGGACATGTAACATTTACTTAAATGTAGAAAATCTTGAATCTATGACAGATTTTATCAAATGTGTGCTGTGAATGGAAGGGACAGGAATAAAAAGCCATAGAGGTGGCAATAAATACACAATAAAACAACGAGCCTATTAATCGAATAAAATTCTGTTCATACAGTAAACCTTTCCTGACCGAGGTCCACTTCCATATTTTATTGTTTAGAGTTTTTCTAATGTTAAATGTATCAACATCAAGGGTGTATAGCTAAAAATGCTTCAAAGATTACGCATATTTGCCAGTCAGCTAAAATAAATTTTATTTGTTATATAAATGTCACTAATGATAGACTTGAGAGAGTAGCACATGACAAAAAAAAGAAGAAAAAAGTAGACTGAACACTTTAGATACTGGTCATCGGTCTCTAATATGTGGCTTTGGTTTCCATGACAACCCCAGGCCTGTTCATGTGGGATGAGTGTGTAATGTAGCGTGTGTGTGCTTTTGGGGTTGATGTAAATTTGCAGAGATTCTGGCCTCAGGGCTATAAGGTGCGTGTGTGTGTGTGTGGTGGAGGGGTGTTGTTGAGGGGGTGTGTGTGTGAAGGATCTTTCTTCAGCCTATTCGTAATAGTGGGTGTCACCTTTAACTAGCTGGAATGGAGCGATTCACTAAGGTTTTTAATAATTTCATGCAGGGTGATTAGATCTCACTGGCTGCTAATGGGATTTGCCCAGCTGAGCAAGCAGAGTGCACCTTCAAATACCAACCATTCAATTAACACCGGCCGCCTCTCTCTCTCTCTCTCTCTCTCTCTCTCTCTCGCTGTAACTATCTCTCCATAGCTCTCTCTGTCTCTATCTTTCTGCATCTCTCTGGCTATATCTGTTTTATCTCTCTCCTTCTCTGTCTCTCTGCATTGTTGTATCTCTCTGTATCTCCTTCTGCATCTCTCTCTGCATCTAGCTGTAGCTCTCTCTTGTTCTATCACTCTGAATCTCTCTCTCTCTCTCTCTCCCCAATATCCACTGACTTATATAGTGACGCACTTTGTATATCTTCGTAAATATGTATAAGGACACAATCTAGATTTAAGCTTTGTATAACAATGTGTCCTTACAAATGAACCGCAAACTGATATTTTTCAGCTTAGTCTTTAATAGCTTCCCTAAACACACACACACACACACACACAAACTATAAAAGTTTACCCTGACATTTGCTAATCCCTTGCAAGAAAGCTATGCTGATGTATATACACAACTTCCAGTGTATGTAACACTACTATGCAGTCACATGCCAGGGAATTGTTGATATCTTCAGGAGAGAAAACACAATTGCAGCTACTGTTTTTCGTTGTCCGTTAAGCCAATAATTTCTAGTTATTGCAGCCAATATTTAGTTTGTTTATATTAAAATATTTTTGATGTGTTTAGTGGTTGTTGGTGCTAATTTGGTGGTTGGGGCTGTATTTTTGTTGATTATTCCCACAAGAATTTAGCGCTCTGACGTCAATCTGTTATTATAGTGTTTAATAGTAGAATCACTGGTCTTGAGTGAGACATGAGTGAGATTTCTCTGTGGGGGGAAAACAAATAACAAAAGAGCTAGAGCTTCTTATCCAATTCACCATTTTTCAGTGACATTCAGTGTCCTTAATGGGAAATACAACAGCAGTTTGACTCAAAGGTCCAGAATGCAAATGCATTGTTTCATGGTTAGCAATCATCTTGGCTTGGCTAGTATGTGATATATGAGCTGACAAGCACAATGCCCTTGATGGAGCTATTAGTATTAAAATTGAAGCTTCAAGGAGGTGAGGGTGCTGGACAGATGCAAGCACTTAAGCACTGCTGCATTGCTCACTTTAGGTAGAAGCAAGGACCAACATGTCGATATCTCACCTCTGTTGTAAAGAATGATTATTTGAGTTACTACATCCTTCCTGGCAGCTCGAACCATTATCAACAAGGTGTTTCCACCCACAGAACTGTTGCTCACTCTGTGTATTTTGTTTTGCACACCATTCTGTGTAAACTGTCGAGACTGCTGTGCTTGAAATTGCCAGGAGATCAGCAGTTATAGGAATACTCAAACCAGCATTTCTGGTACCAATACCCATGTCATGCTTGAAGTCACAGAGGTCACATTTTGTCTTTATTCTGATTGATGTGAACATTAACTGAAGCTATAGATCTATATCTGTGTGATTTTCGATGGTGCTGCTGCCACATGATTGGCTGATTAGATAACTGCATGAATGTGTAAGTGTACTTAATAATGTAGATCGTAAATGTACACACCCAGAAATATATAAACTTAATATTACTCATTGTGAAGCAGCATTATTTACTGGTGTGCTCATTTCAATTAGAAATATTAACACTTGTGCATCTACTGTCCCTTGAAATCAGATATGAGCAGAACAACAGGAACATTTTGAATGTATGCGACTCTAACGCTTCCTATTTGCAAATTTCTTACAGGTTTGAAAGACCTGGGAATTGGGGCAATTTATCTTTATTCTACATCACCCCACTCCATTTAAAATCCTGCATGTGTTTGCAGCCAGGGAGCTGCTCGTTTGATTTGTACAGTGCTTTTCTGTACTCATTTTTGCAGACTGCTGTGTCTCATTACAACACAGCCTGTCGTATCGTAACCAGACTAATGAGAGCATCAGCTCATGCCTCATTTTTTTCCCCCCCCTGCTCTTTATAAAGATGAACTTCAAGTTCAGGCTTTCTTTTCTTGCTAGGAGATTTGCTACATTATCCTAAGTACACAGGGGTAACTGGTCACAGCACATCACAGGGTAGAGCCAATTAAGTCTGGAGAGTAGCTGATACAGAGCAAAATGGAGAATAATCACCCACGGCATAGAAATCTTGGTAAATTTCCTGGTATCATGGGGCCCTCGTGATTGGCGCTGCCTGTGCATCTCTCCTGCTGGGAACTCTCAACATGACTCTTGGCTAGATGAGCCAAAGAATACAGCATTTTCGCAGATAGCATAAATCAAGCTGTATCTTTCAATTAGGTCCTGCATCCACCTGGCGCTAAGATCACATGGTGTTTCCAGAGATCACACACAAGTATGTGGGTGACTGGTGTGAAGTCTCCTACTGGGACCTGGTTACAAAATGATCCACCATGTCTGACCAGCTAGAGAGCTGAACTTTAGAGAATGCCATTACGCCACAGGCCCCCCTCACATAAAGAGAAATGATGATAGGAACTATATAAAGTTGGCCAGCCACTTTGCTGTTTTGTATGTCGCTCGAGACGTATGCTATGACTCTATCAGCAAGGCGGGGTGTTGAGGTATTGAGGACTTAAAAGGCAGCGCAGGCCTTCTGTGTTAGTGCCAAGACCTTCTTCTCGGCTGGAGTCTAAAACAAAGCAACTCTTGAATGTTTAAAGATAGTGGGAAGAGATCCAGATGCTGTTGGCCTGCTTTGGCCTTCTAAATGCACTCTGTGGAGCTTGCTCGCTGCTCTTCCTGAAGAGATGGAGTGTGTATCAGTGCTCAGGTCAGCCCCAGAATGCTGCTCAACACTTCATTTTCAAAGCTCAATCCCTCATCAAATTGCAGCCTCGACTTCCACAAATAGGCTTGGGGATGTTTTTTATACGCAACATCATTTAATATATCGGTCCATAAGCCACCAAACATAAAGACCTCATTAATTCTTAATGCCTGCAAATTTGCAAAGCAATGACTTACCTAGGGATTACATTGCTTTATTTTATGTCACAGACTTTTTTTTTATTCTCTCTTGCAACTCAAAATTTCAAGTAATAAAGAAAAAGAAAAGGCAAAGAGGCATTCAGATGTGAATTGCTGCATCTTCCCAATGTCTGTAAGAATGCCCTGGGAGCGCTGATCTACAGCTTGAGGAGTTGTACCTGTGTCTCCACCCATTCATTAATTCCCTTCCATGGACTGCTCAGATTTATGGCTCAGGGCTAAGGGACTCAATCGACTGGCGTGGTCTTCTCTGGCTCTGCGCTGCTCGATTATCACCTCGACCCAAATGTCTTCCCCTCAAGGCTCTTCTGCATGATTCATATGATGAATTTTTTTAACACGTTTAATTGGTGCATTTTCAAGCTTTAAAAATCGGTGTTGTCAAGCTGTTTCAATTACCAGCTTTGATAAAGTATCGGGCTATGCTAGCAGCCTTGTGAGCTCGTACTGGCCAGGTGGTGTGATGTGGAGCTGGTGAGTTGAGGTAATGTTGCTTATGCTGACTAACAGGCAGTGCTTTTGCCACTTAAATCTTCGTAAATAGTAATGGGAGTATTCACGCTGGACTTCCAAAAACCTGTTAGTCCAAGTCCCAGGGCATTCATGCGTTATATTCAGCACATTTATGCAGTTTTCACTCCTTGTATAGTATATTTTAGCATGGCATCAGTAAGCACCACGGTCATTTAGGGGTTTAGGTGAGGATGTATGAACGGAGGTGTGTGTTATTGAGGACAGCTTCCTGGACCTTTTCTACATTTTTTCCATTTTAGACCTTAGGATGGTAATATTAACATCCATCCATCCATCCCTCCATCCCTCCATCCATCCATCCCTCCATCCATCCATCCATCCATCCAACCATCCAGAAACTTTTCTGTTATGCTTAGTGTTATAGCCTGCTCTATACCTGCCCTGAAAATGATACAAAACTGTACAATAATAATAATCAACACAGTAAAAGTTTCATTCAGAAGGTGATTATCAGGTCTGCTGTTTTCTTATTTTGGATTACGAAAACAGGAGCATTTCATGAAAATAGACAAAAATGACTACTTATAAAGAAGAACCTGCAGTAAGTGATATTTTTAGCTTAAACCTAAAGGGACGTTGTATTGTTTTATTTAAACATGGCATCACAAATAGTTTTTACGTCATGAGCTGACCCACAAGAGGCATTTTGGCTCACTGGCTGACCATCCTTCCTTCAAATGCTATTGAAGCTTTTAACATACACTAAATGAAGAGGTGTGAGGATGTACTTTTGCATTTCTAGCTACATGGCCATATTTATCTTAACCATTGTGTTGTTTGATTAAATTAATGTGTGTTCTTCATTTAGCTATCTAGCTGAACGCTTGGTTATTTTTCTATGACTTATCTTGTAAAATGAATTGAACTGTAACAAAACCTTGAACATTCATTGTTCCTCTCACTGCTTAATCCGTAATCCGTCACACTATGAAGAGTAAAAACCACTGCCTGTGTGTGTGTGTGTGTGTTTATCTGTGTACTTTGCACCTTTAATGGGACTGCAGTGATATGAAAGCGAAGGATAGCCACAGGGTGTGTCATTAACACGAGTGGGTGTAGCTCCAGAGCCTAGAGTGAAGTCACAGCATCACCACAAACACACACACCAGGGCTGCGTGATTAATTGCGGATTAATCAAAATTGTGATTTTTTTTGTTTTTTGGCTTCTGCAGAAAGGCAGTGATGAATGCATTTCATTTTGCAACATGCCCACAGCTGCAAATCCGTGCATTGGCGGTCATGAGCAGCATTGCTCAGGTGTGCATGCAGGACTTCACTGAGCTAATCAGACACAGAACTATCAAACATCCAGTCAGAATTCTGGCATGCTTAAGAAGTCATAGTGTGTTCACTGCGAATGGAAGTGTACTAATGAGTGTTAATCACAGCCAATAATCACAATCACAGTAGGAATCAAAATAGTCATTATCGTTTATTTGCTTAAAATCAATGAGCCCTGACGTAGATACACAAACACAACCAGCTCAGATGCACTTTACATGAATAATGCAGTTTTAGTTCTAGTTATTTTGTTCCTTCTGGAATGAAATAGCCATTGTTTACGTATTTCTGTCCAGACAGACTCGCACTCCTGTTTCTGATCTTCAGCCAGGAGTGTGTGTTTGGCTTTAAATAGAAAGAGCTTGCCATGCAGAGAAGCTTGAGGTATGTTCTACCTACCTAGCCTCTGGTTTCTATGGAGACTGCCATAAGAATGTGCATGTTTGTGTGATCCAATCATGGCTTCAAAAACAGACTTTCTCTTCACTGTTAATGGCACATGGCCCGTCTTTCCTGTTGCGCTTTAATCAAACAGCACTAGTTCAAAGAGCTACTGGAAAATTATGTGAAGCCGTGACAGACACGTACGAGGATTACGCGCCAGTGTCTCGCACTTCCTTAATTTTACACAATATTTTTGAATAAATATATCTCCTTCACATCATCTTTGTGTCAAATCTGTATCCCCGATTTAGTCATCGGGAACCTCCCATCCTATTATCTCGATCTTCCTCCGTCACACACCAAATAGCAATCCTGGATGTTGATGGCTAACGTCCTTCATCAAATAAGGACAGCCACTCTGTCTTTTCAAACTGTCGAAGGGACAGAAAAAGATGGTCGAAATCACGCTTCCCAACAACAAAGCAGATCAGTTATGCTGCTTTGGACTCATGGATGGCTGTGTCAGCTGCAGGGTCCAGACCTGCAAACTGATGACATGCTGCAATCCTAAATTGCTGAACCACTTGAGATCCTTCACCGTCTCTTCTTACTGTATTTGAATGTCTATCCTTATTGTATGAGAATATAGCCTTCATATATTTTAAATTAATCTCAGACTCTCAGAGATTAATATTTGACCACAGCCGTCTCTGCTAATGCACATGAATTTAGCCAAGTCTCTCCCGATGCATGTGAATTTAGCCGAGTTGGTGTGAACATGACTGCGCCTGTGCTAATGAGAAGAGCCGCGTGAGTGCCGATACGGACCCGTGTATCTGAGCTCGGGTCAGTGCTGATGCCTTCATCGGAGCTGCTGGAGCTGTGCGCTCTGTCTAGCCGTACTGATTGGCTGCTGAGAGCTAAACTGCACATTTCCATCCTGCCTTTGATCTAGCAGACTCTCTGATCACTCACTTTCTACGAATCAGACAGAGAGAGAGAGAGAGAGAGAGAAGATGAAATAGAGAGGACAAGCAGTGCTGAAGTTAGAGCGTAAGTAGGTAGCCTGTGTTTCTGCTCTGCCTCTCTCTCTCTCTCTCTCTCTCTTCTCTTCTTTCTCTTTCTTTTTCCTCTCAGGGCCTTGTTTAAATGTTTGTGCTGGTAGCCCAAGTCTTCAGAATCCCAAATCTCCAAACAGCTTAAAAAATATCTCAGCAAAGTTTATCTAAGAGAGGAGAGGAGTGACACGGAAAGAATCCAGAAAAGGAGGGAGCGTCAGAGGACAATAGACGCTGGAAAGTAAAGAAAGGGGCACGTTCTCTTTGGCCAGAGCAGATGGCTTGTGTTCTCTAGAGGTTACATAACAGGACAAAGGGTTTTTTTGGAGCCTAGGGACATTGCTTGATCTTGGTAACATCATCATCATCATCATCATCATTGTACGTGTTTGTTGGCTGATATATAATTACCTCTGCATGGCTGTAGTAATATGTAGCCGTAATTTCTTGCTCCCAGAAACACTGTATCTGGATATGTATTTCTGCTCTATGTGCAGATTTATTTATTTTTATAATGGACTGTTTTTCCACAGCAAACAGATCAAATAGTATAGTATTTAAATGGTATAGTTTTTAGGCCCCAACACAAAATGAACACAAGCAGGTGGGTGGAAAAAAAACCTCTCCAAAAACACTGCACCCCCCCCCCCAGTGTATGTAATATACTATTTTAGTTCTTAACCTGCAAAATGCTTCATTTCTCAACAACATGAACAAACTGGGTCTTCATGGAGGGTTTTTCTTCTAGTCTTACTTTTGTTTCATCATAATTTTGTGGACAGTAATTTCTAATTAAAGTTGATGTCATTTAAAACACTTTGCCAATGAGCCTATTGGTTTGTAATGACATTACAGCCTGCATTATAATCCGATTAACTAAACAGCCAATCAGAACAGTGAAGTATTTTAACTCACTTGAAGTTAAGACACATGGATGGTTCATGGAGTTTTAAGGCACTAATCTAACACACCTTTTTTGTCTTTGCTTCATGCTGTGTAGATCTTTCCAGTTTTGCGAGGCTGAAATGAAAAATGATCTAGTTATTATCTAGACTGTTGTTCCTTTTTGGGCTGGTTGCTGTTGTTGATGGTGTCTGAGGTCAGTGTAAAATCTCACATCCTTTGCACTTGAGGATTCCATGAAATGATTAAATACTTTCACCTTTATACACGCTCTTTTCCCTGTTGGGGTGGAATCTCCAGCTTCAATATATTTGCTATAAGTAGTTCTAGGTTTATGAAAGTCTTGGCTGAAGTGTGTGTGTGTGTGTTTAGTGTTGCCTGTACTGTCTGGGTGTTGTGGAGTAAGAGAGGGCAGACCTTATTTACAATGTTACTATTCTTAGCTCATCTCTTATTTATGCTTACACGTCTGCACACACATCGATATTCACACTCTGGGACTGATACAGTGGTCTCGTGGGAACTGTGCCCCTGAGAGGTTGTGTGTGTGT